>NC_133182.1:55324166-55636111 GCF_049306965.1 Danio rerio | reverse complement strand
AGGTTTAGTGCCAGGGGGCTTCCTGGGGCCTCAACTGCAAGTCCAAGGAGAAAGGTGAACCCCTGTGTAGCTTGCTGGGGTCAGAGGCCCCTAGGTGGAGGGTCAGGGGGCAACATGGAGCCTATCCTGCAAGTCCAGGGAGAGAGGTGGACCTCTGCGTAGCTTGCTGGGGTACGAGGCCCCTGGGTGGAGAGCGAGGGGGCACCCTGGGGCCTCTACTGCAAGTCCAGGGAGAGAGGTGGACCCCTGGGTAGCTTGCTGGGGTCAGAGGCCTCTAGGTGGAGGGCCAAGGGGCACCCTGGGGCCTATACTGCAAGTCCAGAGAGAGAGGTGGACCCCTGGGTAGCTTCCTGGGGTCAGAGGCCCCTAGGTGGAGGGCAAGGGGGCACCCTGGGGCCTCTACTGCAATCCCAGGGAGAGTTGTGGACCCTTGTGTAGCTTGCTGGGGTAGGAGGCCCCTAGGTGGAGGGCCAGGGGGCACCCTGGGGCCTCTACTGCAAGTTCAGGGAGAGAGGTGGACCCCTGGGTAGCTTGCTGGGGTCAGAGTCCCCTAGGTGGAGGGCCAGGAGGTACCCTAGGTTCTCTACTGCAAGTCCAGGGAGAGTGGTGGACCCCTGGGTAGCTTGCTGGGGTCAGAGGCAACTAGGTGGAGGGCCAGGAGGTACCCTAGGGCCTCTACTGCAAGTCCAGGGAGAGAGGTGGACCCCTGGGTAGCTTGCTGGGGTCAGAGGCAACTAGGTGGAGGGCCAGGGGGCACCCTAGGGTCTACACTGCAAGTCCAGGAAGAGAGGTGGACCCCTGGGTAGCTTCCTAAGGTCAGAGGCCCCTAGGTGGAGGGCCAGGGGGCACCCTGGGGCCTATCCTGCAAATCCAGGGAGAGAGGTGGACCCCTGGGTAGCTTGCTGGGGTACGAGGCCCCTAGGTGGAGGGCCAGGGGGCACCATGGGCCTTCTACTGCAAGTCCAGGGAGAGAGGTGGACCCCTGGGTAGCTTACTGAGGTCAAAGGACCCTAGGTGGAGGGCCAGGGGGCACCCTGGGGCCTATCCTGCAAGTCCAAGGAGAGAGGTGGACCCCTGGGTAGCTTCCTAAGGTTACAGGCCCCTAGGTGGAGGGACAGGGGGCACCCTGGGGCCTATCCTTCAAGTCTAGGGAGAGAGGTGGACCCCTGGGTAGCTTGCTGGGGTTAGAGTCCCCTAGGTGGAGGGCCAGGAGGTACCCTAGGTTCTCTACTGCAAGTCCAGGGAGACAGGTGGACCCCTGGGTAGCTTGCTGGGGTCAGAGGCAACTAGGTGGAGGGCCAGCAGGTACCCTAGGGCCTCTATTGCAAGTCCAGGGAGAGAGGTGGACCCATGGGTAGCTTGCTGGGGTCAGAAGCAACTAGGTGGAGGGCCAGGGGGCACCCTAGGGTCTACACTGCAAGTCCAGGGAGAGAGGTGGACCCCTGGGTAGCTTCCTAAGGTCAGAGGCCCCTAGGTGGAGGGCCTTGGGGCACCCTGGGCCTATCCTGCAAATCCAGGGAGAGAGGTGGACCCCTGGGTAGCTTGCTTGGGTACGAGGCCCCTAGGTTGAGGGCCAGGGGGCACCCTGGGCCATCTACTGCAAGTCCAGGGAGAGAGGTGGACCCCTGGGTAGCTTACTGAGGTCAAAGGCCCCTAGGTGGAGGGCCAGGGGGCACCCTGGGGCCTATCCTGCAAGTCCAAGGAGAGAGGTGGACCCCTGGGTAGCTTCCTAAGGTTAGAGGCCCCTAGGTGGAGGGCCAGGGGGCACCCTGGGGCCTATCCTGCAAGTCTAGGGAGAGAGGTGGACCCCTGGGTAGCTTGCTGGGGTACAAGGCCCCTAGGTGGAGAGCCAGGGGCACCCTGGGGCCTCTACTGCAAGGCCAGGGAGAGAGGTGGACCCCTGGGTAGCTTGCTGGGGTACAAGGCCCCTAGTTGGAGGGCCAGGGGGCACCCTGGGGCCTCTACTGCAAGCCCAGGGAGAGAGGTGGACCCCTGGTTAGCTTGCTGGGGTTGGAAGCCCCTTGGTGGAAGGCCAGGGGGCACCCTAGGGCCTATACTGCAAGTCCAGGGAGAGAGGTGGACCCATGGGTAGCTCACTGGGATCAGATGCCCCTAGGTGGACTGCCAGGGAAACCCTGGGGCCTCTACTGCAAGTCCAGGGAGAGAGCTGGTCCCCTGGGTAGCTTGCTGGTGTCAGAGGCAACTAGGTGGAGGGACAGGGGGTACCCTGGGGCCTATACTGCAAGTCCAGGGAGAGAGGTGACTACCCAGTGGTCCACCTCTCTCCAGAAGCCACTAGGTTTAGTGCCAGGGGGCTTCCTGGGGCCTCTACTGCAAGTCCAAGGAGAAAGGTTGACCCCTGTGTAGCTTGCCGGGGTCAGAGGCAACTAGGTGGAAGGCCAGGGGGCACCCTAAGGTCTACACTGCAAGTCCAGGGAGAGAGGTGGACCCCTGGGTAGCTTTCTAAGGTCAGAGGCCCCTAGGTGGAGGGCCAGAAGGGCACCCTGGGGCCTATCCTGCAAGTCCAGGGAGAGATGTGGACCCCTGGGTAGCTTGCTGAGGTACGAGGCCCCTAGGTGGAGGGCCAGGGGGCACCCTGGGGCCTCTACTGCAAGTCCAGGGAGAGAGGAGGACCCCTGGGTAGCTTGCTGGGGTCAGAGGAAACTAGGTGGAGGGACAGGGGGTACCCTGGGGCCTATACTGCAAGTCCAAGGAATAAGGTGGACCCCTGGTTAGCTTGCTGGGGTCGGAAGCCCCTTGGTGGAAGGCCAGGGGGCACCCTGGGGCCTATACTGCAAGTCCAGGGAGAGAGGTGGACCCATGGGTAGCTTACTGGGGTCAGATGCCCCTAGGTGGAGGGCCAGGGGCACCCTGGGGCCTCTACTGCAAGTCCAGGGAGAGAGGTGGACCCCTGGGTAGCTTGCTGGTGTCAGAGGCAACTAGGTGGAGGGACAGGGGGTACCCTGGGGCCTATTCTGCAAGACCAGGGAGAGAGGTGGACCCCTGGATAGCTTCCTGAGGTCAGAGGCCCCTAGGTGGAGGGCCAGGGGGCACCCTGGGGCCTATCCTGCAAGTCCAGGGAGAGAGGTGGACCCCTGGGTAGCTTCCTGGGGTCAGAGTCCCCTTGGTGGAGGGTCAGGAGGTACCCTAGGGCCTCTACTGCAAGTCCAGGGAGAGAGGTGGACCCCTGGGTAGCTTGCTGGGGTCAGAGGCAACTAGGTGGAGGGCCAGGGGGCACCCTAGGGTCTACACTGCAAGTCCAGGGAGAGAGATGGACCCCTGGGTAGCTTCCTAAGGTCAGAGGCCCCTAGGTGGAGGGCCAGGGGGCACCCTGGGGCCTATCCTGCAAGTCCAGGGAGAGAGGTGGACCTCTGGGTAGCTTGCTGGGGTACGAGGCCCCTAGGTGGAGGGCCAGGGGGCACCCTGGGGCCTCTACTGCAAGTCCAGGGAGAGAGGTGGACCCCTGGGTAGCTTGCTGGGGACAGAGGCCTCTAGGTGGAGGGCCAAGGGGAACCCTGGGGCCTATACTGCAAGTCCAGGGAGAGAGGTGGACCCCTGGGTAGCTTGCTGGGGTCTGTAGCCCATAGGTG
Organism: Danio rerio; assembly: GCF_049306965.1. Lineage (NCBI taxonomy): Eukaryota > Metazoa > Chordata > Actinopteri > Cypriniformes > Danionidae > Danio > Danio rerio. The sequence goes on along the minus strand of NC_133182.1, from coordinate 55,632,521 downwards.
GAGGGCCAGGGGGTACCCTGGGGCCTATCCTGCAAGTCCAGGGAGAGAGGTGGACCCCTGGGTAGCTTCGTAAGGTCAGAGGCCCCTAGGTGGAGGGCCAGGGGGCACCCTGGGGCCTATCTTGCAAGTCCAGGGAGAGAGGTGGACCCCTGGGTAGCTTGCTGGGGTACGAGGCCCCTAGGTGGAGGGCCAGGGGGCACCCTGGGGCCTATCCTGCAAGTCCAGGGAGAGAGGTAGACCCCTGGGTAGCTTGCTGGGGTACGAGGCCCCTAGGTGGACGGCCAGGGGGCTTCGTGGGGCCTCTGCTGCGTGTCCAGGGAGAGAGGTGGACCCCTGGGTAGCTTGCTGGGGTCGGAAGCCCCTTGGTGGAAGGCCAGGGGGCACCCTGGGGCCTATACTGCAAGTCCAGGGAGAGAGGTGGACCCCTGGGTAGCTTGCTGGGGTACAAGGCCCCTAGGTGGAGGGCCAGGGGGCACCCTGGGGCCTTTACTGCAAGTCTAGGGAGAGAGGTGGACCCCTGGGTAGCTTGCTGGGGTCAGAGGCCTCTAGGTGGAGGGCCAAGGGGCACCCTGGGACCCCTACTGCAAGTCCAGGGAGAGAGGTGGATCCCTGGGTAGCTTGCTGGGGTCTGACGCCCATAGGTGGAGGGCCAGGGGGCACCCTGGGGCCTATACTGCAAGTCCAGGGAGAGAGGTGTACCCCTGGGTAGCTTCCTGGGGTCAGAGGCCCCTAGGTGGAGGTCAAGGGGGCACCCTGGGGCCTCTACTGCAAGTCCAGGGAGAGTTGTGGACCCTTGTGTAGCTTGCTGGGGTCAGAGGCCCCTGGGTGGAGGGCCAAGGGGCACCCTGGGGCCTATACTGCAAGTCCAGAGAGAGAGGTGGACCCCTGGGTAGCTTCCTGGGGTCAGAGGCCCCTAGGTGGAGGTCAAGGGGGCACCCTGGGGCCTCTACTGCAAGTCCAGGGAGAGAGGTGGACCCCTAGGTAGCTTGCTGGTGTCAGAGGCCTCTAGGTGGAGGGCCAAGGGGCACCCTGGGGCCTATACTGCAAGTCCAGGGAGAGAGGTGGACCCCTGGGTAGCTTGCTGGGGTCTGTAGCCCATAGGTGGAGGGCCAGGGGGTACCCTGGGGCTTATACTGCAAGTCCAGGGAGAGAGGTGGACCCCTGGTAAGCTTCCTAAGGTCAGAGGCCCCTAGGTGGAGGGCCAGGGGGCACCCTGGGGCCTATCCTGCAAGTCCAGGGAGAGAGGTGGACCCCTGGGTAGCTTGCTGGGGTACGAGGCCCCTAGGTGGAGGGTCAGGAGGTACCCTAGGGCCTCTACTGCAAGTCCAGGGAGAGAGGTGGACCCCTGGGTAGCTTGCTGGGTTCAGAGGCAACTAGGTGGAGGGCCAGGGGGCACCCTAGGGTCTGCACTGCTAGTCCAGGGAGAGAGGTGGACCCCTGGGTAGCTTCCTAAGTTCAGAGGCCCCTAGGTGGAGGGCCAGGGGTACCCTGGGGCCTATACTGCAAGTCCTGGGAGAGAGGTGGACCCCTGGGTAGCTTCCTGGGGTCAGAGGCCTCTAGGTGGAGGTCAAGGGGGCACCCTGGGGCCTCTACTGCAATCCCAGGGAGAGTTGTGGACCCTTGTGTAGCTTGCTGGGGTCAGAGGCCCCTGGGTGGAGGGCCAAGGGGCACCCTGGGGCCTATACTGCAAGTCCAGAGAGAGAGGTGGACCCCTGGGTAGCTTCCTGGGGTCAGAGGCCCCTAGGTGGAAGTCAAGGGGGCACCCTGGGGCCTCTACTGCAAGTCCAGGGAGAGAAGTGGACCCATGGGTAGCATGCTGGGGTCGGAGGCAACTAGGTGGAAAGCCAGGGGACACCCTGGGGCCTATACTGCAAGTCCAGGGAGAGAGGTGGACACCTGGGTAGCTTGTTGGGGTCAGAAGCCCCTAGGTTTAGTGCCAGGGGGCTTCCTGGGGCCTCAACTGCAAGTCCAAGGAGAAAGGTGGACACCTGTGTAACTTGCTGGGGTCAGAGGCCCCTAGGTGGAGGGTCAGGGGGCACCCTGGGGCCTATCCTGCAAGTCCAGGGAGAGAGGTGGACCTCTGGGTAGCTTCTGGGGTACGAGGCCCCTAGGTGGAGGGCGAGGGGGCACCCTGGGGCCTCTACTGCAAGTCCAGAGAGAGAGGTGGACCCCTAGGTAGCTTGCTGGTGTCAGAGGCCTCTAGGTGGAGGGCCAAGGGGCACCCTGGGGCCTATACTGCAAGTCCAGGGAGAGAGGTGGACCCCTGGGTAGCTTGCTGGGGTCTGTAGCCCATAGGTGGAGGGCCAGGGGGTACCCTGGGGCTTATACTGCAAGTCCAGGGAGAGAGGTGGACCCCTGGTAAGCTTCCTAAGGTCAGAGGCCCCTAGGTGGAGGGCCAGGGGGCACCCTGGGGCCTATCCTGCAAGTCCAGGGAGAGAGGTGGACCCCTGGGTAGCTTGCTGGGGTACGAGGCCCCTAGGTGGAGGGTCAGGAGGTACCCTAGGGCCTCTACTGCAAGTCCAGGGAGAGAGGTGGACCCCTGGGTAGCTTGCTGGGTTCAGAGGCAACTAGGTGGAGGGCCAGGGGGCACCCTAGGGTCTACACTGCTAGTCCAGGGAGAGAGGTGGACCCCTGGGTAGCTTCCTAAGTTCAGAGGCCCCTAGGTGGAGGGCCAGGGGTACCCTGGGGCCTATACTGCAAGTCCTGGAAGAGAGGTGGACCCCTGGGTAGCTTCCAGAGGTCAAAGGCCACTAGGTGGAGAGCCAGGGGGCACCCTGGGGCTTATCCTGCAAGTCAAAGGAGAGAGGTGGACCCCTGGGTAGCTTGCTGGAGTACAAGGCCCCTAGTTGGAGGGCCAGGGGGCACCCTGGGGCCTCTACTGCAAGCCCAGGGAGAGGGGTGGACCCCTGGTTAGCTTGCTGGGGTCAGAAGCCGCTAGGTGGAGGGCCAGGGGGCTTCTTGGGGCCTCTACTGCAAGTCCAGGGAGAGAGGTGGACCCTTGTGTAGCTTGCTGGGGTCAGAGGCCCCTGGGTGGAGGGCCAAGGGGCACCCTGGGGCCTATACTGCAAGTCCAGAGAGAGAGGTGGACCCCTGGGTAGCTTCCTGGGGTCAGAGGCCCCTAGGTGGAGGTCAAGGGGGCACCCTGGGGCCTCTACTGCAAGTCCAGGGAGAGAGGTGGACCCCTGGGTAGCATGCTGGGGTCGGAGGCAACTAGGTGGAAAGCAAGGGGACACCCTGGGGCCTATACTGCAAGTCCAGGGAGAGAGGTGGACACCTGGGTAGCTTGTTGGGGTCAGAAGCCCCTAGGTTTAGTGCCAGGGGGCTTCCTGGGGCCTCAACTGCAAGTCCAAGGAGAAAGGTGGACACCTGTGTAACTTGCTGGGGTCAGAGGCCCCTAGTTGGAGGGTCAGGGGGCACCCTGGGGCCTATCCTGCAAGTCCAGGGAGAGAGGTGGACCTCTGGGTAGCTTCTGGGGTACGAGGCCCCTAGGTGGAGGGCGAGGGGGCACCCTGGGGCCTCTACTGCAAGTCCAGGGAGAGAGGTGGACCCCTAGGTAGCTTGCTGGTGTCAGAGGCCTCTAGGTGGAGGGCCAAGGGGCACCCTGGGGCCTATACTGCAAGTCCAGGGAGAGAGGTGGACCCTTGGGTAGCTTGCTGGGGTCTGTAGCCCATAGGTGGAGGGCCAGGGGGTACCCTGGGGCTTATACTGCAAGTCCAGGGAGAGAGGTGGACCCCTGGTAAGCTTCCTAAGGTCAGAGGCCCCTAGGTGGAGGGCCAGGGGGCACCCTGGGGCCTATCCTGCAAGTCCAGGGAGAGAGGTGGACCCCTGGGTAGCTTGCTGGGGTACGAGGCCCCTAGGTGGAGGGTCAGGAGGTACCCTAGGGCCTCTACTGCAAGTCCAGGGAGAGAGGTGGACCCCTGGGTAGCTTCCTAAGTTCAGAGGCCCCTAGGTGGAGGGCCAGGGGTACCCTGGGGCCTATACTGCAAGTCCTGGGAGAGAGGTGGACCCCTGGGTAGCTTCCAGAGGTCAAAGGCCCCTAGGTGGAGAGCCAGGGGGCACCCTGGGGCTTATCCTGCAAGTCAAAGGAGAGAGGTGGACCCCTGGGTAGCTTGCTGGAGTACGAGGCCCCTAGTTGGAGGGCCAGGGGCACCCTGGGGCCTCTACTGCAAGCCCAGGGAGAGAGGTGGACCCCTGGTTAGCTTGCTGGGGTCAGAAGCCGCTAGGTGGAGGGCCAGGGGGCTTCTTGGGGCCTCTACTGCAAGTCCAGGGAGAGAGGTGGACCCTTGTGTAGCTTGCTGGGGTCAGAGGCCCCTGGGTGGAGGGCCAAGGGGCACCCTGGGGCCTATACTGCAAGTCCAGAGAGAGAGGTGGACCCCTGGGTAGCTTCCTGGGGTCAGAGGCCCCTAGGTGGAGGTCAAGGGGGCACCCTGGGGCCTCTACTGCAAGTCCAGGGAGAGAGGTGGACCCCTGGGTAGCATGCTGGGGTCGGAGGCAACTAGGTGGAAAGCAAGGGGACACCCTGGGGCCTATACTGCAAGTCCAGGGAGAGAGGTGGACACCTGGGTAGCTTGTTGGGGTCAGAAGCCCCTAGGTTTAGTGCCAGGGGGCTTCCTGGGGCCTCAACTGCAAGTCCAAGGAGAAAGGTGGACACCTGTGTAACTTGCTGGGGTCAGAGGCCCCTAGTTGGAGGGTCAGGGGGCACCCTGGGGCCTATCCTGCAAGTCCAGGGAGAGAGGTGGACCTCTGGGTAGCTTCTGGGGTACGAGGCCCCTAGGTGGAGGGCGAGGGGGCACCCTGGGGCCTCTACTGCAAGTCCAGGGAGAGAGGTGGACCCCTAGGTAGCTTGCTGGTGTCAGAGGCCTCTAGGTGGAGGGCCAAGGGGCACCCTGGGGCCTATACTGCAAGTCCAGGGAGAGAGGTGGACCCTTGGGTAGCTTGCTGGGGTCTGTAGCCCATAGGTGGAGGGCCAGGGGGTACCCTGGGGCTTATACTGCAAGTCCAGGGAGAGAGGTGGACCCCTGGTAAGCTTCCTAAGGTCAGAGGCCCCTAGGTGGAGGGCCAGGGGGCACCCTGGGGCCTCTACTGCAAGTCCAGGGAGAGAGGTGGACCCCTGGGTAGCTTGCTGGGGTACGAGGCCCCTAGGTGGAGGGTCAGGAGGTACCCTAGGGCCTCTACTGCAAGTCCAGGGAGAGAGGTGGACCCCTGGGTAGCTTGCTGGGTTCAGAGGCAACTAGGTGGAGGGCCAGGGGGCACCCTAGGGTCTACACTGCTAGTCCAGGGAGAGAGGTGGACCCCTGGGTAGCTTCCTAAGTTCAGAGGCCCCTAGGTGGAGGGCCAGGGGTACCCTGGGGCCTATACTGCAAGTCCTGGGAGAGAGGTGGACCCCTGGGTAGCTTCCAGAGGTCAAAGGCCCCTAGGTGGAGAGCCAGGGGGCACACTGGGGCTTATCCTGCAAGTCAAAGGAGAGAGGTGGACCCCTGGGTAGCTTGCTGGGGTACGAGGCCCCTAGTTGGAGGGCCAGGGGGCACCCTGGGGCCTCTACTGCAAGCCCAGGGAGAGAGGTGGACCCCTGGTTAGCTTGCTGGGGTCAGAAGCCGCTAGGTGGAGGGCCAGGGGGCTTCTTGGGGCCTCTACTGCAAGTCCAGGGAGAGAGGTGGACCCCTGGGTAGCTTGCTGTTGTCGTAGGCCCCCAGGTGGAGGGCCAGGGGGCTTCCTGGGGCTTCTACTGCAAGTCTAGGGAGAGAGGTGGACCCCTGGGTAGCTTGCTGGGGTCAGAGGCCCCTAGGTGGACGGCCAGGGGGCTTCATGGGGCCTCTACTGCAAGTCCAGGGAGAGAGGTGGACCCTGGGTAGCTTGCTGGGGTCGGAAGCCCCTTGGTGGAAGGCCAGGGGGCACCCTGGGGCCTATACTGCAAGTCCAGGGAGAGAGGTGGACCCATGGGTAGCTTACTGGGGTCAGAGGCCCCTAGGTGAAGGGCCAGGGGCACCCTGGGGCCTCTACTGCAAGTCAGAGAGAGGTGGACCCCTGGGTAGCTTGCTTGGGTCAGAGGCAACTAGGTGGATGGACAGGGGGTACCCTGGGGCCTATTCTGCAAGTCCAGGGAGAGAGGTGGACCCCTGGGTAGCTTCCTGAGATCAGAGGCCCATAGGTGGAGGGCCAGGGGGCACCCTGGGGCCTATCCTGCAAGTCCAGGGAGAGAGGTGGACCCCTGGGTAGCTTGCTGGGGTACAAGGCCCCTAGGTGGAGGGCCAGGGGGCACCCTGGGGCCTATACTGCAAGTCTAGGGAGAGAGGTGGACCCCTGGGTAGCTTGCTGGGGTCAGAGGCCTCTAGGTGGAGGGCCAAGGGGCACCCTGGGACCCCTACTGCAAGTCCAGGGAGAGAGGTGGATCCCTGGGTAGCTTGCTGGGGTCTGACGCCCATAGGTGGAGGGCCAGGGGGCACCCTGGGGCCTATACTGCAAGTCCAGGGAGAGAGGTGGACCCCTACGTAGCTTCCTGAGATCAGAGGCCCATAGGTGGAGGGCCATGGGGTACCCTGGGGCCTATACTGCAAGTCCAGGGAGGGAGGTGGACCCTTGGGTAGCTTCCTAAGGTTAGAGGCCCCTAGGTGGAGGGCCAGGGGGCACCCTGGGGCCTATCCTGCAAGTCTAGGGAGAGAGGTGGACCCCTGGGTAGCTTGCTGGGGTACAAGGCCCCTATGTGGAGGGCCAGGGGGCACCCTGGGGACTCTACTGCAAGGCCAGTGAGAGAGTTGGACCCATGGGTAGCTAGCTGAGGTAAGAGGCCCCTAAGTGGAGGGCCAGGGGGCACCCTGGGGCCTCTACTGCAAGTGTAGGGAGAGAGTTGGACCCATGGGTAGCTAGCTGAGGTAAGAGGCCCCTAAGTAGAGGGCCAGGGGGCACCCTGGGGCCTCTACTGCAAGTCCAGGGAGAGAGGTGGACCCCTGGGTAGTTTGCTGGGGTCAGAGGCCCCTAGGCGGAGGGACAGGAGGCTTCCTGGGGCCTCTACTGCAAGTCCAGGGAGAAAGGTGGACCCCTGGGTAGCTTGCTTGGGTCAGAAGCCGCTAGGTGGAGGGCCAGGGGGCTTCCTGGTGCTTCTACTGCAAGCCCAGGGAGAGAGGTGGACCCCTGGTTAGCTTGCTGGGGTCAGAAGCCGCTAGGTGGAGGGCCAGGGGGCTTCTTGGGGCCTCTACTGCAAGTCCAGGGAGAGAGGTGGACCCCTGGGTAGCTTGCTGTTGTCGTAGGGCCCCAGGTGGAGGGCCAGGGGGCTTCCTGGGGCTTCTACTGCAAGTCTAGGGAGAGAGGTGGACCCCTGGGTAACTTGCTGGGGTCAGAGGCCCCTAGGTGGACAACCAGGGGGCTTCGTGGGGCCTCTACTGCAAGTCCAAGGAGAGAGGTGGACCCTGGGTAGCTTGCTGGGGTCGGAAGCCCCTTGGTGGAAGGCCAGGGGGCACCCTGGGGCCTATACTGCAAGTCCAGGGAGAGAGGTGGACCCATGGGTAGCTTACTGGGGTCAGAGGCCCCTAGGTGGAGGGCCAGGGGCACCCTGGGGCCTCTACTGCAAGTCCAGGGAGAGAGGTGGACCACTGGGTAGCTTGCTGGTGTCAGACGCAACTAGGTGGAGGGACAGGGGGTACCCTGGGGCCTATTCTGCAAGTCCAGGGAGAGAGGTGGACCCCTGGGTAGCTTCCTGAGATCAGAGGCCCATAGGTGGAGGGCCAGGGGGCACCCTGGGGCCTATCCTGCAAGTCAAGTCCAGGGAGAGAGGTGGACACCTGGGTAGCTTGTTGGGGTCAGAAGCCCCTAGGTTTAGTGCCAGGGGGCTTCCTGGTGCCTCAACTGCAAGTCCAAGGAGAAAGGTGAACCCCTGTGTAGCTTCCTGGGGTCAGAGGCCCCTAGGTGGAGGGCAAGGGGGCACCCTGGGGCCTCTACTGCAAGTCCAGGGAGAGAGGTGGACACCTGGGTAGCTTGTTGGGGTCAGAAGCCCCTAGGTTTAGTGCCAGGGGGCTTCCTGGTGCCTCAACTGCAAGTCCAAGGAGAAAGGTGGACCCCTGTGTAGCTTGCTGGGGTCAGAGGCCCTTAGGTGGAGGGTCAAGGGGCACCCTGGGGCCTATCCTGCAAGTCCAGGGAGAGAGGTGGACCCCTGGGTAGCTTGCTGGGGTCAGAGGCATCTAGGTGGAGGGCCAGGGGGCACCCTAGGGTCTACAATGCAAGTCCAGGGAGAGAGGTGGACCCCTGGGTAGCTTCCTAAGGTCAGAGGCCCCTAGGTGGAGGGCCAGGGGGCACCCTGGGGCCTATCCTGCAAGTGCAGGGAGAGAGGTGGACCGCTGGGTAGCTTGCTGGGGTACGAGGCCCCTAGGTTTAGTGCCAGGGGGCTTCCTGGTGCCTCAACTGCAAGTCCAAGGAGAAAGGTGAACCCCTGTGTAGCTTCCTGGGGTCAGAGGTCCCTAGGTGGAGGGCAAGGGGGCACCCTGGGGCCTCTACTGCAAGTCCAGGGAGAGAGGTGGACACCTGGGTAGCTTGTTGGGGTCAGAAGCCTCTAGGTTTAGTGCCAGGGGGCTTCCTGGTGCCTCAACTGCAAGTCCAAGGAGAAAGGTGGACCCCTGTGTAGCTTGCTGGGGTCAGAGGCCCCTAGGTGGAGGGTCAGGGGGCACCCTGGGGCCTATCCTGCAAGTCCAGGGAGAGAGGTGGAACCCTGGGTAGCTTGCTGGGGTCAAAGGCATCTAGCTGGAGGGCCAGGGGGCACCCTAGGGTCTACAATGCAAGTCCAGGGAGAGAGGTGGACCCCTGCGTAGCTTCCTAAGGTCAGAGGCCCCTAGGTGGAGGGCCAGGGGGCACCCTGGGGCCTATCCTGCAAGTCCAGGGAGAGAGTTGGACCGCTGGGTAGCTTGCTGGGGTACGAGGCCCCTAGGTGGAGGGCCAGGGGGCACCATGGGGCCTATCCTGCAAGTCCAGGGAGAGAGGTGGACCCCTGGGTAGCTTGCTGGGGTCAGAGGCAACTAGGTGGAAGGACAGGGGTACCCTGGGGCCTATACTGCAAGTCCAGGGAGAGAGGTGGACCAATGGGTAGCTTCCACAGGTCAAAGGCCCCTAGGTGGAGAGCCAGGGGGCACCCTGGGGCTTATCCTGCAAGTCAAAGGAGAGAGGTGGACCCCTGGGTAGCTTGCTGGTGTCAGAGGCAACTAAGTGGAGGGACAGGGGGTACCCTGGGGCCTATTCTGCAAGTCCAGGGAGAGAGGTGGATCCCTGGGTAGCTTCCTGAGATCAGAAGCCCATAGGTGGAGGGCCAGGGGGAACCCTGGGGCCTATCCTGCAAGTCCAGGGAGAGAGGTGGACCCCTGGGTAGCTTGCTGGGGTACGAGGCCCCTAGGTGGAGGGCCAGGGGGCACCCTGGGGCCTATACTGCAAGTCCAGGGAGAGAGGTGGACCCCTGAGTAGCTTGCTGGGGTCAGAGGCCTCTAGGTGGAGGGCCAAGGGGCACCCTGGGACCTCTTCTGCAAGTCCAGGGAGAGAGGTGGATCCCTGGGTAGCTTGCTGGGGTCTGAAGCCCATAGGTGGAGGGCCATGGGGTACCCTGGGGTCTATACTGCAAGTCCAGGGAGAGAGGTGGACCCTTGGGTAGCTTCCTAAGGTTAGAGGCCCCTAGGTGGAGGGCCAGGGGGCACCCTGGGGGCTATCCTGCAAGTCTAGGGAGAGAGGTGGACCCCTGGGTAGCTTGCTGGGGTACAAGGCCCCTAGGCGGAGGGCCAGGGGGCACCCTGGGGACTCTACTGCAAGGCCAGGGAGAGAGGTGGACCCCTTGGTAGCTTGCTGGGGTTAGAGACCCCTAGGTGGAGGGCCAGGGGGCCCCCTGGGGCCGCTACTGCAAGTCTAAGGAGAGAGTTGGACACATGGGTAGCTAGCTGAGGTAAGAGGCCCCTAAGTGGAGGGCCAGGGGGCACCCTGGGGCCTCTACTGCAAGTCCAGGGAGAGAGGTGGACCCCTGGGTTGTTTGCTGGGGTCAGAGGCCCCTAGGCGGAAGGACAGGAGGCTTCCTGGGGCCTCTACTGCAAGTCCAGGGAGAACGGTGGACCCCTGGGTAGCTTACTTGGGTCAGAGGCCCCTAGGTGGAGGTCAAGGGGGCACCCTGGGGCCTCTACTGCAATCCCAGGGAGAGTTGTGGACCCTTGTGTAGCTTGCTGGGGTCAGAGGCCCCTGGGTGGAGGGCCAAGGGGCACCCTGGGGCCTATACTGCAAGTCCAGGGAGAGAGGTGGACCCCTGGGTAGCTTGCTGGGGTACAAGGCCCCTAGGTGGAGGGCCAGGGGGCACCATGGGGCCTCTACTGCAAGTCCAGGGAGAGAGGTGGACCCCTGGGTAGCTTGCTGGGGTCAGAGGCAACTAGGTGGAAGGACAGGGGTACCCTGGGGCCTATACTGCAAGTCCAGGGAGAGAGGTGGACCCCTGGGTAGCTTCCAGAGGTCAATGGCCCGTAGGTGGAGAGCCAGGGGGCACCCTGGGGCTTATCCTGCAAGTCCAAGGAGAGAGGTGGACCCCTGGGTAGCTTGCTGGGGTACGAGGCCTCTAGTTGGAGGGCCAGGGGGCACCCTGGGGCCTCTACTGCAAGCCCAGGGAGAGAGGTGGACCCCTGGTTAGCTTGCTGGGGTCAGAAGCCGCTAGGTGGAGGGCCAGAGGGCTTCTTAGGCCTCTACTGCAAGTCCAGGGAGAGAGGTGGATCCCTGGGTAGCTTGCTGTTGTCGTAGGCCCCCAGGTGGAGGGCCAGGGGGCTTCCTGGGGCTTCTACTGCAAGTCTAGGGAGAGAGGTGGACCCCTGGGTAGCTTGCTGGGGTCAGAGGCCCCTAGGTGGACGGCCAGGGGGCTTCGTGGGGCCTCTACTGCAAGTCCAGGGAGAGAGGTGGACCCCTGGGTAGCTTGCTGGGGTCGGAAGCCACTTGGTGGAAGGCCAGGGGGCACCCTGGGGCCTATATTGCAAGTCCAGGGAGTGAGTTGCACCCATGGGTAGCTTACTGGGGTCAGAGGCCCCTATGTGGAGGGCCAGGGGCACCCTGGGGCCTCTACTGCAAGTCCAGGGAGAGAGGTGGACCCGTGGGTAGCTTGATGGTGTCAGATGCAACTAGGTGGAGGGACAGGGGGTACCCTGGGGCCTATACTGCAAGTCCAGGGAGAGAGGTGGACCCCTGGGTAGCTTCCTGAGATCAGAGGCCCCTAGGTGGAGGGCCAGGGGGCACCCTGGGGCCTATCCTGCAAGTCCAGGGAGAGAGGTGGACCCCTGGGTAGCTTGCTTGGGTCAGAGGCCTCTAGGTGGAGGTCAAGGGGGCACCCTGGGGCCTCTACTGCAATCCCAGGGAGAGTTGTGGACCCTTGTGTAGCTTGCTGGGGTCAGAGGCCCCTGGGTGGAGGGCCAAGGGGCACCCTGGGGCCTATACTGCAAGTCCAGAGAGAGAGGTGGACCCCTGGGTAGCTTCCAGGGGTCAGAGGCCCCTAGGTGGAGGTCAAGGGGGCACCCTGGGGCCTTTACTGCAAGTCCAGGGAGAGAGGTGGACCGCTGGGTAGCATGCTGGGGTCAGAGGCAACTAGGTGGAGGGCCAGGGGACACCCTGGGGCCTATACTGCAAGTCCAGGGAGAGAGGTGGACACCTGGGTAGTTTGTTGGGGTCAGAAGCCCCTAGGTTTAGTGCCAGGGGGCTTCCTGGGGCCTTAACTGCAAGTCCAAGGAGAAAGGTGGACCCCTGTGTAGCTTGCTGGGGTTAGAGGCCCCTAGGTTGAGGGACAGGGGGCACCCTGGGGCCTATCCTGCAAGTCCAGGGAGAGAGGTGGACCTCTGGGTAGCTTGCTGGGGTACGAGGCCCTTAGGTGGAGGGTGAGGGGGCACCTGGGGCCTCTACTGCAAGTCCAGGGAGAGAGGTGGACCCCTGGGTTGCTTGCTGGGGTCAGAGACCTCTAGGTGGAGGGCCAAGGGGCACCCTGGGGCCTATACTGCAAGTCCAGGGAGAGAGGTGGACCCCTGGGTAGCTTGCTGGGGTCTGTAGCCCATAGGTGGAGGGCCAGGGGATACCCTGGGGCCTATACTGCAAGTCCAGGGAGAGAGGTGGACCCCTGGGTAGCTTCCTAAGGTCAGAGGCCCCTAGGTGGAGGGCTAGGGGGCACCCTGGGGCCTATCCTGCAAGTACAGGGAGAGAGGTGGACCCCTGGGTAGCTTGCTGGGTTTAGAGGCAACTAGGTGGAGGGCCAGGGGGCACCCTAGGGTCTACACTGCAAGTCCAGGGAGAGAGGTGGACCCCTGGGTAGCTTCCTAAGGTCAGAGGCCCCTAGGTGGAGGGTCAGGGGTACCCGGGGGCCTATACTGCAAGTCCAGGGAGAGAGGTGGACCCCTGGGTAGCTTGCTGGGGTACGAGGCCCCTAGTTGGAGGGCAGGGGGGGACCCTGGGGCCTCTACTGCAAGCCCAAGGAGAGAGGTGGACCCCTGGTTAGCTTGCTGGGGTCAAAAGCCGCTAGGTGGAGGGCCAGGGGGCTTCTTGGGGCATCTACTGCAAGTCCAGGAAGAGAGGTGGACCCCTGGGTAGCTTGCTGTTGTCGTAGGCCCCCAGGTGGAGGGCCAGGGGGCTTCCTGGGGCTTCTACTGCAAGTCTAGGGAGAGAGGTGGACCCCTGGGTAGCTTGCTGGGGTCTGTAGCCCATCGGTGGAGGGCCAGGGGGTACCCTGGGGCCTATACTGCAAGTCCAGGGAGAGAGGTGGACCCCTGGGTAGCTTCCTAAGGTCAGAGGCCCCTAGGTGGACAACCAGGGGGCTTCGTGGGGACTCTACTGCAAGTCCAGGGAGAGAGGTGGACCCCTGGGTAACTTGCTGGTGTCAGAGGCAACTAGGTGGAGGGACAGGGGGTACCCTGGGGCCTATACTGCAAGTCCAGGGAGAGAGGTGGACCCCTGGGTAGCTTCCTGAGATCAGAGGCCCCTAGGTGGAGGGCCAGGGGGCACCCTGGGGCCTCTACTGCAAGTCCAGGGAGAGAGGTGGACCCCTGGGTAGCTTGCTGGGGTCAGAGGCCTCTAGCTGGAGGGCCAGGGGGCACCCTGGGTCCTCTACTGCAAGTCCAGGGAGAGAGGTGGAACCCTGGGTAGCTTGCTGGGGTCTGAAGCCCATAGGTGGAGGGCCATGGGGTACCCTGGGGCCTATACTGCAAGTCCAGGGAGAGAGGTGGACCCTTGGGTAGCTTCCTAAGGTTAGAGGTCCCTAGGTGGAGGGCCAGGGGGCACCCTGGGGCCTATCCTGCAAGTCTAGGGAGAGAGGTGGACCCCTGGGTAGCTTGCTGGGGTACAAGGCCCCTAGGTGGAGGGCCAGGGGGCACCCTGGGGCCTCTACTGCAAGGCCAGGGAGAGAGGTGGACCCCTTGGTAGCTTGCTGGGTTTAGAGACCCCTAGGTGGAGGGCCAGGGGGCACCCTGGGGCCTATCCTGCAAGTTTAGGGAGAGAGGTGGACCCATGGGTAGCTAGCTGGGGTAAGAGGCCCCTAAGTGGAGGGCCAGGGGGCACGCTGGGGCCTCTACTGCAAGTCCAGGGAGAGAGGTGAACCCCTGGGTAGCATGCTGGGGTCGGAGGCAACTAGGTGGAGGGCCATGGGACACCCTGGGGCCTAAACTGCATGTCCAGGGAGAGAGGTGGACACCTGGGTAGCTTGTTGGGTTCAGAGGCCCCTAGGTTTAGTGCCAGGGGGTATCCTGGGGCCTCAACTGCAAGTCCAAGGAGAAAGGTGGACCCCTGTGTAGCTTGCTGGAGTCAGAGGCATCTAGGTGGAGGGTCAGGGGGCACCCTGGGGCCTATCCTGCAAGTCCAGGGAGAGAGGTGGACCTCTGGGTAGCTTGCTGGGGTACGAGGCCCCTAGGTGTAGGGCGAGGGGGCACCCTGGGGCCTCTACTGCAAGTCCAGGGAGAGATGTGGACCCCTGGGTAGCTTGCTGGGGTCTGTAGCCCATAGGTGGAGGGCCAGGGGGTACCTTGGGGCCTATACTGCAAGTCCAGGGAGAGAGGTGGACCCCTGGGTAGCTTGCTGGGGTACGAGGCCCCTAGGTGGAGGGCCAGGGGGCACCCTGGGGCCTCTACTGCAAGTCCAGGGAGAGAGGTGGACCCCTGGGTAGCTTCCTGGGGTCAGAGTCCCCTAGGTGGAGGGTCAGGAGGTACCCTAGGGCCTATACTGCAAGTCCAGGGAGAGAGGTGGACCCCTGGGTAGCTTGCTGGGGTCAGAGGCCACTAGGTGGAGGGCCAGGGGGCACCCTAGGGTATACACTGCAAGTCCAGGGAGAGAGGTGGACCCCTGGGAAGCTTCCTAAGGTCAGAGGCCCCTAGGTGGAGGGCCAGGGGGCACCCTGGGGCCTATCCTGCAAGTCCAGGGAGAGAGGTGGACCCCTGGGTAGCTTGCTGGGGTACGAGGCCCCTAGGTGGAGGGCCAGGGGGCACCCTGGGGCCTCTACTTTAAGTCCAGGGAGAGAGGAGGACCCCTGGGTAGCTTGCTGGGGTCAGAGGCAACTAGGTGGAGGGCCAGGGGTTACCCTGGGGCCTATCCTGCAAGTCCAAGGAGAGAGGTGGACCCCTGGGTAGCTTGCTGGGGTACGAGGCCCCTAGTTGGAGGGCCAGGGGGCACCCTGGGGCCTCTACTGCAAGCCCAGGGAGAGAGGTAGACCCCTGGTTAGCTTGCTGGGGTCGGAAGCCCCTTGGTGGAAGGCCAGGGGGCACCCTGGGGCTTATCCTGCAAGTCCAAGGAGAAAGGTGGACCCCTGTGTAGCTTGCTGGGGTCAGAGGCCTATAGGTGGAGGGCCAGGGGGCACCCTGGGGCTTATCCTGCAAAGTCCAAGGAGAGAGGTTGACCCCTGGGTAGCTTGCTGGGGTACGAGGCCCCTAGTTGGAGGGCCAGGGGGCACCCTCGGGCCTCTACTGCAAGCCCAGTGAGAGAGGTGGACCCCTGGTTAGCTTGCTGGGGTCAGAAGCCGCTAGGTGGATGGCCACGGGGCTTCTTGGGGCCTCTACAGCAAGTCCAGGGAGAGAGGTGGACCCCTGGGTAGCTTGCTGTTGTCGTAGGCCCCCAGGTGGAGGGCCAGGGGGCTTCCTGGTGGTTCTACTGCAAGTCTAGGGAGAGAGGTGGACCCCTGGGTAGCTTGGTGGGGTCAGAGGCCCCTAGGTGGACGGCCAGGGGGCTTCTTGGGGCCTCTACTGCAAGTCCAGGGAGAGAGGTGGACCCCTGGGTAGCTTGCTGGGGTCGGAAGCCCCTTGGTGGAAGGCTAGGGGGCACCCTGGGGCCTATACTGCAAGTCCAGGGAGAGAGGTGGACCCATGGGTAGCTTACTGGGGTCAGAGGCCCCTACGTGGAGGGCCAGGGGCACCCTGGGGCCTCTACTGCAAGTCCAGGGATAGGGGTGGACCCCTGGGTAGCTTGCTGGTGTCAAAGGCAACTAGGTGGAGGGACAGGGGGTACCCTGGGGCCTATACTGCAAGTCCAGGGAGAGAGGTGGACCCCTGGGTAGCTTCCTGAGATCAGAGGACCCTAGGTGGAGGGCCAGGGGGCACCCTGGGGCCTATCCTGCAAGTCCAGGGAGAGAGGTTGACCCCTGGGTAGCTTGCTGGGGTACGAGGCCCCTAGGTGGAGGGCCAGGGGGCACCCTGGGGCCTCTACTGCAAGTCCAGGGAGAGTGGTGGACCCCTGGGTAGCTTGCTGGGGTCAGAGGCCCCTAGGTGGAGGGCCAGGGGGCACCCTGGGGCCTCTACTGCAAGTCCAGGGAGAGAGGTGGACCCCTGGGAAGCTTGCTGGGGTCAGAGGCCTCTAGGTGGAGGGCCAGGGGGCACCCTGTGGCCTCTACTGCAAGTCCAGGGAGAGAGTTTGACCCCTGGGTTGCATGCTGGGGTCAGAGGCAACTAGTTGGAGGGCCAGGGGGTACCCTGGGGCCTATACTGCAAGTCCAGGGAGAGAGGTGGACCCCTGGGTAGCTTCCTGGGGTCAGAGTCCCATAGGTGGAGGGCCAGGAGGTACCCTAGGGCCTCTACTGCAAGTCCAGGGAGAGAGGTGGACCCCTGGGTAGCTTGCAGGGGTCAGACGCAACTAGGTGGAGGGCCAGCAGGTACCCTAGGGCCTCTACTGCAAGTCCAGGGAGAGAGGTGGACCCCTGGGTAGCTTGCTGGGGTCAGAGGCAACTAGGTGGAGGGCCAGGGGGCACCCTAGGGTCTACACTGCAAGTCCAGGGAGAGAGGTGGACCCCTGGGTAGCTAGCTGGGGTCAGAGGCAACTAGGTGGAGGGCCAGGAGGTACCCTAGGGCCTCTACTGCATGTCCAGGGAGAGAGGTGGACCCCTGGGTAGATTGCTGGGGTGAGAGGCAACTAGGTGGAGGGCCAGGCGCCAGCCTGGGGCCTATCCTGCAAGTCCAGGGAGAGAGGTGGACCCCTGGGTAGCTTGCTGGGGTACGAGGCCCGTAGGTGGAGGGCCAGGGGGCACCACGGGGCCTCTACTGCAAGTCCAGGGAGAGAGGTGGACCCCGGGGTAGCTTGCTGGGGTCAGAGGCAACTAGGTGGAAGGACAGGGGTACCCTGGGGCCTATACTGCAAGTCCAGGGAGAGAGGTGGACCCCTGGGTAGCTTCCTGGGGTCAGAGGCCCCTAGGTGGAGGGCCAAGGGGCACCCTGGGGCCTCTACTGCAAGTCCAGGGAGAGAGGTGGACCTCTGGGTAGCATGCTTGGGTCGGAGGCAACTAGGTGGAGGGCCAGGGGGCACCCTAGGGTCTACACTGCAAGTCCAGGGAGAGAGGTGGACCCCTGGGTAGCTTGCTGGGGTAAAAAGCCCCTAGGTGGAGAGCCAGGGGGCACCCTGGGGCCTATACTGCAAGTCCAGGGAGAGAGGTGGACCCCTGGGTAGCATGCTGGGGTGGAAGGAAACTAGGTGGAGGGCCAGGGGACACCCTGGGGCCTATGTTGCAAGTCCAGGGAGAGAGGTGGACACCTGGGTAGCTTGTTGGGGTCAGAAGCCCATAGGTTTAGTGCCAGGGGGCTTCCTGGGGCGTCAACTGCAAATCCAACGAGAAAGGTGGACCCTTGGGTAGCTTGCTGGGGTCAGAAGCCCCTAAGTGGAGGGTCAGGGGGCACCCTGGGGCCTATCCTGCAAGTCCAGGGAGAGAGGTGGACCTCTGGGTAGCTTGCTGGGGTACGAGGCCCCAAGGTGGAGGGCGAGGGGGCACCCTGGGGCCTCTACTGCAAATCCAGGGAGAGAGGTGGACCCCTGGGTAGCTTGCTGGGGTCAGATGCCTCTAGGTGGAGGGCCAAGGGGCACCCTGGGGCCTATACTGCAAGTCCAGGGAGAGAGGTGGACCCCTGGGTAGCTTGCTGGGGTCTGTAGCCCATAGGTGGAGGGCCAGGGGGTACCCTGGGGCCTATACTGCAAGTCCAGGGAGAGAGGTGGACCCCTGGGTAGCTTCTTAAGGTCAGAGGCCCCTAGGTGGAGGGCCAGGGGGCACCCTGGGGCCTATCCTGCAAGTCCAGGGAGAGAGGTGGACCCCTGGGTAGCTTGCTGGGGTCAGAGGCCCCTAGGTGGACGGCCAGGGGGCTTTGTGGGGCCTATACTGCAAGTCCAGGGAGAGAGGTGGACCCCTGGGTAGCTTGCTGGGGTCTGTAGCCCATAGGTGAAGGGCCAGGGGGTACCTTGGGGCCTCTAATGCAATTCCAGGAAGAGAGGTGGACCCCTGGGTAGCTGACTGGGATCGAAGTCCCCTAGGTGGAGGGCCAGGGGGCTTCGTGGGGCCTCTACCGCAAATCTTGGGAGACAGGTGGACCCCTGGGTAGCTACCTGGGGTCAGAGGCCTGTAGGTGGAGGGCCAGGGGCACCCTGGGGCCTCTACTGCAAGTCCAGGGAGAGAGGTTAACCCCTGGGTAACTTGCTGGTGTAAGAGGCAACTAGGTGGAGGGACAGGGGGTACCCTGGGGCCTATACTGCAAGTCCAGGGAAAGAGGTGGACCCCTGGGTAGCTTCCTGAGGTCAGAGGCCCCTAGGTGGAGGGCCAGGGGGCACCCTGGGGCTTATCCTGCAAGTCCAGGGAGAGAGGTGGACCCCTGGGTAGCTTGCTGGGGTACGAGGCCCCTAGGTGGAGGGCCAGGGGGCACCCTGGGGCCTCTCCTGCAAGTCCAGGGAGAGAGGTGGACCCCTGGGTAGCTTGCTGGGGTCAGAGGCCCCTAGGTCGAGGAACAGGGGGCACCCTGGGGCCTCTACTGCAAGTCCGGGGAGAGAGGTGGACCCCTGGGTAGCTTGCTGGGGTCAGAGGCCTCTAGGTGCAGTTCAGGGGGGCACCCTGGGGCCTCTACTGCAATCCCAGGGAGAGTTGTGGACCCTTGTGTAGCTTGCTAGGGTCAGAGTCCTCTAGGTGGAGGGCCAGGGGGTACCCTGGGGCCTATCCTGCAAGTCCAGGGAGAGAGGTGGACCCCTGGGTAGCTTGCTGGGGTAAAAAGCCCCTAGGTGGAGAGCCAGGGGGCACCCTGGGGCCTTTACTCCAAGGCCAGGGAGAGAGGTGGACCCCTTGGTGGCTTGCTGGGGTCAGAGACCCCAAGGTGGAGGGCCAGGGGGCACCCTGGGGCCTCTACTGCAAGTCTAGGGAGAGAGGTGGACCCATGGGTAGCTAGCTGGGGTAAGAG
Source organism: Danio rerio (assembly GCF_049306965.1). NCBI lineage: Eukaryota > Metazoa > Chordata > Actinopteri > Cypriniformes > Danionidae > Danio > Danio rerio. The sequence goes on along the minus strand of NC_133182.1, from coordinate 55,613,874 downwards.
GCCCCTAAGTGGAGGGCCAGGGGGCACCCTGGGGCCTCTACTGCAAGTCCAGGGAGAGAGGTGGACCCCTGGGTAGCTTCCTAAGGTCAGAGGCCCCTAGGTGGAAGGCCAGGGGGCACCCTGGGGCCTATCCTGCAAGTACAGGGAGAGAGGTGGACCCCTGGGTAGCTTGCTGGGGTACGAGGCCCCTAGGTGGGGGGCCAGGGGGCACCATGGGGCCTCTACTGTAAGTCCAGGGAGAGAGGTGGACCCCTGGGTAGCCTGAGGTCAGAGGCCCCTGGGTGGAGGGCCAGGGGCACCCTGGGGCCTATCCTGCAAGTCCAGGGAGAGAGGTGGACCCCTGGGTAGTTTGCTGGGGTACGAGGCCCCTAGGTGGAGGGCCAGGGGGCACCCTGGGGCCTCTACTGCCAGTCCAGGGAGAGAGGTGGACCCCTGGGTAGCTTGCTGGGGTCAGAGGCCCCTGGGTGGAGAGCCAGGGGGCACACTGGGGCCTCTACTGCAAGTCCAGGGAGAGAGGTGGACCCCTGGGTAGCTTGCTGGGGTCAGAGGCCTCTAGGTGGAGGGCCAGGGGGCACCCTGGGGCCTCTACTGCAAGTCCAGGGAGAGAGGTGGACCCCTGGGTAGCTTGCTGGGGTCAGAGGCCTCTAGGTGGAGGGCCAGGGGATAACCTGGGGGCCTATACTGCAAGACCAGGGAGAGAGGTGGACCCTTGGGTAGCTTCCTAAGGTTAGAGGCCCCTAGGTGGAGGGCCAGGGGGCACCCTGGGGCCTATCCTGCAGGTCCAGTGAGAGAGGTGGACCTCTGGGTTGCTTGCTGGGGTACGAGGCCCCTAGGTTGAGGGCGAGGGGGCACCCTGCGGCCTCTACTGCAAGTCCAGGGAGAGAGGTGGACCCCTGGGTAGCTTGCTGGGGTCAGAGGCCCCTAGGTGTAGGGTCAGGGGGCACCCTGGGGCCTATCCTGCTAGTCCAGGGAGAGAGGTGGACCTCTGGGTAGTTTGCTGGGGTACGAGGCCCCTGGGTGGAGGGCCAGGGGGCACCCTGGGGCCTATACTGCAAGTCCAGGGAGAGAGGTGGACCCCTGGGTAGCTTGCTGGGGTCTGTAGCCCATAGGTGGAGGGCCAGGGGGTACCCTGGGGCCTATACTGCAAGTCCAGGGAGAGAGGTGGACCCCTGGGTAGCTTGCTGGGGTACGAGGCCCCTAGGTGGAGGGCCAGGGGGCACCCTGGGGCCTCTACTGCAAGTCCAGGGAGAGAGGTGGACCCCTGGGTAGCTTACTGGGATTAGAGTCCCCTATGTGGAGGGTCAGGAGGTACCCTAGGGCCTCTACTGCAACTCCAGGGAGAGAGGTGGACCCCTGGGTAGCTTGCTGGGGTCAGAGGCAACTAGGTGGAGGGCCATGGGGCACCCTAGGGTCTACAATGCAAGTCCGGGGAGAGAGGTGGACCCCTGGGTAGCTTGCTGGGGTCATAGGCCTCTAGGTGGAGGTCAAGGGGGCACCCTGGGGCCTCTACTGCAATCCCAGGGAGAGTTGTGGATCCTTGTGTAGCTTGCTGGGTTCAGAGTCCTCTAGGTGGAGGGCCAGGGGGTACCCTGGGGCCTATCCTGCAAGTCCAGGGAGAGAGGTGGACCCCTGGGTAGCTTGCTGGGGTAAAAAGCCCCTAGGTGGAGAGCCAGGGGGCACCCTGGGGCCTTTACTGCAAGGCCAGGGAGAGAGGTGGACCCCTTGGTGGCTTGCTGGGGTCAGAGACCCCAAAGTGGAGGGCCAGGGGGCACCCTGGGGCCTCTACTGCAAGTCTAGGGAGAGAGGTGGACCCATGGGTAGCTAGCTGGGGTAAGAGGCCCCTAAGTGGAGGGCCACGGGGCACCCTGGGGCCTCTCCTGCAAGTCCAGGGAGAGAGGTGGACCCCTGGGTAGCTTGCTGGGGTCAGAGGCCCCTAGGTCGAGGGCCAGGGGGCACCCTGGGGCCTCTACTGCAAGTCCGGGGAGAGAGGTGGACCCCTGGGTAGCTTGCTGGGGTCAGAGGCCTCTAGGTGGAGGTCAAGGGGGCACCCTGGGGCCTCTACTGCAATCCCAGGGAGAGTTGTGGACCCTTGTGTAGCTTGCTAGGGTCAGAGTCCTCTAGGTGGAGGGCCAGGGGGTACCCTGGGGCCTATCCTGCAAGTCCAGGGAGAGAGGTGGACCCCTGGGTAGCTTGCTGGGGTAAAAAGCCCCTAGGTGGAGAGCCAGGGGGCACCCTGGGGCCTTTACTCCAAGGCCAGGGAGAGAGGTGGACCCCTTGGTGGCTTGCTGGGGTCAGAGACCCCAAGTTGGAGGGCCAGGGGGCACCCTGGGGCCTCTACTGCAAGTCTAGGGAGAGAGGTGGACCCATGGGTAGCTAGCTGGGGTAAGAGGCCCCTAAGTGGAGGGCCAGGGGGCACCCTGGGGCCTCTACTGCAAGTCCAGGGAGAAAGGTGGACCCCTGGGTAGCTTCCTAAGGTCAGAGGCCCCTAGGTGGAAGGCCAGGAGGCACCCTGGGGCCTATCCTGCAAGTACAGGGAGAGAGTTGGACCCCTGGGTAGCTTGCTGGGGTACGAGGCCCCTAGGTGGGGGGCCAGGGGGCACCATGGGGCCTCTACTGTAAGTCCAGGGAGAGAGGTGCACCCCTGGGTAGCTTGCTGGGGTCAGAGGCAGCTAGGTGGAGGGCCAGGGGGCTTCTTGGGGCCTCTACTGCAAGTTCAGGGAGAGAGGTGGACCCCTGGGTAGCTTGCTGTTGTCGTAGGCCCCCAGGTGGAGGGCCAGGGGGCTTCCTGGGGCTTCTACTGCAAATCTAGGGAGAGAGGTGGACCCCTGGTTAGCTTGCTGGGGTCAGAGGCCCCTAGGTGGACGGCCAGGGGGCTTCGTGGGGCCTCTACTGCAAGTCCAGGGAGAGAGGTGGACCCCTGGGTAGCTTGCTGGGGTCGGAAGCCCCTTGGTGGAAGGCCAGGGGGCACCCTGAGGCCTATACTGCAAGTCCAGGGAGAGAGGTGGACCCATGGGTAGCTTACTGGGGTCAGAGGCCCCTAGGTGGAGGGCCAGGGGCACCCTGGGGCCTATACTGCAAGTCCAGGGAGAGAGGTGGACCCCTGGGTAGCTTCCTGAGGTCAGAGGCCCCTGGGTGGAGGGCCAGGGGGCACCCTGGGGCCTATCCTGCAAGTCCAGGGAGAGAGGTGGACCCCTGGTTAGTTTGCTGGGGTACGAGGCCCCTAGGTGGAGGGCCAGGGGGCACCCTGGGGCCTCTACTGCAAGTCCAGGGAGAGAGGTGGACCCCTGGGTAGCTTGCTGGGGTCAGAGGCCCCTGGGTGGAGGGCCAGGGGGCACACTGGGGCCTCTACTGCAAGTCCAGGGAGAGAGGTGGACCCCTGGGTAGCTTGCTGGGGTCAGAGGCCTCTAGGTGGAGGGCCAGGGGGCACCCTGGGGCCTCTACTGCAAGTCCAGGGAGAGAGGTGGACCCCTGGGTAGCTTGCTGGGGTCAGAGGCCTCTAGGTGGAGGGCCAGGGGATAACCTGGGGGCCTATACTGCAAGACCAGGGAGAGAGGTGGACCCTTGGGTAGCTTCCTAAGGTTAGAGGCCCCTAGGTGGAGGGCCAAGGGGCACCCTGGGGCCTATCCTGCAAGTCCAGTGAGAGAGGTGGACCTCTGGGTTGCTTGCTGGGGTACGAGGCCCCTAGGTTGAGGGCGAGGGGGCACCCTGCGGCCTCTACTGCAAGTCCAGGGAGAGAGGTGGACCCCTGGGTAGCTTGCTGGGGTCAGAGTCCCATAGGTGGAGGGCCAGGAGGTACCCTAGGGCCTCTACTGCAAGTCCAGGGAGAGAGGTGGACCCCTGGGTAGCTTGCTGGGGTCAGAGGCAACTAGGTGGAGGGCCAGGAGGTACCCTAGGGCCTCTACTGCAAGTCCAGGGAGAGAGGTGGACCCCTGGATAGCTTGCTGGGGTCAGAGGCAACTAGGTGGAGGGCCAGGGGGCACCCTGGGGCCTCTACTGCAAGTCCAGGGAGAGAGGTGGACCCCTGGGTAGCTTCCTAAGGTCAGAGGCCCCTAGGTGGAAGGCCAGGGGGCACCCTGGGGCCTATCCTGCAAGTACAGGGAGAGAGGTGGACCCCTGGGTACCTTGCTGGGGTAAGAGGCAGCTAGGTGGAGGGCCAGGGGGCTTCTTGGGGCCTTTACTGCAAGTTCAGGGAGAGAGGTGGACCCCTGGGTAGCTTGCTGTTGTCGTAGGCCCCCAGGTGGAGGGCCAGGGGGCTTCCTGGGGCTTCTACTGCAAATCTAGGGAGAGAGATGGACCCCTGGTTAGCTTGCTGGGGTCAGAGGCCCCTAGGTGGACGGCCAGGGGGCTTCGTGGGGCCTCTACTGCAAGTCCAGGGAGAGAGGTGGACCCCTGGGTAGCTTGCTGGGGTCGGAAGCCCCTTGGTGGAAGGCCAGGGGGCACCCTGAGGCCTATACTGCAAGTCCAGGGAGAGAGGTGGACCTCTGGGTTGCTTGCTGGGGTTCGAGGCCCCTAGGTTGAGGGCGAGGGGGCACCCTGCGGCCTCTACTGCAAGTCCAGGGAGAGAGGTGGACCCCTGGGTAGCTTGCTGGGGTCAGAGTCCCATAGGTGGAGGGCCAGGAGGTACCCTAGGGCCTCTACTGCAAGTCCAGGGAGAGAGGTGGACCCCTGGGTAGCTTGCTGGGGTCAGAGGCAACTAGGTGGAGGGCCAGGAGGTACCCTAGGGCCTCTACTGCAAGTCCAGGGAGAGAGGTGGACCCCTGGATAGCTTGCTGGGGTCAGAGGCAACTAGGTGGAGGGCCAGGGGGCACCCTAGGGTCTACACTGTAAGTCAAGGGAGAGATGTGGACCCCTGGGTAGCTTCCTAAGGTCAGAGGAACCTAGGTGGAGGGCCAGGGGGCACCCTGGGGCCTATCCTGCAAGTCCAGGGAGAGAGGTGGACCCCTGGGTAGCTTGCTGGGGTACGAGGCCCCTAGGTGGAGGGCCAAGGGGCACCATGGTGCCTCTACTGCAAGTCCAGGGAGAGAGGTGGACCCCTGGATAGCTTGCCGGGTTCAGAGGCAACTAGGTGGAAGGACAGGGGTACCCTGGGGCCTATACTGCAAGTCCAGGGAGAGAGGTGGACCCCTGGGTAGCTTCCTGAGGTCAAAGTTCCTAGGTGGAGAGCCAGGGGGCACCCTGGGGCCTATACTGCAAGTCCAGGGAGAGACGTGGACCCCTGGGTAGCTTGCTGGGGTACGAGGCCCCTAGGTGGAGGGCCAGGGGGCACCCTGGGGCCTCTACTGCAAGTCCAGGGAGAGAGGTGGACCCCTGGGTAGCTTGCTGGGGTCAGAGGCCCCTAGGTGGAGGGCCAGTGGGCACCCTGGGGCCTCTACTGCAAGTCCAGGGAGAGAGGTGGACCCCTGGGTAGCTTGCTGGGGTCAGAGACCTCTAGGTGGAGGGCCAGGGGGCACCCTGGGGCCTCTACTGCAAGTCCAGGGAGAGAGGTGGACCCCTGGGTAGCTTGCTGGGGTCTGAAGCCCATAGGTGGAGGGCCAGGGGGTACCCTGGGGCCTATACTGCAAGTCCAGGGAGAGAGGTAGACCCTTGGGTAGCTTCCTAAAGATAGAGGCCCCTAGGTGGAGGGCCTGGGGGCACCCTGGGGCCTATCCTGCAAGTCCAGGGAGAGAGGTGCACCCCTGGGTAGCTTGCTGGGGTACAAGGCCCCTAGGTGGAGGGCCAGGGGGCACCCTGGGGCCTCTACTGCAAGGCCAGGGAGAGAGGTGGACCCCTTTGTAGCTTGCTGGGGTTAGAGACCCCTAGGTGGAGGACCAGGGGGCACCTTAGGGCCTCTACTGCAAGTCTAGGGAGAGAGGTGGACCCATGGGTAGCTAGCTGGGGTAAGAGGCCCCTAAGTGGAGGGCCAGGGGGCACCCTGGGGCCTCAACTGCAAGTCCAGGGAGAGAGGTGGACCCCTGGGTAGTTTGCTGGGGTGAGAGGCCCCTAGGCGGAGGGACAGGAGGCTTCCTGGGGCCTCTACTGCAAGTCCAGGGAGAAAGGTGGACCCCTGGGTAGCTTGCTTGGGTCAGAGGCCCCTAGGTAGAGGTCAAGGGGGCACCCTGGGGCCTCTACTGCAATCCCAAAGAGAGTTGTGGACCCTTGTGTAGCTTGCTGGGGTTAGAGGCCCCCGGGAGGAGGGCCAAGGGGCACCCTGGGGCCTATACTGCAAGTCCAGAGAGAGAGGTGGACCCCTGGGTAGCTTCCTGGGGTCAGAGGCCCCTAGGTGGAGGGCAAGGGGACACCCTGGGGCCTCTATTGCAAGTCCAGGGAGAGAGGTGGACCCCTGGGTAGCATGCTGGGGTCGGAGGCAACTAGGTGGAGGGCCAGGGGACACCCTCGGGCCTATACTGCAAGTCCAGGGAGAGAGGTGGACACCTGGGTAACTTGTTGGGGTCAGAAGCCCCTAGGTTTAGTGCCAGGGGGCTTCCTGGGCCCTCAATTGCAAGTCCAAGGAGAAAGGTGGACCCCTGGGTAGCTTGCTGGGGTCAGAGGCCCCTAGGTGGAGGGTCAGGGGGCACCCTGGGGCCTATCCTGCTAGTCCAGGGAGAGAGGTGGACCTCTGGGTAGTTTGCTGGGGTACGAGGCCCCTGGGTGGAGGGCCACGGGGCACCCTGGGGCCTATACTGCAAGTCCAGGGAGAGAGGTGGACCCCTGGGTAGCTTGCTGGGGTCTGTAGCCCATAGGTGGAGGGCCAGGGGGTACCCTGGGGCCTATACTGCAAGTCCAGGGAGAGAGGTGGACCCCTGGGTAGCTTGCTGGGGTACGAGGCCCCTAGGTGGAGGGCCAGGGGGCACCCTGGGGCCTCTACTGCAAGTCCAGGGAGAGAGGTGGACCCCTGGGTAGCTTCCTGGGATTAGAGTCCCCTATGTGGAGGGTCAGGAGGTACCCTAGGGCCTCTACTGCAACTCCAGGGAGAGAGGTGGACCCCTGGGTAGCTTGCTGGGGTCAGAGGCAACTAGGTGGAGGGCCATGGGGCACCCTAGGGTCTACAATGCAAGTCCGGGGAGAGAGGTGGACCCCTGGGTAGCTTGCTGGGGTCAGAGGCCTCTAGGTGGAGGTCAAGGGGGCACCCTGGGGCCTCTACTGCAATCCCAGGGAGAGTTGTGGATCCTTGTGTAGCTTGCTGGGTTCAGAGTCCTCTAGGTGGAGGGCCAGGGGGTACCCTGGGGCCTATCCTGCAAGTCCAGGGAGAGAGGTGGACCCCTGGGTAGCTTGCTGGGGTAAAAAGCCCCTAGGTGGAGAGCCAGGGGGCACCCTGGGGCCTTTACTGCAAGGCCAGGGAGAGAGGTGGACCCCTTGGTGGCTTGCTGGGGTCAGAGACCCCAAGGTGGAGGGCCAGGGGGCACCCTGGGGCCTCTACTGCAAGTCTAGGGAGAGAGCTGGACCCATGGGTAGCTAGCTGGGGTAAGAGGCCCCTAAGTGGAGGGCCAGGGGGCACCCTGGGGCCTCTCCTGCAAGTCCAGGGAGAGAGGTGGACCCCTGGGTAGCTTGCTGGGGTCAGAGGCCCCTAGGTCGAGGGCCAGGGGGCACCCTGGGGCCTCTACTGCAAGTCCGGGGAGAGAGGTGGACCCCTGGGTAGCTTGCTGGGGTCAGAGGCCTCTAGGTGGAGGTCAAGGGGGCACCCTGGGGCCTCTACTGCAATCCCAGGGAGAGTTGTGGACCCTTGTGTAGCTTGCTAGGGTCAGAGTCCTCTAGGTGGAGGGCCAGGGGGTACCCTGGGGCCTATCCTGCAAGTCCAGGGAGAGAGGTGGACCCCTGGGTAGCTTGCTGGGGTAAAAAGCCCCTAGGTGGAGAGCCAGGGGGCACCCTGGGGCCTTTACTCCAAGGCCAGGGAGAGAGGTGGACCCCTTGGTGGCTTGCTGGGGTCAGAGACCCCAAGGTGGAGGGCCAGGGGGCACCCTGGGGCCTCTACTGCAAGTCTAGGGAGAGAGGTGGACCCATGGGTAGCTAGCTGGGGTAAGAGGCCCCTAAGTGGAGGGCCAGGGGGCACCCTGGGGCCTATCCTGCAAGTACAGGGAGAGAGGTGGACCCCTGGGTAGCTTGCTGGGGTACGAGGCCCCTAGGTGGGGGGCCAGGGGGCACCATGGGGCCTCTACTGTAAGTCCAGGGAGAGAGGTGGACCCCTGGGTAGCTTGCTGGGGTCAGAGGCAGCTAGGTGGAGGGCCAGGGGGCTTCTTGGGGCCTCAACTGCAAGTTCAGGGAGAGAGGTGGACCCCTGGGTAGCTTGCTGTTGTCGTAGGCCCCCAGGTGGAGGGCCAGGGGGCTTCCTGGGGCTTCTACTGCAAATCTAGGGAGAGAGGTGGACCCCTGGTTAGCTTGCTGGGGTCAGAGGCCCCTAGGTGGACGGCCAGGGGGCTTCGTGGGGCCTCTACTGCAAGTCCAGGGAGAGAGGTGGACCCCTGGGTAGCTTGCTGGGGTCGGAAGCCCCTTGGTGGAAGGCCAGGGGGCACCCTGAGGCCTATACTGCAAGTCCAGGGAGAGAGGTGGACCCATGGGTAGCTTACTGGGGTCAGAGGCCCCTAGGTGGAGGGCCAGGGGCACCCTGTGGCCTATACTGCAAGTCCAGGGAGAGAGGTGGACCCCTTGGTAGCTTCCTGAGGTCAGAGGCCCCTGGGTGGAGGGCCAGGGGGCACCCTGGGGCCTATCCTGCAAGTCCAGGGAGAGAGGTGGACCCCTGGTTAGTTTGCTGGGGTACGAGGCCCCTAGGTGGAGGGCCAGGGGGCACCCTGGGGCCTCTACTGCAAGTCCAGGGAGAGAGGTGGACCCCTGGGTAGCTTGCTGGGGTCAGAGGCCCCTGGGTGGAGGGCCAGGGGGCACACTGGGGCCTCTACTGCAAGTCCAGGGAGAGAGGTGGACCCCTGGGTAGCTTGCTGGGGTCAGAGGCCTCTAGGTGGAGGGCCAGGGGGCACCCTGGGGCCTCTACTGCAAGTCCAGGGAGAGAGGTGGACCCCTGGGTAGCTTGCTGGGGTCAGAGGCCTCTAGGTGGAGGGCCAGGGGATAACCTGGGGGCCTATACTGCAAGACCAGGGAGAGAGGTGGACCCTTGGGTAGCTTCCTAAGGTTAGAGGCCCCTAGGTGGAGGGCCAGGGGGCACCCTGGGGCCTATCCTGCAAGTCCAGTGAGAGAGGTGGACCTCTGGGTTGCTTGCTGGGGTACGAGGCCCCTAGGTTGAGGGCGAGGGGGCACCCTGCGGCCTCTACTGCAAGTCCAGGGAGAGAGGTGGACCCCTGGGTAGCTTGCTGGGGTCAGAGTCCCATAGGTGGAGGGCCAGGAGGTACCCTAGGGCTTCTACTGCAAGTCCAGGGAGAGAGGTGGACCCCTGGGTAGCTTGCTGGGGTCAGAGGCAACTAGGTGGAGGGCCAGGAGGTACCCTAGGGCCTCTACTGCAAGTCCAGGGAGAGAGGTGGACCCCTGGATAGCTTGCTGGGGTCAGAGGCAACTAGGTGGAGGGCCAGGGGGCACCCTGGGGCCTCTACTGCAAGTCCAGGGAGAGAGGTGGACCCCTGGGTAGCTTCCTAAGGTCAGAGGCCCCTAGGTGGAAGGCCAGGGGGCACCCTGGGGCCTATCCTGCAAGTACAGGGAGAGAGGTGGACCCCTGGGTAGCTTGCTGGGGTACGAGGCAGCTAGGTGGAGGGCCAGGGGGCTTCTTGGGGCCTCTACTGCAAGTTCAGGGAGAGAGGTGGACCCCTGGGTAGCTTGCTGTTGTCGTAGGCCCCCAGGTGGAGGGCCAGGGGGCTTCCTGGGGCTTCTACTGCAAATCTAGGGAGAGAGGTGGACCCCTGGTTAGCTTGCTGGGGTCAGAGGCCCCTAGGTGGACGGCCAGGGGGCTTCGTGGGGCCTCTACTGCAAGTCCAGGGAGAGAGGTGGACCCCTGGGTAGCTTGCTGGGGTCGGAAGCCCCTTGGTGGAAGGCCAGGGGGCACCCTGAGGCCTATACTGCAAGTCCAGGGAGAGAGGTGGACCCATGGGTAGCTTACTGGGGTCAGAGGCCCCTAGGTGGAGGGCCAGGGGCACCCTGGGGCCTATACTGCAAGTCCAGGGAGAGAGGTGGACCCCTGGGTAGCTTCCTGAGGTCAGAGGCCCCTGGGTGGAGGGCCAGGGGGCACCCTGGGGCCTATCCTGCAAGTCCAGGGAGAGAGGTGGACCCCTGGGTAGTTTGCTGGGGTACGAGGCCCCTAGGTGGAGGGCCAGGGGGCACCCTGGTGTCTCTACATCAAGTCCAGGGAGAGAGGTGGACCCCTGGGTAGCTTGCTGGGGTCAGAGGCCCCTGGGTGGAGGGCCAGGGGGCACACTGGGGCCTCTACTGCAAGTCCAGGGAGAGAGGTGGACCCCTGGGTAGCTTGCTGGGGTCAGAGGCCTCTAGGTGGAGGGCCAGGGGGCACCCTGGGGCCTCTACTGCAAGTCCAGGGAGAAAGGTGGACCCCTGGGTAGCTTGCTGGGGTCAGAGGCCTCTAGGTGGAGGGCCAGGGGATAACCTGGGGCCTATACTGCAAGACCAGGGAGAGAGGTGGACCCTTGGGTAGCTTCCTAAGGTTAGAGGCCCCTAGGTGGAGGGCCAGGGGGCACCCTGGGGCCTATCCTGCAAGTCCAGGGAGAGAGGTGGACCCCTGGGTAGCTTGCTGGGGTCAGAGGCCGCTAGGTGGAGGGCCAGGGGGCTTCTTGGGGCCTCTACTGCAAGTTCAGGGAGAGAGGTGGACCCCTGGGTAGCTTGCTGTTGTCGTAGGCCCCCAGGTGGAGGGCCAGGGGGCTTCCTGGGGCTTCTACTGCAAATCTAGGGAGAGAGGTGGACCCCTGGTTAGCTTGCTGGGGTCAGAGGCCCCTAGGTGGACGGCCAGGGGGCTTCGTGGGGCCTCTACTGCAAGTCCAGGGAGAGAGGTGGACCCCTGGGTAGCTTGCTGGGGTCGGAAGCCCCTTGGTGGAAGGCCAGGGGGCACCCTGAGGCCTATACTGCAAGTCCAGGGAGAGAGGTGGACCCATGGGTAGCTTACTGGGGTCAGAGGCCCCTAGGTGGAGGGCCAGGGGCACCCTGGGGCCTATACTGCAAGTCCAGGGAGAGAGGTGGACCCCTGGGTAGCTTCCTGAGGTCAGAGGCTCCTGGGTGGAGGGCCAGGGGGCACCCTGGGGCCTATCCTGCAAGTCCAGGGAGAGAGGTGGACCCCTGGGTAGTTTGCTGGGGTACGAGGCCCCTAGGTGGAGGGCCAGGGGGCACCCTGGGGCCTCTACTGCAAGTCCAGGGAGAGAGGTGGACCCCTGGGTAGCTTGCTGGGGTCAGAGGCCCCTGGGTGGAGGGCCAGGGGGCACACTGGGGCCTCTACTGCAAGTCCAGGGAGAGAGGTGGACCCCTGGGTAGCTTGCTGGGGTCAGAGGCCTCTAGGTGGAGGGCCAGGGGGCACCCTGGGGCCTCTACTGCAAGTCCAGGGAGAGAGGTGGACCCCTGGGTAGCTTGCTGGGGTCAGAGGCCTCAAGGTGGAGGGCTAGGGGATAACCTGGGGGCCTATACTGCAAGACCAGGGAGAGAGGTGGACCCTTGGGTAGCTTCCTAAGGTTAGAGGCCCCTAGGTGGAGGGCCAGGGGGCACCCTGGGGCCTATCCTGCAAGTCCAGTGAGAGAGGTGGACCTCTGGGTTGCTTGCTGGGGTACGAGGCCCCTAGGTTGAGGGCGAGGGGGCACCCTGCGGCCTCTACTGCAAGTCCAGGGAGAGAGGTGGACCCCTGGGTAGCTTGCTGGGGTACGAGGCCCCTAGGTGGAGAGCCAGAGGGCACCCTGGGGCCTCTAACGCAAGTCCAGGGAGAGAGGTGGACCTCTGGGTAGCTTCCTGGGGTCAGAGTCCCATAGGTGGAGGGCCAGGAGGTACCCTAGGGCCTCTACTGCAAGTCCAGGGAGAGAGGTGGACCCCTGGGTAGCTTGCTGGGGTCAGAGGCAACTAGGTGGAGGGCCAGGAGGTACCCTTGGGCCTCTACTGCAAGTCCAGGGAGAGAGTTGGACCCCTGGATAGCTTGCTGGGGTCAGAGGCAACTAGGTGGAGGGCCAGGGGGCACCCTAGGGTCTACACTGTAAGTCAAGGGAGAGATGTGGACCCCTGGGTAGCTTCCTAAGGTCAGAGGAACCTAGGTGGAGGGCCAGGGGGCACCCTGGGACCTATCCTGCAAGTCCAGGGAGAGAGGTGGACCCCTGGGTAGCTTGCTGGGGTACGAGGCCCCTAGGTGGAGGGCCAAGGGGCACCATGGTGCCTCTACTGCAAGTCCAGGGAGAGAGGTGGACCCCTGGATAGCTTGCCGGGGTCAGAGGCAACTAGGTGGAAGGACAGGGGTACCCTGGGGCCTATACTGCAAGTCCAGGGAGAGAGGTGGACCCCTGGGTAGCTTCCTGAGGTCAAAGGCCCCTAGGTGGAGAGCCAGGGGGCACCCTGGGGCCTATACTGCAAGTCCAGGGAGAGAGGTGGACCCCTGGGTAGCTTGCTGGGGTACGAGGCCCCTAGGTGGAGGGCCAGGGGGCACCCTGGGGCCTCTACTGCAAGTCCAGGGAGAGAGGTGGACCCCTGGGTAGCTTGCTGGGGTCAGAGGCCCCTAGGTGGAGGGCCAGTGGGCACCCTGGGGCCTCTACTGCAAGTCCAGGGAGAGAGGTGGTCCCCTGGGTAGCTTGCTGGGGTCAGAGACCTCTAGGTGGAGGGCCAGGGGGCACCCTGGGGCCTCTATTGCAAGTCCAGGGAGAGAGGTGGACCCCTGGGTAGCTTGCTGGGGTCTGACGCCCATAGGTGGAGGGCCAGGGGGTACCCTGGGGCCTATACTGCAAGTCCAGGGAGAGAGGTAGACCCTTGGGTAGCTTCCTAAGGTTAGAGGCCCCTAGGTGGAGGGCCAGGGGGCACCCTGGGGCCTATCCTGCAAGTCCAGGGAGAGAGGTGGACCCCTGGGTAGCTTGCTGGGGTACAAGGCCCCTAGGTGGAGGGCCAGGGGGCACCCTGGGGCCTCTACTGCAAGGCCAGGGAGAGAGGTGGACCCCTTGGTAGCTTGCTGGGGTTAGAGACCCCTAGGTGGAGGACCAGGGGGCACCTTGGGGCCTCTACTGCAAGTCTAGGGAGAGAGGTGGACCCTTGGGTAGCTAGCTGGGGTAAGAGGCCCCTAAGTGGAGGGCCAGGGGGAACCCTGGGGCCTCAACTGCAAGTCCAGGGAGAGAGGTGGACCCCTGGGTAGTTTGCTGGGGTAAGAGGCCCCTAGGCGGAGGGACAGGAGGCTTCCTGGGGCCTCTACTGCACGTCCAGGGAGAAAGGTGGACCCCTGGGTAGCTTGCTTGGGTCAGAGGCCCCTAGGTAGAGGTCAAGGGGGCACCCTGGGGCCTCTACTGCAATCCCAAAGAGAGTTGTGGACCCTTGTGTAGCTTGTTGGGGTCAGAGGCCCCCGGGAGGAGGGCCAAGGGGCACCCTGGGGCCTATACTGCAAGTCCAGAGAGAGAGGTGGACCCCTGGGTAGCTTCCTGGGGTCAGAGGCCCCTAGGTGGAGGGCAAGGGGACACCCTGGGGCCTCTATTGCAAGTCCAGGGAGAGAGGTGGACCCCTGGGTAGCATGCTGGGGTCGGAGGCAACTAGGTGGAGGGCCAGGGGACACCCTCGGGCCTATACTGCAAGTCCAGGGAGAGAGGTGGACACCTGGGTAACTTGTTGGGGTCAGAAGCCCCTAGGTTTAGTGCCAGGGGGCTTCCTGGGGCCTCAATTGCAAGTCCAAGGAGAAAGGTGGACCCCTGGGTAGCTTGCTGGGGTCAGAGGCCCCTAGGTGGAGGGTCAGGGGGCACCCTGGGGCCTATCCTGCTAGTCCAGGGAGAGAGGTGGACCTCTGGGTAGTTTGCTGGGGTACGAGGCCCCTGGGTGGAGGGCCAGGGGGCACCCTGGGGCCTATACTGCAAGTCCAGGGAGAGAGGTGGACCCCTGGGTAGCTTGCTGGGGTCTGTAGCCAATAGGTGGAGGGCCAGGGGGTACCCTGGGGCCTATACTGCATGTCCAGGGAGAGAGGTGGACCCCTGGGTAGCTTGCTGGGGTACGAGGCCCCTAGGTGGAGGGCCAGGGGGCACCGTGGGGCCTCTACTGCAAGTCCAGGGAGAGAGGTGGACCCCTGGGTAGCATGCTGGGGTGGAAGGAAACTAGGTGGAGGGCCAGGGGACACCCTGGGGCCTATGTTGCAAGTCCAGGGAGAGAGGTGGACACCTGGGTAGCTTGTTGGGGTCAGAAGCCCATAGGTTTAGTGCCAGGGGGCTTCCTGGGGCGTCAACTGCAAATCCAACGAGAAAGGTGGACCCTTGGGTAGCTTGCTGGGGTCAAAAGCCCCTAAGTGGAGGGTCAGGGGGCACCCTGGGGCCTATCCTGCAAGTCCAGGGAGAGAGGTGGACCTCTGGGTAGCTTGCTGGGGTACGAGGCCCCAAGGTGGAGGGCGAGGGGGCACCCTGGGGCCTCTACTGCAAATCCAGGGAGAGAGGTGGACCCCTGGGTAGCTTGCTGGGGTCAGATGCCTCTAGGTGGAGGGCCAAGGGGCACGCTGGGGCCTATACTGCAAGTCCAGGGAGAGAGGTGGACCCCTGGGTAGCTTGCTGGGGTCTGTAGCCCATAGGTGGAGGGCCAGGGGGTACCCTGGGGCCTATACTGCAAGTCCAGGGAGAGAGGTGGACCCCTGGGTAGCTTCTTAAGGTCAGAGGCCCCTAGGTGGAGGGCCAGGGGGCACCCTGGGGCCTATCCTGCAAGTCCAGGGAGAGAGGTGGACCCCTGGGTAGCTTGCTGGGGTCAGAGGCCCCTAGGTGGACGGCCAGGGGGCTTTGTGGGGCCTATACTGCAAGTCCAGGGAGAGAGGTGGACCCCTGGGTAGCTTGCTGGGGTCTGTAGCCCATAGGTGAAGGGCCAGGGGGTACCTTGGGGCCTCTAATGCAATTCCAGGAAGAGAGGTGGACCCCTGGGTAGCTGACTGGGATCGAAGTCCCCTAGGTGGAGGGCCAGGGGGCTTCGTGGGGCCTCTACCGCAAATCTTGGGAGACAGGTGGACCCCTGGGTAGCTACCTGGGGTCAGAGGCCTGTAGGTGGAGGGCCAGGGGCACCCTGGGGCCTCTACTGCAAGTCCAGGGAGAGAGGTTAACCCCTGGGTAACTTGCTGGTGTAAGAGGCAACTAGGTGGAGGGACAGGGGGTACCCTGGGGCCTATACTGCAAGTCCAGGGAAAGAGGTGGACCCCTGGGTAGCTTCCTGAGGTCAGAGGCCCCTAGGTGGAGGGCCAGGGGGCACCCTGGGGCTTATCCTGCAAGTCCAGGGAGAGAGGTGGACCCCTGGGTAGCTTGCTGGGGTACGAGGCCCCTAGGTGGAGGGCCAGGGGGCACCCTGGGGCCTCTCCTGCAAGTCCAGGGAGAGAGGTGGACCCCTGGGTAGCTTGCTGGGGTCAGAGGCCCCTAGGTCGAGGAACAGGGGGCACCCTGATGCCTCTACTGCAAGTCCGGGGAGAGAGGTGGACCCCTGGGTAGCTTGCTGGGGTCAGAGGCCTCTAGGTGCAGTTCAGGGGGGCACCCTGGGGCCTCTACTGCAATCCCAGGGAGAGTTGTGGACCCTTGTGTAGCTTGCTAGGGTCAGAGTCCTCTAGGTGGAGGGCCAGGGGGTACCCTGGGGCCTATCCTGCAAGTCCAGGGAGAGAGGTGGACCCCTGGGTAGCTTGCTGGGGTAAAAAGCCCCTAGGTGGAGAGCCAGGGGGCACCCTGGGGCCTTTACTCCAAGGCCAGGGAGAGAGGTGGACCCCTTGGTGGCTTGCTGGGGTCAGAGACCCCAAGGTGGAGGGCCAGGGGGCACCCTGGGGCCTCTACTGCAAGTCTAGGGAGAGAGGTGGACCCATGGGTAGCTAGCTGGGGTAAGAGGCCCCTAAGTGGAGGGCCAGGGGGCACCCTGGGGCCTCTACTGCAAGTCCAGGGAGAGAGGTGGACCCCTGGGTAGCTTCCTAAGGTCAGAGGCCCCTAGGTGGAAGGCCAGGGGGCACCCTGGGGCCTATCCTGCAAGTACAGGGAGAGAGGTGGACCCCTGGGTAGCTTGCTGGGGTACGAGGCCCCTAGGTGGGGGGCCAGGGGGCACCATGGGGCCTCTACTGTAAGTCCAGGGAGAGAGGTGGACCCCTGGGTAGCCTGAGGTCAGAGGCCCCTGGGTGGAGGGCCAGGGGCACCCTGGGGCCTATCCTGCAAGTCCAGGGAGAGAGGTGGACCCCTGGGTAGTTTGCTGGGGTACGAGGCCCCTAGGTGGAGGGCCAGGGGGCACCCTGGGGCCTCTACTGCCAGTCCAGGGAGAGAGGTGGACCCCTGGGTAGCTTGCTGGGGTCAGAGGCCCCTGGGTGGAGGGCCAGGGGGCACACTGGGGCCTCTACTGCAAGTCCAGGGAGAGAGGTGGACCCCTGGGTAGCTTGCTGGGGTCAGAGGCCTCTAGGTGGAGGGCCAGGGGGCACCCTGGGGCCTCTACTGCAAGTCCAGGGAGAGAGGTGGACCCCTGGGTAGCTTGCTGGGGTCAGAGGCCTCTAGGTGGAGGGCCAGGGGATAACCTGGGGGCCTATACTGCAAGACCAGGGAGAGAGGTGGACCCTTGGGTAGCTTCCTAAGGTTAGAGGCCCCTAGGTGGAGGGCCAGGGGGCACCCTGGGGCCTATCCTGCAGGTCCAGTGAGAGAGGTGGACCTCTGGGTTGCTTGCTGGGGTACGAGGCCCCTAGGTTGAGGGCGAGGGGGCACCCTGCGGCCTCTACTGCAAGTCCAGGGAGAGAGGTGGACCCCTGGGTAGCTTGCTGGGGTCAGAGGCCCCTAGGTGGAGGGTCAGGGGGCACCCTGGGGCCTATCCTGCTAGTCCAGGGAGAGAGGTGGACCTCTGGGTAGTTTGCTGGGGTACGAGGCCCCTGGGTGGAGGGCCAGGGGGCACCCTGGGGCCTATACTGCAAGTCCAGGGAGAGAGGTGGACCCCTGGGTAGCTTGCTGGGGTCTGTAGCCCATAGGTGGAGGGCCAGGGGGTACCCTGGGGCCTATACTGCAAGTCCAGGGAGAGAGGTGGACCCCTGGGTAGCTTGCTGGGGTACGAGGCCCCTAGGTGGAGGGCCAGGGGGCACCCTGGGGCCTCTACTGCAAGTCCAGGGAGAGAGGTGGACCCCTGGGTAGCTTACTGGGATTAGAGTCCCCTATGTGGAGGGTCAGGAGGTACCCTAGGGCCTCTACTGCAACTCCAGGGAGAGAGGTGGACCCCTGGGTAGCTTGCTGGGGTCAGAGGCAACTAGGTGGAGGGCCATGGGGCACCCTAGGGTCTACAATGCAAGTCCGGGGAGAGAGGTGGACCCCTGGGTAGCTTGCTGGGGTCATAGGCCTCTAGGTGGAGGTCAAGGGGGCACCCTGGGGCCTCTACTGCAATCCCAGGGAGAGTTGTGGATCCTTGTGTAGCTTGCTGGGTTCAGAGTCCTCTAGGTGGAGGGCCAGGGGGTACCCTGGGGCCTATCCTGCAAGTCCAGGGAGAGAGGTGGACCCCTGGGTAGCTTGCTGGGGTAAAAAGCCCCTAGGTGGAGAGCCAGGGGGCACCCTGGGGCCTTTACTGCAAGGCCAGGGAGAGAGGTGGACCCCTTGGTGGCTTGCTGGGGTCAGAGACCCCAAAGTGGAGGGCCAGGGGGCACCCTGGGGCCTCTACTGCAAGTCTAGGGAGAGAGGTGGACCCATGGGTAGCTAGCTGGGGTAAGAGGCCCCTAAGTGGAGGGCCACGGGGCACCCTGGGGCCTCTCCTGCAAGTCCAGGGAGAGAGGTGGACCCCTGGGTAGCTTGCTGGGGTCAGAGGCCCCTAGGTCGAGGGCCAGGGGGCACCCTGGGGCCTCTACTGCAAGTCCGGGGAGAGAGGTGGACCCCTGGGTAGCTTGCTGGGGTCAGAGGCCTCTAGGTGGAGGTCAAGGGGGCACCCTGGGGCCTCTACTGCAATCCCAGGGAGAGTTGTGGACCCTTGTGTAGCTTGCTAGGGTCAGAGTCCTCTAGGTGGAGGGCCAGGGGGTACCCTGGGGCCTATCCTGCAAGTCCAGGGAGAGAGGTGGACCCCTGGGTAGCTTGCTGGGGTAAAAAGCCCCTAGGTGGAGAGCCAGGGGGCACCCTGGGGCCTTTACTCCAAGGCCAGGGAGAGAGGTGGACCCCTTGGTGGCTTGCTGGGGTCAGAGACCCCAAGTTGGAGGGCCAGGGGGCACCCTGGGGCCTCTACTGCAAGTCTAGGGAGAGAGGTGGACCCATGGGTAGCTAGCTGGGGTAAGAGGCCCCTAAGTCGAGGGCCAGGGGGCACCCTGGGGCCTTTACTGCAAGTCCAGGGAGAGAGGTGGACCCCTGGGTAGCTTCCTAAGGTCAGAGGCCCCTAGGTGGAAGGCCAGGAGGCACCCTGGGGCCTATCCTGCAAGTACAGGGAGAGAGGTGGACCCCTGGGTAGCTTGCTGGGGTACGAGGCCCCTAGGTGGGGGGCCAGGGGGCACCATGGGGCCTCTACTGTAAGTCCAGGGAGAGAGGTGCACCCCTGGGTAGCTTGCTGGGGTCAGAGGCAGCTAGGTGGAGGGCCAGGGGGCTTCTTGGGGCCTCTACTGCAAGTTCAGGGAGAGAGGTGGACCCCTGGGTAGCTTGCTGTTGTCGTAGGCCCCCAGGTGGAGGGCCAGGGGGCTTCCTGGGGCTTCTACTGCAAATCTAGGGAGAGAGGTGGACCCCTGGTTAGCTTGCTGGGGTCAGAGGCCCCTAGGTGGACGGCCAGGGGGCTTCGTGGGGCCTCTACTGCAAGTCCAGGGAGAGAGGTGGACCCCTGGGTAGCTTGCTGGGGTCGGAAGCCCCTTGGTGGAAGGCCAGGGGGCACCCTGAGGCCTATACTGCAAGTCCAGGGAGAGAGGTGGACCCATGGGTAGCTTACTGGGGTCAGAGGCCCCTAGGTGGAGGGCCAGGGGCACCCTGGGGCCTATACTGCAAGTCCAGGGAGAGAGGTGGACCCCTGGGTAGCTTCCTGAGGTCAGAGGCCCCTGGGTGGAGGGCCAGGGGGCACCCTGGGGCCTATCCTGCAAGTCCAGGGAGAGAGGTGGACCCCTGGTTAGTTTGCTGGGGTACGAGGCCCCTAGGTGGAGGGCCAGGGGGCACCCTGGGGCCTCTACTGCAAGTCCAGGGAGAGAGGTGGACCCCTGGGTAGCTTGCTGGGGTCAGAGGCCCCTGGGTGGAGGGCCAGGGGGCACACTGGGGCCTCTACTGCAAGTCCAGGGAGAGAGGTGGACCCCTGGGTAGCTTGCTGGGGTCAGAGGCCTCTAGGTGGAGGGCCAGGGGGCACCCTGGGGCCTCTACTGCAAGTCCAGGGAGAGAGGTGGACCCCTGGGTAGCTTGCTGGGGTCAGAGGCCTCTAGGTGGAGGGCCAGGGGATAACCTGGGGGCCTATACTGCAAGACCAGGGAGAGAGGTGGACCCTTGGGTAGCTTCCTAAGGTTAGAGGCCCCTAGGTGGAGGGCCAAGGGGCACCCTGGGGCCTATCCTGCAAGTCCAGTGAGAGAGGTGGACCTCTGGGTTGCTTGCTGGGGTACGAGGCCCCTAGGTTGAGGGCGAGGGGGCACCCTGCGGCCTCTACTGCAAGTCCAGGGAGAGAGGTGGACCCCTGGGTAGCTTGCTGGGGTCAGAGTCCCATAGGTGGAGGGCCAGGAGGTACCCTAGGGCCTCTACTGCAAGTCCAGGGAGAGAGGTGGACCCCTGGGTAGCTTGCTGGGGTCAGAGGCAACTAGGTGGAGGGCCAGGAGGTACCCTAGGGCCTCTACTGCAAGTCCAGGGAGAGAGGTGGACCCCTGGATAGCTTGCTGGGGTCAGAGGCAACTAGGTGGAGGGCCAGGGGGCACCCTGGGGCCTCTACTGCAAGTCCAGGGAGAGAGGTGGACCCCTGGGTAGCTTCCTAAGGTCAGAGGCCCCTAGGTGGAAGGCCAGGGGGCACCCTGGGGCCTATCCTGCAAGTACAGGGAGAGAGGTGGACCCCTGGGTAGCTTGCTGGGGTAAGAGGCAGCTAGGTGGAGGGCCAGGGGGCTTCTTGGGGCCTCTACTGCAAGTTCAGGGAGAGAGGTGGACCCCTGGGTAGCTTGCTGTTGTCGTAGGCCCCCAGGTGGAGGGCCAGGGGGCTTCCTGGGGCTTCTACTGCAAATCTAGGGAGAGAGATGGACCCCTGGTTAGCTTGCTGGGGTCAGAGGCCCCTAGGTGGACGGCCAGGGGGCTTCGTGGGGCCTCTACTGCAAGTCCAGGGAGAGAGGTGGACCCCTGGGTAGCTTGCTGGGGTCGGAAGCCCCTTGGTGGAAGGCCAGGGGGCACCCTGAGGCCTATACTGCAAGTCCAGGGAGAGAGGTGGACCTCTGGGTTGCTTGCTGGGGTTCGAGGCCCCTAGGTTGAGGGCGAGGGGGCACCCTGCGGCCTCTACTGCAAGTCCAGGGAGAGAGGTGGACCCCTGGGTAGCTTGCTGGGGTCAGAGTCCCATAGGTGGAGGGCCAGGAGGTACCCTAGGGCCTCTACTGCAAGTCCAGGGAGAGAGGTGGACCCCTGGGTAGCTTGCTGGGGTCAGAGGCAACTAGGTGGAGGGCCAGGAGGTACCCTAGGGCCTCTACTGCAAGTCCAGGGAGAGAGGTGGACCCCTGGATAGCTTGCTGGGGTCAGAGGCAACTAGGTGGAGGGCCAGGGGGCACCCTAGGGTCTACACTGTAAGTCAAGGGAGAGATGTGGACCCCTGGGTAGCTTCCTAAGGTCAGAGGAACCTAGGTGGAGGGCCAGGGGGCACCCTGGGGCCTATCCTGCAAGTCCAGGGAGAGAGGTGGACCCCTGGGTAGCTTGCTGGGGTACGAGGCCCCTAGGTGGAGGGCCAAGGGGCACCATGGTGCCTCTACTGCAAGTCCAGGGAGAGAGGTGGACCCCTGGATAGCTTGCCGGGTTCAGAGGCAACTAGGTGGAAGGACAGGGGTACCCTGGGGCCTATACTGCAAGTCCAGGGAGAGAGGTGGACCCCTGGGTAGCTTCCTGAGGTCAAAGTTCCTAGGTGGAGAGCCAGGGGGCACCCTGGGGCCTATACTGCAAGTCCAGGGAGAGACGTGGACCCCTGGGTAGCTTGCTGGGGTACGAGGCCCCTAGGTGGAGGGCCAGGGGGCACCCTGGGGCCTCTACTGCAAGTCCAGGGAGAGAGGTGGACCCCTGGGTAGCTTGCTGGGGTCAGAGGCCCCTAGGTGGAGGGCCAGTGGGCACCCTGGGGCCTCTACTGCAAGTCCAGGGAGAGAGGTGGACCCCTGGGTAGCTTGCTGGGGTCAGAGACCTCTAGGTGGAGGGCCAGGGGGCACCCTGGGGCCTCTACTGCAAGTCCAGGGAGAGAGGTGGACCCCTGGGTAGCTTGCTGGGGTCTGAAGCCCATAGGTGGAGGGCCAGGGGGTACCCTGGGGCCTATACTGCAAGTCCAGGGAGAGAGGTAGATCCTTGGGTAGCTTCCTAAAGATAGAGGCCCCTAGGTGGAGGGCCTGGGGGCACCCTGGGGCCTATCCTGCAAGTCCAGGGAGAGAGGTGCACCCCTGGGTAGCTTGCTGGGGTACAAGGCCCCTAGGTGGAGGGCCAGGGGGCACCCTGGGGCCTCTACTGCAAGGCCAGGGAGAGAGGTGGACCCCTTTGTAGCTTGCTGGGGTTAGAGACCCCTAGGTGGAGGACCAGGGGGCACCTTAGGGCCTCTACTGCAAGTCTAGGGAGAGAGGTGGACCCATGGGTAGCTAGCTGGGGTAAGAGGCCCCTAAGTGGAGGGCCAGGGGGCACCCTGGGGCCTCAACTGCAAGTCCAGGGAGAGAGGTGGACCCCTGGGTAGTTTGCTGGGGTGAGAGGCCCCTAGGCGGAGGGACAGGAGGCTTCCTGGGGCCTCTACTGCAAGTCCAGGGAGAAAGGTGGACCCCTGGGTAGCTTGCTTGGGTCAGAGGCCCCTAGGTAGAGGTCAAGGGGGCACCCTGGGGCCTCTACTGCAATCCCAAAGAGAGTTGTGGACCCTTGTGTAGCTTGCTGGGGTTAGAGGCCCCCGGGAGGAGGGCCAAGGGGCACCCTGGGGCCTATACTGCAAGTCCAGAGAGAGAGGTGGACCCCTGGGTAGCTTCCTGGGGTCAGAGGCCCCTAGGTGGAGGGCAAGGGGACACCCTGGGGCCTCTATTGCAAGTCCAGGGAGAGAGGTGGACCCCTGGGTAGCATGCTGGGGTCGGAGGCAACTAGGTGGAGGGCCAGGGGACACCCTCGGGCCTATACTGCAAGTCCAGGGAGAGAGGTGGACACCTGGGTAACTTGTTGGGGTCAGAAGCCCCTAGGTTTAGTGCCAGGGGGCTTCCTGGGGCCTCAATTGCAAGTCCAAGGAGAAAGGTGGACCCCTGGGTAGCTTGCTGGGGTCAGAGGCCCCTAGGTGGAGGGTCAGGGGGCACCCTGGGGCCTATCCTGCTAGTCCAGGGAGAGAGGTGGACCTCTGGGTAGTTTGCTGGGGTACGAGGCCCCTGGGTGGAGGGCCAGGGGGCACCCTGGGGCCTATACTGCAAGTCCAGGGAGAGAGGTGGACCCCTGGGTAGCTTGCTGGGGACTGTAGCCCATAGGTGGAGGGCCAGGGGGTACCCTGGGGCCTATACTGCAAGTCCAGGGAGAGAGGTGGACCCCTGGGTAGCTTGCTGGGGTACGAGGCCCCTAGGTGGAGGGCCAGGGGGCACCCTGGGGCCTCTACTGCAAGTCCAGGGAGAGAGGTGGACCCCTGGGTAGCTTCCTGGGATTAGAGTCCCCAATGTGGAGGGTCAGGAGGTACCCTAGGGCCTCTACTGCAACTCCAGGGAGAGAGGTGGACCCCTGGGTAGCTTGCTGGGGTCAGAGGCAACTAGGTGGAGGGCCATGGGGCACCCTAGGGTCTACAATGCAAGTCCGGGGAGAGAGGTGGACCCCTGGGTAGCTTGCTGGGGTCAGAGGCCTCTAGGTGGAGGTCAAGGGGGCACCCTGGGGCCTCTACTGCAATCCCAGGGAGAGTTGTGGATCCTTGTGTAGCTTGCTGGGTTCAGAGTCCTCTAGGTGGAGGGCCAGGGGGTACCCTGGGGCCTATCCTGCAAGTCCAGGGAGAGAGGTGGACCCCTGGGTAGCTTGCTGGGGTAAAAAGCCCCTAGGTGGAGAGCCAGGGGGCACCCTGGGGCCTTTACTGCAAGGCCAGGGAGAGAGGTGGACCCCTTGGTGGCTTGCTGGGGTCAGAGACCCCAAGGTGGAGGGCCAGGGGGCACCCTGGGGCCTCTACTGCAAGTCTAGGGAGAGAGCTGGACCCATGGGTAGCTAGCTGGGGTAAGAGGCCCCTAAGTGGAGGGCCAGGGGGCACCCTGGGGCCTCTCCTGCAAGTCCAGGGAGAGAGGTGGACCCCTGGGTAGCTTGCTGGGGTCAGAGGCCCCTAGGTCGAGGGCCAGGGGGCACCCTGGGGCCTCTACTGCAAGTCCGGGGAGAGAGGTGGACCCCTGGGTAGCTTGCTGGGGTCAGAGGCCTCTAGGTGGAGGTCAAGGGGGCACCCTGGGGCCTCTACTGCAATCCCAGGGAGAGTTGTGGACCCTTGTGTAGCTTGCTAGGGTCAGAGTCCTCTAGGTGGAGGGCCAGGGGGTACCCTGGGGCCTATCCTGCAAGTCCAGGGAGAGAGGTGGACCCCTGGGTAGCTTGCTGGGGTAAAAAGCCCCTAGGTGGAGAGCCAGGGGGCACCCTGGGGCCTTTACTCCAAGGCCAGGGAGAGAGGTGGACCCCTTGGTGGCTTGCTGGGGTCAGAGACCCCAAGGTGGAGGGCCAGGGGGCACCCTGGGGCCTCTACTGCAAGTCTAGGGAGAGAGGTGGACCCATGGGTAGCTAGCTGGGGTAAGAGGCCCCTAAGTGGAGGGCCAGGGGGCACCCTGGGGCCTATCCTGCAAGTACAGGGAGAGAGGTGGACCCCTGGGTAGCTTGCTGGGGTACGAGGCCCCTAGGTGGGGGGCCAGGGGGCACCATGGGGCCTCTACTGTAAGTCCAGGGAGAGAGGTGGACCCCTGGGTAGCTTGCTGGGGTCAGAGGCAGCTAGGTGGAGGGCCAGGGGGCTTCTTGGGGCCTCAACTGCAAGTTCAGGGAGAGAGGTGGACCCCTGGGTAGCTTGCTGTTGTCGTAGGCCCCCAGGTGGAGGGCCAGGGGGCTTCCTGGGGCTTCTACTGCAAATCTAGGGAGAGAGGTGGACCCCTGGTTAGCTTGCTGGGGTCAGAGGCCCCTAGGTGGACGGCCAGGGGGCTTCGTGGGGCCTCTACTGCAAGTCCAGGGAGAGAGGTGGACCCCTGGGTAGCTTGCTGGGGTCGGAAGCCCCTTGGTGGAAGGCCAGGGGGCACCCTGAGGCCTATACTGCAAGTCCAGGGAGAGAGGTGGACCCATGGGTAGCTTACTGGGGTCAGAGGCCCCTAGGTGGAGGGCCAGGGGCACCCTGTGGCCTATACTGCAAGTCCAGGGAGAGAGGTGGACCCCTTGGTAGCTTCCTGAGGTCAGAGGCCCCTGGGTGGAGGGCCAGGGGGCACCCTGGGGCCTATCCTGCAAGTCCAGGGAGAGAGGTGGACCCCTGGTTAGTTTGCTGGGGTACGAGGCCCCTAGGTGGAGGGCCAGGGGGCACCCTGGGGCCTCTACTGCAAGTCCAGGGAGAGAGGTGGACCCCTGGGTAGCTTGCTGGGGTCAGAGGCCCCTGGGTGGAGGGCCAGGGGGCACACTGGGGCCTCTACTGCAAGTCCAGGGAGAGAGGTGGACCCCTGGGTAGCTTGCTGGGGTCAGAGGCCTCTAGGTGGAGGGCCAGGGGGCACCCTGGGGCCTCTACTGCAAGTCCAGGGAGAGAGGTGGACCCCTGGGTAGCTTGCTGGGGTCAGAGGCCTCTAGGTGGAGGGCCAGGGGATAACCTGGGGGCCTATACTGCAAGACCAGGGGAGAGAGGTGGACCCTTGGGTAGCTTCCTAAGGTTAGAGGCCCCTAGGTGGAGGGCCAGGGGGCACCCTGGGGCCTATCCTGCAAGTCCAGTGAGAGAGGTGGACCTCTGGGTTGCTTGCTGGGGTACGAGGCCCCTAGGTTGAGGGCGAGGGGGCACCCTGCGGCCTCTACTGCAAGTCCAGGGAGAGAGGTGGACCCCTGGGTAGCTTGCTGGGGTCAGAGTCCCATAGGTGGAGGGCCAGGAGGTACCCTAGGGCTTCTACTGCAAGTCCAGGGAGAGAGGTGGACCCCTGGGTAGCTTGCTGGGGTCAGAGGCAACTAGGTGGAGGGCCAGGAGGTACCCTAGGGCCTCTACTGCAAGTCCAGGGAGAGAGGTGGACCCCTGGATAGCTTGCTGGGGTCAGAGGCAACTAGGTGGAGGGCCAGGGGGCACCCTGGGGCCTCTACTGCAAGTCCAGGGAGAGAGGTGGACCCCTGGGTAGCTTCCTAAGGTCAGAGGCCCCTAGGTGGAAGGCCAGGGGGCACCCTGGGGCCTATCCTGCAAGTACAGGGAGAGAGGTGGACCCCTGGTTAGCTTGCTGGGGTACGAGGCAGCTAGGTGGAGGGCCAGGGGGCTTCTTGGGGCCTCTACTGCAAGTTCAGGGAGAGAGGTGGACCCCTGGGTAGCTTGCTGTTGTCGTAGGCCCCCAGGTGGAGGGCCAGGGGGCTTCCTGGGGCTTCTACTGCAAATCTAGGGAGAGAGGTGGACCCCTGGTTAGCTTGCTGGGGTCAGAGGCCCCTAGGTGGACGGCCAGGGGGCTTCGTGGGGCCTCTACTGCAAGTCCAGGGAGAGAGGTGGACCCCTGGGTAGCTTGCTGGGGTCGGAAGCCCCTTGGTGGAAGGCCAGGGGGCACCCTGAGGCCTATACTGCAAGTCCAGGGAGAGAGGTGGACCCATGGGTAGCTTACTGGGGTCAGAGGCCCCTAGGTGGAGGGCCAGGGGCACCCTGGGGCCTATACTGCAAGTCCAGGGAGAGAGGTGGACCCCTGGGTAGCTTCCTGAGGTCAGAGGCCCCTGGGTGGAGGGCCAGGGGGCACCCTGGGGCCTATCCTGCAAGTCCAGGGAGAGAGGTGGACCCCTGGGTAGTTTGCTGGGGTACGAGGCCCCTAGGTGGAGGGCCAGGGGGCACCCTGGTGTCTCTACATCAAGTCCAGGGAGAGAGGTGGACCCCTGGGTAGCTTGCTGGGGTCAGAGGCCCCTGGGTGGAGGGCCAGGGGGCACACTGGGGCCTCTACTGCAAGTCCAGGGAGAGAGGTGGACCCCTGGGTAGCTTGCTGGGGTCAGAGGCCTCTAGGTGGAGGGCCAGGGGGCACCCTGGGGCCTCTACTGCAAGTCCAGGGAGAAAGGTGGACCCCTGGGTAGCTTGCTGGGGTCAGAGGCCTCTAGGTGGAGGGCCAGGGGATAACCTGGGGCCTATACTGCAAGACCAGGGAGAGAGGTGGACCCTTGGGTAGCTTCCTAAGGTTAGAGGCCCCTAGGTGGAGGGCCAGGGGGCACCCTGGGGCCTATCCTGCAAGTCCAGGGAGAGAGGTGGACCCCTGGGTAGCTTGCTGGGGTCAGAGGCCGCTAGGTGGAGGGCCAGGGGGCTTCTTAGGGCCTCTACTGCAAGTTCAGGGAGAGAGGTGGACCCCTGGGTAGCTTGCTGTTGTCGTAGGCCCCCAGGTGGAGGGCCAGGGGGCTTCCTGGGGCTTCTACTGCAAATCTAGGGAGAGAGGTGGACCCCTGGTTAGCTTGCTGGGGTCAGAGGCCCCTAGGTGGACGGCCAGGGGGCTTCGTGGGGCCTCTACTGCAAGTCCAGGGAGAGAGGTGGACCCCTGGGTAGCTTGCTGGGGTCGGAAGCCCCTTGGTGGAAGGCCAGGGGGCACCCTGAGGCCTATACTGCAAGTCCAGGGAGAGAGGTGGACCCATGGGTAGCTTACTGGGGTCAGAGGCCCCTAGGTGGAGGGCCAGGGGCACCCTGGGGCCTATACTGCAAGTCCAGGGAGAGAGGTGGACCCCTGGGTAGCTTCCTGAGGTCAGAGGCTCCTGGGTGGAGGGCCAGGGGGCACCCTGGGGCCTATCCTGCAAGTCCAGGGAGAGAGGTGGACCCCTGGGTAGTTTGCTGGGGTACGAGGCCCCTAGGTGGAGGGCCAGGGGGCACCCTGGGGCCTCTACTGCAAGTCCAGGGAGAGAGGTGGACCCCTGGGTAGCTTGCTGGGGTCAGAGGCCCCTGGGTGGAGGGCCAGGGGGCACACTGGGGCCTCTACTGCAAGTCCAGGGAGAGAGGTGGACCCCTGGGTAGCTTGCTGGGGTCAGAGGCCTCTAGGTGGAGGGCCAGGGGGCACCCTGGGGCCTCTACTGCAAGTCCAGGGAGAGAGGTGGACCCCTGGGTAGCTTGCTGGGGTCAGAGGCCTCAAGGTGGAGGGCTAGGGGATAACCTGGGGGCCTATACTGCAAGACCAGGGAGAGAGGTGGACCCTTGGGTAGCTTCCTAAGGTTAGAGGCCCCTAGGTGGAGGGCCAGGGGGCACCCTGGGGCCTATCCTGCAAGTCCAGTGAGAGAGGTGGACCTCTGGGTTGCTTGCTGGGGTACGAGGCCCCTAGGTTGAGGGCGAGGGGGCACCCTGCGGCCTCTACTGCAAGTCCAGGGAGAGAGGTGGACCCCTGGGTAGCTTGCTGGGGTACGAGGCCCCTAGGTGGAGAGCCAGAGGGCACCCTGGGGCCTCTAACGCAAGTCCAGGGAGAGAGGTGGACCTCTGGGTAGCTTCCTGGGGTCAGAGTCCCATAGGTGGAGGGCCAGGAGGTACCCTAGGGCCTCTACTGCAAGTCCAGGGAGAGAGGTGGACCCCTGGGTAGCTTGCTGGGGTCAGAGGCAACTAGGTGGAGGGCCAGGAGGTACCCTTGGGCCTCTACTGCAAGTCCAGGGAGAGAGTTGGACCCCTGGATAGCTTGCTGGGGTCAGAGGCAACTAGGTGGAGGGCCAGGGGGCACCCTAGGGTCTACACTGTAAGTCAAGGGAGAGATGTGGACCCCTGGGTAGCTTCCTAAGGTCAGAGGAACCTAGGTGGAGGGCCAGGGGGCACCCTGGGGCCTATCCTGCAAGTCCAGGGAGAGAGGTGGACCCCTGGGTAGCTTGCTGGGGTACGAGGCCCCTAGGTGGAGGGCCAAGGGGCACCATGGTGCCTCTACTGCAAGTCCAGGGAGAGAGGTGGACCCCTGGATAGCTTGCCGGGGTCAGAGGCAACTAGGTGGAAGGACAGGGGTACCCTGGGGCCTATACTGCAAGTCCAGGGAGAGAGGTGGACCCCTGGGTAGCTTCCTGAGGTCAAAGGCCCCTAGGTGGAGAGCCAGGGGGCACCCTGGGGCCTATACTGCAAGTCCAGGGAGAGAGGTGGACCCCTGGGTAGCTTGCTGGGGTACGAGGCCCCTAGGTGGAGGGCCAGGGGGCACCCTGGGGCCTCTACTGCAAGTCCAGGGAGAGAGGTGGACCCCTGGGTAGCTTGCTGGGGTCAGAGGCCCCTAGGTGGAGGGCCAGTGGGCACCCTGGGGCCTCTACTGCAAGTCCAGGGAGAGAGGTGGTCCCCTGGGTAGCTTGCGGTGGTCAGATACCTCTAGGTGGAGGGCCAGGGGGCACCCTGGGGCCTCTATTGCAAGTCCAGGGAGAGAGGTGGACCCCTGGGTAGCTTGCTGGGGTCTGAAGCCCATAGGTGGAGGGCCAGGGGGTACCCTGGGGCCTATACTGCAAGTCCAGGGAGAGAGGTGGACCCCTGGGTAGCTTCCTGGGATTAGAGTCCCCTATGTGGAGGGTCAGGAGGTACCCTAGGGCCTCTACTGCAACTCCAGGGAGAGAGGTGGACCCCTGGGTAGCTTGCTGGGGTCAGAGGCAACTAGGTGGAGGGCCATGGGGCACCCTAGGGTCTACACTGCAAGTCCGGGGAGAGAGGTGGACCCCTGGGTAGCTTGCTGGGGTCAGAGGCCTCTAGGTGGAGGTCAAGGGGGCACACTGGGGCCTCTACTGCAATCCCAGGGAGAGTTGTGGACCCTTGTGTAGCTTGCTAGGGTCAGAGTCCTCTAGGTGGAGGGCCAGGGGGTACCCTGGGGCCTATCCTGCAAGTCCAGGGAGAGAGGTGGACCCCTGGGTAGCTTGCTGGGGTAAAAAGCCCCTAGGTGGAGAGCCAGGGGGCACCCTGGGGCCTTTACTCCAAGGCCAGGGAGAGAGGTGGACCCCTTGGTGGCTTGCTGGGGTCAGAGACCCCAAGGTGGAGGGCCAGGGGGCACCCTGGGGCCTCTACTGCAAGTCTAGGGAGAGAGGTGGACCCATGGGTAGCTAGCTGGGGTAAGAGGCCCCTAAGTGGAGGGCCAGGGGGCACCCTGGGGCCTCTACTGCAAGTCCAGGGAGAGAGGTGGACCCCTGGGTAGCTTCCTAAGGTCAGAGGTCCCTAGGTGGAAGGCCAGGGGGCACCCTGGGGCCTATCCTGCAAGTACAGGGAGAGAGGTGGACCCCTGGGTAGCTTGCTGGGGTACGAGGCCCCTATGTGGGGGGCCAGGGGCACCATGGGGCCTCTACTGTAAGTCCAGGGAGAGAGGTGGACCCCTGGGTAGCTTGCTGGGGTCAGAGGCAGCTAGGTGGAGGGCCAGGGGGCTTCTTGGGGCCTCTACTGCAAGTTCAGGGAGAGAGGTGAACCCCTGGGTAGCTTGCTGTTGTCGTAGGCCCCCAGGTGGAGGGCCAGGGGGCTTCCTGGGGCTTCTACTGCAAATCTAGGGAGAGAGGTGGACCCCTGGTTAGCTTGCTGGGGTCAGAGGCCCCTAGGTGGACGGCCAGGGGGCTTCGTGGGGCCTCTACTGCAAGTCCAGGGAGAGAGGTGGACCCCTGGGTAGCTTGCTGGGGTCGGAAGCCCCTTGGTGGAAGGCCAGGGGGCACCCTGAGGCCTATACTGCAAGTCCAGGGAGAGAGGTGGACCCATGGGTAGCTTACTGGGGTCAGAGGCCCCTAGGTGGAGGGCCAGGGGCACCCTGGGGCCTATACTGCAAGTCCAGGGAGAGAGGTGGACCCCTGGGTAGCTTCCTGAGGTCAGAGGCCCCTGGGTGGAGGGCCAGGGGGCACCCTGGGGCCTATCCTGCAAGTCCAGGGAGAGAGGTGGACCCCTGGGTAGTTTGCTGGGGTACGAGGCCCCTAGGTGGAGGGCCAGGGGGCACCCTGGGGCCTCTACTGCAAGTCCAGGGAGAGAGGTGGACCCCTGGGTAGCTTGCTGGGGTCAGAGGCCCCTGGGTGGAGGGCCAGGGGGCACACTGGGGCCTCTACTGCAAGTCCAGGGAGAGAGGTGGACCCCTGGGTAGCTTGCTGGGGTCAGAGGCCTCTAGGTGGAGGGCCAGGGGGCACCCTGGGGCCTCTACTGCAAGTCCAGGGAGAGAGGTGGACCCCTGAGTAGCTTGCTGTGGTCAGAGGCCTCTATGTGGAGGGCCAGGGGATAACCTGGGGCCTATACTGCAAGACCAGGGAGAGAGGTGGACCCTTGGGTAGCTTCCTAAGGTTAGAGGCCCCTAGGTGGAGGGCCAGGGGGCACCCTGGGGCCTATCCTGCAAGTCCAGTGAGAGAGGTGGACCTCTGGGTTGCTTGCTGGGGTACAAGGCCCCTAGGTTGAGGGCGAGGAGGCACCCTGCGGCCTCTACTGCAAGTCCAGGGAGAGAGGTGGACCCCTTGGGTAGCTTGCTGGGGTACGAGGCCCCTAGGTGGAGGGCCAGAGGGCACGCTGGGGCCTCTAATGCAAGTCCAGGGAGAGAGGTGGACCTCTGGGTAGCTTCCTGGGGTCAGAGTCCCATAGGTGGAGGGCCAGGAGGTACCCTAGGGCCTCTACTGCAAGTCCAGGGAGAGAGGTGGACCCCTGGGTAGCTTGCTGGGGTCAGAGGCAACTAGCTGGAGGGCCAGGAGGTACCCTAGGGCCCCTACTGCAAGTCCAGGGAGAGAGGTGGACCCCTGGATAGCTCGCTGGGGTCAGAGGCAACTAGGTGGAGGGCCAGGGGGCACCCTAGGGTCTACACTGTAAGTCAAGGGAGAGATGTGGACCCCTGGGTAGCTTCCTAAGGTCAGAGGAACCTAAGTGGTGGGCCAGGGGGCACCGTGGGGCCTTTCCTGCAAGTCCAGGGAGAGAGGTGGACCCCTGGGTAGCTTGCTGGGGTACGAGGCCCCTAGGTGGAGGGCCAAGGGGCAAAATGGTGACTCTACTGCAAGTCCAGGGAAAGAGGTGGACCCCTGGGTAGCTTGCCGGGGTCAGAGGCAACTAGGTGGAAGGACAGGGGTACCCTGGGGCCTATACTGCAAGTCCAGAGAGAGAGGTGGACCCCTGGGTAGCTTCCTGAGGTCAAAGGCCCCTAGGTGGAGAGCCAGGGGGCACCCTGGGGCCTATCCTGCAAGTCCAAGGAGAGAGGTGGACCCCTGGGTAGCTTGCTGGGGTTACGAGGCCACTAGTTGGAGGGCCAGGGGGCATCCTGGGGCCTCTACTGCAAGCCCAGGGAGAGAGGTGGACCCCAGGGTAGCTTGCTGGTGTCAGAGGCAACTAGGTGGAAGGACAGGGGGTACCCTGGGGCCTATACTGCAAGTCCAGGGAGAGAGGTGGACCCCTGGGTAGCTTCCTGAGGTCAGAGGCCCCTAGGTGGAGGGCCAGGGGGCACCCTAGGGCCTCTACTGCAAGTCCAGGGAGAGAGGTGGACCCCTGGGTAGTTTGCTGGGGTCAGAGGCCCCTAGGCGGAGGGACAGGGGGCTTCCTGGGGCCTCTACTGCAAGTCCAGGGAGAAAGGTGGACCCCTGGGTAGCTTGCTTGGGTCAGAGGCCCCTAGGTGAAAGTCAAGGGGGCACCCTGGGGCCTATCCTGCAAGTCCATGGAGAGAGGTGGACCCCTGGGTAGTTTGCTGGGGTACGAGGCCCCTAGGTGGAGGGCGAGGGGGCACCCTGGGGCCTCTACTGCAAGTCCAGGGAGAAAGGTGGACCCCTGGGTAGCTTGCTGGGGTCAGAGGCCTCTAGGAGGAGGGCCACGGGGCACCCTGGGGCCTGTACTGCAAGTCCAGGGAGAGAGGTGGACCCCTGGGTAGCTTGCTGGGGTCTGTAGCCCATAGGTGAAGGTCCAGGGGGTACCTTGGGGCCTCTACTGCAAGTCCAGGGAGAGAGGTGGACCCCTGGGTATCTTCCTGGGGTCAGAGGCAACTAGGTGGAGGGCCAGGGGGCACCCTAGGGTCTACACTGCAAGTCCAGGGAGAGAAGTGGACCCCTGGGTAGCTTCCTAAGGTCAGAGTTCCCTAGGTGGAGGGCCAGGGGGAACCCTGGGGCCTATCCTGCAAGTCCAGGTAGAGATGTGGACCCCTGGGTAGCTTGCTGGGGTACGAGGCCCCTAGGTGGAGGGCCAGGGTGCACCTTGGGGCCTCTACTGCAAGTCCAGGGAGAAAGGTGGACCCCTGGGTAGCTTGCTAGGGTCAGAAGCCGCTAGGTGGAGGGCCAGGGGGCTTCTTGGGGCCTCTACTGCAAGTCCAGGGAGAGAGGTGGACCCCTGGTTAGCTTGCTGTTGTCGTAGGCCCCCAGGTGGAGGGCCAGGGGGCTTCCTGGGGCTTCTACTGCAAGTCTAGGAAGAGAGGTGGACCCCTGGGTAGCTTGCTGGGGTCAGAGGCCCCTAGGTTGATGGCCTGGAAGCTTCGTGGGGCCTATACTGCAAGTCCAGGGAGAGAGGTGGACCCATGGGTAGCTTACTGGGGTCTGAGGCCCCTAGGTGGAGGGCCAGGGGCACCCTGGGGCCTCTACTGCAAGTCCAGGGAGAGAGGTGGACCCCTGGGTAGCTTGCTGGTGTCAGAGGCAACGAGGTGGAGGGACAGGGGGTACCCTGGGGCCTCTACTGCAAGTCCAGGGAGAGAGGTGGACCCCTTGGTGGCTTGCTGGGGTCAGAGACCCCCAGGTGGAGGGCCAGGGGGCACCCTGGGGCCTCTACTGCAAGTCTAGGGAGAGAGGTGGACCCATGGGTAGCTAGCTGGGGTAAGAGGCCCCTAAGCGGAGGGCCAGGAGGCACCCTGGGGCCTCTAATGCAAGTCCAGGGAGAGAGGTGGACCCCTGGGTAGTTTGCTGGGGTAAGAGGCCCCTAGGCGGAGGGACAGGGGGCTTCCTGGGGCCTCTACTGCAAGTCCAGGGAGAAAGGTGGACCCCTGGGTAGCTTGCTTGGGTCAGAGTCCTCTAGGTGGAGGGCCAGGGGGTACCCTGGGGCCTATCCTGCAAGTCCAGGGAGAGAGGTGGACCCCTGGGTAGCTTGCTGGGGTAAAAAGCCCCTAGGTGGAGAGCCAGGGGGCACCCTGGGGCCTTTACTGCAAGGCCAGGGAGAGAGGTGGACCCCTTGGTGGCTTGCTGGGGTCAGAGACCCCAAAGTGGAGGGCCAGGGGGCACCCTGGGGCCTCTACTGCAAGTCTAGGGAGAGAGGTGGACCCATGGGTAGCTAGCTGGGGTAAGAGGCCCCTAAGTGGAGGGCCACGGGGCACCCTGGGGCCTCTCCTGCAAGTCCAGGGAGAGAGGTGGACCCCTGGGTAGCTTGCTGGGGTCAGAGGCCCCTAGGTCGAGGGCCAGGGGGCACCCTGGGGCCTCTACTGCAAGTCCGGGGAGAGAGGTGGACCCCTGGGTAGCTTGCTGGGGTCAGAGGCCTCTAGGTGGAGGTCAAGGGGGCACCCTGGGGCCTCTACTGCAATCCCAGGGAGAGTTGTGGACCCTTGTGTAGCTTGCTAGGGTCAGAGTCCTCTAGGTGGAGGGCCAGGGGGTACCCTGGGGCCTATCCTGCAAGTCCAGGGAGAGAGGTGGACCCCTGGGTAGCTTGCTGGGGTAAAAAGCCCCTAGGTGGAGAGCCAGGGGGCACCCTGGGGCCTTTACTCCAAGGCCAGGGAGAGAGGTGGACCCCTTGGTGGCTTGCTGGGGTCAGAGACCCCAAGTTGGAGGGCCAGGGGGCACCCTGGGGCCTCTACTGCAAGTCTAGGGAGAGAGGTGGACCCATGGGTAGCTAGCTGGGGTAAGAGGCCCCTAAGTCGAGGGCCAGGGGGCACCCTGGGGCCTTTACTGCAAGTCCAGGGAGAGAGGTGGACCCCTGGGTAGCTTCCTAAGGTCAGAGGCCCCTAGGTGGAAGGCCAGGAGGCACCCTGGGGCCTATCCTGCAAGTACAGGGAGAGAGGTGGACCCCTGGGTAGCTTGCTGGGGTACGAGGCCCCTAGGTGGGGGGCCAGGGGGCACCATGGGGCCTCTACTGTAAGTCCAGGGAGAGAGGTGCACCCCTGGGTAGCTTGCTGGGGTCAGAGGCAGCTAGGTGGAGGGCCAGGGGGCTTCTTGGGGCCTCTACTGCAAGTTCAGGGAGAGAGGTGGACCCCTGGGTAGCTTGCTGTTGTCGTAGGCCCCCAGGTGGAGGGCCAGGGGGCTTCCTGGGGCTTCTACTGCAAATCTAGGGAGAGAGGTGGACCCCTGGTTAGCTTGCTGGGGTCAGAGGCCCCTAGGTGGACGGCCAGGGGGCTTCGTGGGGCCTCTACTGCAAGTCCAGGGAGAGAGGTGGACCCCTGGGTAGCTTGCTGGGGTCGGAAGCCCCTTGGTGGAAGGCCAGGGGGCACCCTGAGGCCTATACTGCAAGTCCAGGGAGAGAGGTGGACCCATGGGTAGCTTACTGGGGTCAGAGGCCCCTAGGTGGAGGGCCAGGGGCACCCTGGGGCCTATACTGCAAGTCCAGGGAGAGAGGTGGACCCCTGGGTAGCTTCCTGAGGTCAGAGGCCCCTGGGTGGAGGGCCAGGGGGCACCCTGGGGCCTATCCTGCAAGTCCAGGGAGAGAGGTGGACCCCTGGTTAGTTTGCTGGGGTACGAGGCCCCTAGGTGGAGGGCCAGGGGGCACCCTGGGGCCTCTACTGCAAGTCCAGGGAGAGAGGTGGACCCCTGGGTAGCTTGCTGGGGTCAGAGGCCCCTGGGTGGAGGGCCAGGGGGCACACTGGGGCCTCTACTGCAAGTCCAGGGAGAGAGGTGGACCCCTGGGTAGCTTGCTGGGGTCAGAGGCCTCTAGGTGGAGGGCCAGGGGGCACCCTGGGGCCTCTACTGCAAGTCCAGGGAGAGAGGTGGACCCCTGGGTAGCTTGCTGGGGTCAGAGGCCTCTAGGTGGAGGGCCAGGGGATAACCTGGGGGCCTATACTGCAAGACCAGGGAGAGAGGTGGACCCTTGGGTAGCTTCCTAAGGTTAGAGGCCCCTAGGTGGAGGGCCAAGGGGCACCCTGGGGCCTATCCTGCAAGTCCAGTGAGAGAGGTGGACCTCTGGGTTGCTTGCTGGGGTACGAGGCCCCTAGGTTGAGGGCGAGGGGGCACCCTGCGGCCTCTACTGCAAGTCCAGGGAGAGAGGTGGACCCCTGGGTAGCTTGCTGGGGTCAGAGTCCCATAGGTGGAGGGCCAGGAGGTACCCTAGGGCCTCTACTGCAAGTCCAGGGAGAGAGGTGGACCCCTGGGTAGCTTGCTGGGGTCAGAGGCAACTAGGTGGAGGGCCAGGAGGTACCCTAGGGCCTCTACTGCAAGTCCAGGGAGAGAGGTGGACCCCTGGATAGCTTGCTGGGGTCAGAGGCAACTAGGTGGAGGGCCAGGGGGCACCCTGGGGCCTCTACTGCAAGTCCAGGGAGAGAGGTGGACCCCTGGGTAGCTTCCTAAGGTCAGAGGCCCCTAGGTGGAAGGCCAGGGGGCACCCTGGGGCCTATCCTGCAAGTACAGGGAGAGAGGTGGACCCCTGGGTAGCTTGCTGGGGTAAGAGGCAGCTAGGTGGAGGGCCAGGGGGCTTCTTGGGGCCTCTACTGCAAGTTCAGGGAGAGAGGTGGACCCCTGGGTAGCTTGCTGTTGTCGTAGGCCCCCAGGTGGAGGGCCAGGGGGCTTCCTGGGGCTTCTACTGCAAATCTAGGGAGAGAGATGGACCCCTGGTTAGCTTGCTGGGGTCAGAGGCCCCTAGGTGGACGGCCAGGGGGCTTCGTGGGGCCTCTACTGCAAGTCCAGGGAGAGAGGTGGACCCCTGGGTAGCTTGCTGGGGTCGGAAGCCCCTTGGTGGAAGGCCAGGGGGCACCCTGAGGCCTATACTGCAAGTCCAGGGAGAGAGGTGGACCTCTGGGTTGCTTGCTGGGGTTCGAGGCCCCTAGGTTGAGGGCGAGGGGGCACCCTGCGGCCTCTACTGCAAGTCCAGGGAGAGAGGTGGACCCCTGGGTAGCTTGCTGGGGTCAGAGTCCCATAGGTGGAGGGCCAGGAGGTACCCTAGGGCCTCTACTGCAAGTCCAGGGAGAGAGGTGGACCCCTGGGTAGCTTGCTGGGGTCAGAGGCAACTAGGTGGAGGGCCAGGAGGTACCCTAGGGCCTCTACTGCAAGTCCAGGGAGAGAGGTGGACCCCTGGATAGCTTGCTGGGGTCAGAGGCAACTAGGTGGAGGGCCAGGGGGCACCCTAGGGTCTACACTGTAAGTCAAGGGAGAGATGTGGACCCCTGGGTAGCTTCCTAAGGTCAGAGGAACCTAGGTGGAGGGCCAGGGGGCACCCTGGGGCCTATCCTGCAAGTCCAGGGAGAGAGGTGGACCCCTGGGTAGCTTGCTGGGGTACGAGGCCCCTAGGTGGAGGGCCAAGGGGCACCATGGTGCCTCTACTGCAAGTCCAGGGAGAGAGGTGGACCCCTGGATAGCTTGCCGGGTTCAGAGGCAACTAGGTGGAAGGACAGGGGTACCCTGGGGCCTATACTGCAAGTCCAGGGAGAGAGGTGGACCCCTGGGTAGCTTCCTGAGGTCAAAGTTCCTAGGTGGAGAGCCAGGGGGCACCCTGGGGCCTATACTGCAAGTCCAGGGAGAGACGTGGACCCCTGGGTAGCTTGCTGGGGTACGAGGCCCCTAGGTGGAGGGCCAGGGGGCACCCTGGGGCCTCTACTGCAAGTCCAGGGAGAGAGGTGGACCCCTGGGTAGCTTGCTGGGGTCAGAGGCCCCTAGGTGGAGGGCCAGTGGGCACCCTGGGGCCTCTACTGCAAGTCCAGGGAGAGAGGTGGACCCCTGGGTAGCTTGCTGGAGTCAGAGACCTCTAGGTGGAGGGCCAGGGGGCACCCTGGGGCCTCTACTGCAAGTCCAGGGAGAGAGGTGGACCCCTGGGTAGCTTGCTGGGGTCTGAAGCCCATAGGTGGAGGGCCAGGGGGTACCCTGGGGCCTATACTGCAAGTCCAGGGAGAGAGGTAGACCCTTGGGTAGCTTCCTAAAGATAGAGGCCCCTAGGTGGAGGGCCTGGGGGCACCCTGGGGCCTATCCTGCAAGTCCAGGGAGAGAGGTGCACCCCTGGGTAGCTTGCTGGGGTACAAGGCCCCTAGGTGGAGGGCCAGGGGGCACCCTGGGGCCTCTACTGCAAGGCCAGGGAGAGAGGTGGACCCCTTTGTAGCTTGCTGGGGTTAGAGACCCCTAGGTGGAGGACCAGGGGGCACCTTAGGGCCTCTACTGCAAGTCTAGGGAGAGAGGTGGACCCATGGGTAGCTAGCTGGGGTAAGAGGCCCCTAAGTGGAGGGCCAGGGGGCACCCTGGGGCCTCAACTGCAAGTCCAGGGAGAGAGGTGGACCCCTGGGTAGTTTGCTGGGGTGAGAGGCCCCTAGGCGGAGGGACAGGAGGCTTCCTGGGGCCTCTACTGCAAGTCCAGGGAGAAAGGTGGACCCCTGGGTAGCTTGCTTGGGTCAGAGGCCCCTAGGTAGAGGTCAAGGGGGCACCCTGGGGCCTCTACTGCAATCCCAAAGAGAGTTGTGGACCCTTGTGTAGCTTGCTGGGGTTAGAGGCCCCCGGGAGGAGGGCCAAGGGGCACCCTGGGGCCTATACTGCAAGTCCAGAGAGAGAGGTGGACCCCTGGGTAGCTTCCTGGGGTCAGAGGCCCCTAGGTGGAGGGCAAGGGGACACCCTGGGGCCTCTATTGCAAGTCCAGGGAGAGAGGTGGACCCCTGGGTAGCATGCTGGGGTCGGAGGCAACTAGGTGGAGGGCCAGGGGACACCCTCGGGCCTATACTGCAAGTCCAGGGAGAGAGGTGGACACCTGGGTAACTTGTTGGGGTCAGAAGCCCCTAGGTTTAGTGCCAGGGGGCTTCCTGGGGCCTCAATTGCAAGTCCAAGGAGAAAGGTGGACCCCTGGGTAGCTTGCTGGGGTCAGAGGCCCCTAGGTGGAGGGTCAGGGGGCACCCTGGGGCCTATCCTGCTAGTCCAGGGAGAGAGGTGGACCTCTGGG
Organism: Danio rerio; assembly: GCF_049306965.1. Taxonomy (NCBI): domain Eukaryota; kingdom Metazoa; phylum Chordata; class Actinopteri; order Cypriniformes; family Danionidae; genus Danio; species Danio rerio. Next base: position 55,575,639 of record NC_133182.1, on the reverse strand, counting down.
TAGTTTGCTGGGGTACGAGGCCCCTGGGTGGAGGGCCAGGGGGCACCCTGGGGCCTATACTGCAAGTCCAGGGAGAGAGGTGGACCCCTGGGTAGCTTGCTGGGGACTGTAGCCCATAGGTGGAGGGCCAGGGGGTACCCTGGGGCCTATACTGCAAGTCCAGGGAGAGAGGTGGACCCCTGGGTAGCTTGCTGGGGTACGAGGCCCCTAGGTGGAGGGCCAGGGGGCACCCTGGGGCCTCTACTGCAAGTCCAGGGAGAGAGGTGGACCCCTGGGTAGCTTCCTGGGATTAGAGTCCCCAATGTGGAGGGTCAGGAGGTACCCTAGGGCCTCTACTGCAACTCCAGGGAGAGAGGTGGACCCCTGGGTAGCTTGCTGGGGTCAGAGGCAACTAGGTGGAGGGCCATGGGGCACCCTAGGGTCTACAATGCAAGTCCGGGGAGAGAGGTGGACCCCTGGGTAGCTTGCTGGGGTCAGAGGCCTCTAGGTGGAGGTCAAGGGGGCACCCTGGGGCCTCTACTGCAATCCCAGGGAGAGTTGTGGATCCTTGTGTAGCTTGCTGGGTTCAGAGTCCTCTAGGTGGAGGGCCAGGGGGTACCCTGGGGCCTATCCTGCAAGTCCAGGGAGAGAGGTGGACCCCTGGGTAGCTTGCTGGGGTAAAAAGCCCCTAGGTGGAGAGCCAGGGGGCACCCTGGGGCCTTTACTGCAAGGCCAGGGAGAGAGGTGGACCCCTTGGTGGCTTGCTGGGGTCAGAGACCCCAAGGTGGAGGGCCAGGGGGCACCCTGGGGCCTCTACTGCAAGTCTAGGGAGAGAGCTGGACCCATGGGTAGCTAGCTGGGGTAAGAGGCCCCTAAGTGGAGGGCCAGGGGGCACCCTGGGGCCTCTCCTGCAAGTCCAGGGAGAGAGGTGGACCCCTGGGTAGCTTGCTGGGGTCAGAGGCCCCTAGGTCGAGGGCCAGGGGGCACCCTGGGGCCTCTACTGCAAGTCCGGGGAGAGAGGTGGACCCCTGGGTAGCTTGCTGGGGTCAGAGGCCTCTAGGTGGAGGTCAAGGGGGCACCCTGGGGCCTCTACTGCAATCCCAGGGAGAGTTGTGGACCCTTGTGTAGCTTGCTAGGGTCAGAGTCCTCTAGGTGGAGGGCCAGGGGGTACCCTGGGGCCTATCCTGCAAGTCCAGGGAGAGAGGTGGACCCCTGGGTAGCTTGCTGGGGTAAAAAGCCCCTAGGTGGAGAGCCAGGGGGCACCCTGGGGCCTTTACTCCAAGGCCAGGGAGAGAGGTGGACCCCTTGGTGGCTTGCTGGGGTCAGAGACCCCAAGGTGGAGGGCCAGGGGGCACCCTGGGGCCTCTACTGCAAGTCTAGGGAGAGAGGTGGACCCATGGGTAGCTAGCTGGGGTAAGAGGCCCCTAAGTGGAGGGCCAGGGGGCACCCTGGGGCCTATCCTGCAAGTACAGGGAGAGAGGTGGACCCCTGGGTAGCTTGCTGGGGTACGAGGCCCCTAGGTGGGGGGCCAGGGGGCACCATGGGGCCTCTACTGTAAGTCCAGGGAGAGAGGTGGACCCCTGGGTAGCTTGCTGGGGTCAGAGGCAGCTAGGTGGAGGGCCAGGGGGCTTCTTGGGGCCTCAACTGCAAGTTCAGGGAGAGAGGTGGACCCCTGGGTAGCTTGCTGTTGTCGTAGGCCCCCAGGTGGAGGGCCAGGGGGCTTCCTGGGGCTTCTACTGCAAATCTAGGGAGAGAGGTGGACCCCTGGTTAGCTTGCTGGGGTCAGAGGCCCCTAGGTGGACGGCCAGGGGGCTTCGTGGGGCCTCTACTGCAAGTCCAGGGAGAGAGGTGGACCCCTGGGTAGCTTGCTGGGGTCGGAAGCCCCTTGGTGGAAGGCCAGGGGGCACCCTGAGGCCTATACTGCAAGTCCAGGGAGAGAGGTGGACCCATGGGTAGCTTACTGGGGTCAGAGGCCCCTAGGTGGAGGGCCAGGGGCACCCTGTGGCCTATACTGCAAGTCCAGGGAGAGAGGTGGACCCCTTGGTAGCTTCCTGAGGTCAGAGGCCCCTGGGTGGAGGGCCAGGGGGCACCCTGGGGCCTATCCTGCAAGTCCAGGGAGAGAGGTGGACCCCTGGTTAGTTTGCTGGGGTACGAGGCCCCTAGGTGGAGGGCCAGGGGGCACCCTGGGGCCTCTACTGCAAGTCCAGGGAGAGAGGTGGACCCCTGGGTAGCTTGCTGGGGTCAGAGGCCCCTGGGTGGAGGGCCAGGGGGCACACTGGGGCCTCTACTGCAAGTCCAGGGAGAGAGGTGGACCCCTGGGTAGCTTGCTGGGGTCAGAGGCCTCTAGGTGGAGGGCCAGGGGGCACCCTGGGGCCTCTACTGCAAGTCCAGGGAGAGAGGTGGACCCCTGGGTAGCTTGCTGGGGTCAGAGGCCTCTAGGTGGAGGGCCAGGGGATAACCTGGGGGCCTATACTGCAAGACCAGGGAGAGAGGTGGACCCTTGGGTAGCTTCCTAAGGTTAGAGGCCCCTAGGTGGAGGGCCAGGGGGCACCCTGGGGCCTATCCTGCAAGTCCAGTGAGAGAGGTGGACCTCTGGGTTGCTTGCTGGGGTACGAGGCCCCTAGGTTGAGGGCGAGGGGGCACCCTGCGGCCTCTACTGCAAGTCCAGGGAGAGAGGTGGACCCCTGGGTAGCTTGCTGGGGTCAGAGTCCCATAGGTGGAGGGCCAGGAGGTACCCTAGGGCTTCTACTGCAAGTCCAGGGAGAGAGGTGGACCCCTGGGTAGCTTGCTGGGGTCAGAGGCAACTAGGTGGAGGGCCAGGAGGTACCCTAGGGCCTCTACTGCAAGTCCAGGGAGAGAGGTGGACCCCTGGATAGCTTGCTGGGGTCAGAGGCAACTAGGTGGAGGGCCAGGGGGCACCCTGGGTCCTCTACTGCAAGTCCAGGGAGAGAGGTGGACCCCTGGGTAGCTTCCTAAGGTCAGAGGCCCCTAGGTGGAAGGCCAGGGGGCACCCTGGGGCCTATCCTGCAAGTACAGGGAGAGAGGTGGACCCCTGGGTAGCTTGCTGGGGTACGAGGCAGCTAGGTGGAGGGCCAGGGGGCTTCTTGGGGCCTCTACTGCAAGTTCAGGGAGAGAGGTGGACCCCTGGGTAGCTTGCTGTTGTCGTAGGCCCCCAGGTGGAGGGCCAGGGGGCTTCCTGGGGCTTCTACTGCAAATCTAGGGAGAGAGGTGGACCCCTGGTTAGCTTGCTGGGGTCAGAGGCCCCTAGGTGGACGGCCAGGGGGCTTCGTGGGGCCTCTACTGCAAGTCCAGGGAGAGAGGTGGACCCCTGGGTAGCTTGCTGGGGTCGGAAGCCCCTTGGTGGAAGGCCAGGGGGCACCCTGAGGCCTATACTGCAAGTCCAGGGAGAGAGGTGGACCCATGGGTAGCTTACTGGGGTCAGAGGCCCCTAGGTGGAGGGCCAGGGGCACCCTGGGGCCTATACTGCAAGTCCAGGGAGAGAGGTGGACCCCTGGGTAGCTTCCTGAGGTCAGAGGCCCCTGGGTGGAGGGCCAGGGGGCACCCTGGGGCCTATCCTGCAAGTCCAGGGAGAGAGGTGGACCCCTGGGTAGTTTGCTGGGGTACGAGGCCCCTAGGTGGAGGGCCAGGGGGCACCCTGGTGTCTCTACATCAAGTCCAGGGAGAGAGGTGGACCCCTGGGTAGCTTGCTGGGGTCAGAGGCCCCTGGGTGGAGGGCCAGGGGGCACACTGGGGCCTCTACTGCAAGTCCAGGGAGAGAGGTGGACCCCTGGGTAGCTTGCTGGGGTCAGAGGCCTCTAGGTGGAGGGCCAGGGGGCACCCTGGGGCCTCTACTGCAAGTCCAGGGAGAAAGGTGGACCCCTGGGTAGCTTGCTGGGGTCAGAGGCCTCTAGGTGGAGGGCCAGGGGATAACCTGGGGCCTATACTGCAAGACCAGGGAGAGAGGTGGACCCTTGGGTAGCTTCCTAAGGTTAGAGGCCCCTAGGTGGAGGGCCAGGGGGCACCCTGGGGCCTATCCTGCAAGTCCAGGGAGAGAGGTGGACCCCTGGGTAGCTTGCTGGGGTCAGAGGCCGCTAGGTGGAGGGCCAGGGGGCTTCTTAGGGCCTCTACTGCAAGTTCAGGGAGAGAGGTGGACCCCTGGGTAGCTTGCTGTTGTCGTAGGCCCCCAGGTGGAGGGCCAGGGGGCTTCCTGGGGCTTCTACTGCAAATCTAGGGAGAGAGGTGGACCCCTGGTTAGCTTGCTGGGGTCAGAGGCCCCTAGGTGGACGGCCAGGGGGCTTCGTGGGGCCTCTACTGCAAGTCCAGGGAGAGAGGTGGACCCCTGGGTAGCTTGCTGGGGTCGGAAGCCCCTTGGTGGAAGGCCAGGGGGCACCCTGAGGCCTATACTGCAAGTCCAGGGAGAGAGGTGGACCCATGGGTAGCTTACTGGGGTCAGAGGCCCCTAGGTGGAGGGCCAGGGGCACCCTGGGGCCTATACTGCAAGTCCAGGGAGAGAGGTGGACCCCTGGGTAGCTTCCTGAGGTCAGAGGCTCCTGGGTGGAGGGCCAGGGGGCACCCTGGGGCCTATCCTGCAAGTCCAGGGAGAGAGGTGGACCCCTGGGTAGTTTGCTGGGGTACGAGGCCCCTAGGTGGAGGGCCAGGGGGCACCCTGGGGCCTCTACTGCAAGTCCAGGGAGAGAGGTGGACCCCTGGGTAGCTTGCTGGGGTCAGAGGCCCCTGGGTGGAGGGCCAGGGGGCACACTGGGGCCTCTACTGCAAGTCCAGGGAGAGAGGTGGACCCCTGGGTAGCTTGCTGGGGTCAGAGGCCTCTAGGTGGAGGGCCAGGGGGCACCCTGGGGCCTCTACTGCAAGTCCAGGGAGAGAGGTGGACCCCTGGGTAGCTTGCTGGGGTCAGAGGCCTCAAGGTGGAGGGCTAGGGGATAACCTGGGGGCCTATACTGCAAGACCAGGGAGAGAGGTGGACCCTTGGGTAGCTTCCTAAGGTTAGAGGGCCCTAGGTGGAGGGCCAGGGGGCACCCTGGGGCCTATCCTGCAAGTCCAGTGAGAGAGGTGGACCTCTGGGTTGCTTGCTGGGGTACGAGGCCCCTAGGTTGAGGGCGAGGGGGCACCCTGCGGCCTCTACTGCAAGTCCAGGGAGAGAGGTGGACCCCTGGGTAGCTTGCTGGGGTACGAGGCCCCTAGGTGGAGAGCCAGAGGGCACCCTGGGGCCTCTAACGCAAGTCCAGGGAGAGAGGTGGACCTCTGGGTAGCTTCCTGGGGTCAGAGTCCCATAGGTGGAGGGCCAGGAGGTACCCTAGGGCCTCTACTGCAAGTCCAGGGAGAGAGGTGGACCCCTGGGTAGCTTGCTGGGGTCAGAGGCAACTAGGTGGAGGGCCAGGAGGTACCCTTGGGCCTCTACTGCAAGTCCAGGGAGAGAGTTGGACCCCTGGATAGCTTGCTGGGGTCAGAGGCAACTAGGTGGAGGGCCAGGGGGCACCCTAGGGTCTACACTGTAAGTCAAGGGAGAGATGTGGACCCCTGGGTAGCTTCCTAAGGTCAGAGGAACCTAGGTGGAGGGCCAGGGGGCACCCTGGGGCCTATCCTGCAAGTCCAGGGAGAGAGGTGGACCCCTGGGTAGCTTGCTGGGGTACGAGGCCCCTAGGTGGAGGGCCAAGGGGCACCATGGTGCCTCTACTGCAAGTCCAGGGAGAGAGGTGGACCCCTGGATAGCTTGCCGGGGTCAGAGGCAACTAGGTGGAAGGACAGGGGTACCCTGGGGCCTATACTGCAAGTCCAGGGAGAGAGGTGGACCCCTGGGTAGCTTCCTGAGGTCAAAGGCCCCTAGGTGGAGAGCCAGGGGGCACCCTGGGGCCTATACTGCAAGTCCAGGGAGAGAGGTGGACCCCTGGGTAGCTTGCTGGGGTACGAGGCCCCTAGGTGGAGGGCCAGGGGGCACCCTGGGGCCTCTACTGCAAGTCCAGGGAGAGAGGTGGACCCCTGGGTAGCTTGCTGGGGTCAGAGGCCCCTAGGTGGAGGGCCAGTGGGCACCCTGGGGCCTCTACTGCAAGTCCAGGGAGAGAGGTGGTCCCCTGGGTAGCTTGCTGGGGTCAGAGACCTCTAGGTGGAGGGCCAGGGGGCACCCTGGGGCCTCTATTGCAAGTCCAGGGAGAGAGGTGGACCCCTGGGTAGCTTGCTGGGGTCTGAAGCCCATAGGTGGAGGGCCAGGGGGTACCCTGGGGCCTATACTGCAAGTCCAGGGAGAGAGGTGGACCCCTGGGTAGCTTCCTGGGATTAGAGTCCCCTATGTGGAGGGTCAGGAGGTACCCTAGGGCCTCTACTGCAACTCCAGGGAGAGAGGTGGACCCCTGGGTAGCTTGCTGGGGTCAGAGGCAACTAGGTGGAGGGCCATGGGGCACCCTAGGGTCTACACTGCAAGTCCGGGGAGAGAGGTGGACCCCTGGGTAGCTTGCTGGGGTCAGAGGCCTCTAGGTGGAGGTCAAGGGGGCACCCTGGGGCCTCTACTGCAATCCCAGGGAGAGTTGTGGACCCTTGTGTAGCTTGCTGGGTTCAGAGTCCTCTAGGTGGAGGGCCAGGGGGTACCCTGGGGCCTATCCTGCAAGTCCAGGGAGAGAGGTGGACCCCTGGGTAGCTTGCTGGGGTAAAAAGCCCCTAGGTGGAGAGCCAGGGGGCACCCTGGGGCCTCTACTGCAAGTCTAGGGAGAGAGGTGGACCCATGGGTAGCTAGCTGGGGTAAGAGGCCCCTAAGTGGAGGGCCAGGGGGCACCCTGGGGCCTCTCCTGCAAGTCCAGGGAGAGAGGTGGACCCCTGGGTAGCTTGCTGGGGTCAGAGGCCCCTAGGTCGAGGGCCAGGGGGCACCCTGGGGCCTCTACTGCAAGTCCGGGGAGAGAGGTGGACCCCTGGGTAGCTTGCTGGGGTCAGAGGCCTCTAGGTGGAGGTCAAGGGGGCACACTGGGGCCTCTACTGCAATCCCAGGGAGAGTTGTGGACCCTTGTGTAGCTTGCTAGGGTCAGAGTCCTCTAGGTGGAGGGCCAGGGGGTACCCTGGGGCCTATCCTGCAAGTCCAGGGAGAGAGGTGGACCCCTGGGTAGCTTGCTGGGGTAAAAAGCCCCTAGGTGGAGAGCCAGGGGGCACCCTGGGGCCTTTACTCCAAGGCCAGGGAGAGAGGTGGACCCCTTGGTGGCTTGCTGGGGTCAGAGACCCCAAGGTGGAGGGCCAGGGGGCACCCTGGGGCCTCTACTGCAAGTCTAGGGAGAGAGGTGGACCCATGGGTAGCTAGCTGGGGTAAGAGGCCCCTAAGTGGAGGGCCAGGGGGCACCCTGGGGCCTCTACTGCAAGTCCAGGGAGAGAGGTGGACCCCTGGGTAGCTTCCTAAGGTCAGAGGTCCCTAGGTGGAAGGCCAGGGGGCACCCTGGGGCCTATCCTGCAAGTACAGGGAGAGAGGTGGACCCCTGGGTAGCTTGCTGGGGTACGAGGCCCCTATGTGGGGGGCCAGGGGCACCATGGGGCCTCTACTGTAAGTCCAGGGAGAGAGGTGGACCCCTGGGTAGCTTGCTGGGGTCAGAGGCAGCTAGGTGGAGGGCCAGGGGGCTTCTTGGGGCCTCTACTGCAAGTTCAGGGAGAGAGGTGAACCCCTGGGTAGCTTGCTGTTGTCGTAGGCCCCCAGGTGGAGGGCCAGGGGGCTTCCTGGGGCTTCTACTGCAAATCTAGGGAGAGAGGTGGACCCCTGGTTAGCTTGCTGGGGTCAGAGGCCCCTAGGTGGACGGCCAGGGGGCTTCGTGGGGCCTCTACTGCAAGTCCAGGGAGAGAGGTGGACCCCTGGGTAGCTTGCTGGGGTCGGAAGCCCCTTGGTGGAAGGCCAGGGGGCACCCTGAGGCCTATACTGCAAGTCCAGGGAGAGAGGTGGACCCATGGGTAGCTTACTGGGGTCAGAGGCCCCTAGGTGGAGGGCCAGGGGCACCCTGGGGCCTATACTGCAAGTCCAGGGAGAGAGGTGGACCCCTGGGTAGCTTCCTGAGGTCAGAGGCCCCTGGGTGGAGGGCCAGGGGGCACCCTGGGGCCTATCCTGCAAGTCCAGGGAGAGAGGTGGACCCCTGGGTAGTTTGCTGGGGTACGAGGCCCCTAGGTGGAGGGCCAGGGGGCACCCTGGGGCCTCTACTGCAAGTCCAGGGAGAGAGGTGGACCCCTGGGTAGCTTGCTGGGGTCAGAGGCCCCTGGGTGGAGGGCCAGGGGGCACACTGGGGCCTCTACTGCAAGTCCAGGGAGAGAGGTGGACCCCTGGGTAGCTTGCTGGGGTCAGAGGCCTCTAGGTGGAGGGCCAGGGGGCACCCTGGGGCCTCTACTGCAAGTCCAGGGAGAGAGGTGGACCCCTGAGTAGCTTGCTGTGGTCAGAGGCCTCTAGGTGGAGGGCCAGGGGATAACCTGGGGCCTATACTGCAAGACCAGGGAGAGAGGTGGACCCTTGGGTAGCTTCCTAAGGTTAGAGGCCCCTAGGTGGAGGGCCAGGGGGCACCCTGGGGCCTATCCTGCAAGTCCAGTGAGAGAGGTGGACCTCTGGGTTGCTTGCTGGGGTACGAGGCCCCTAGGTTGAGGGCGAGGAGGCACCCTGCGGCCTCTACTGCAAGTCCAGGGATAGAGGTGGACCCCTGGGTAGCTTGCTGGGGTACGAGGCCCCTAGGTGGAGGGCCAGAGGGCACCCTGGGGCCTCTAATGCAAGTCCAGGGAGAGAGGTGGACCTCTGGGTAGCTTCCTGGGGTCAGAGTCCCATAGGTGGAGGGCCAGGAGGTACCCTAGGGCCTCTACTGCAAGTCCAGGGAGAGAGGTGGACCCCTGGGTAGCTTGCTGGGGTCAGAGGCAACTAGCTGGAGGGCCAGGAGGTACCCTAGGGCCCCTACTGCAAGTCCAGGGAGAGAGGTGGACCCCTGGATAGCTCGCTGGGGTCAGAGGCAACTAGGTGGAGGGCCAGGGGGCACCCTAGGGTCTACACTGTAAGTCAAGGGAGAGATGTGGACCCCTGGGTAGCTTCCTAAGGTCAGAGGAACCTAAGTGGAGGGCCAGGGGGCACCGTGGGGCCTTTCCTGCAAGTCCAGGGAGAGAGGTGGACCCCTGGGTAGCTTGCTGGGGTACGAGGCCCCTAGGTGGAGGGCCAAGGGGCAAAATGGTGACTCTACTGCAAGTCCAGGGAAAGAGGTGGACCCCTGGGTAGCTTGCCGGGGTCAGAGGCAACTAGGTGGAAGGACAGGGGTACCCTGGGGCCTATACTGCAAGTCCAGAGAGAGAGGTGGACCCCTGGGTAGCTTCCTGAGGTCAAAGGCCCCTAGGTGGAGAGCCAGGGGGCACCCTGGGGCCTATCCTGCAAGTCCAAGGAGAGAGGTGGACCCCTGGGTAGCTTGCTGGGGTTACGAGGCCACTAGTTGGAGGGCCAGGGGGCATCCTGGGGCCTCTACTGCAAGCCCAGGGAGAGAGGTGGACCCCAGGGTAGCTTGCTGGTGTCAGAGGCAACTAGGTGGAAGGACAGGGGGTACCCTGGGGCCTATACTGCAAGTCCAGGGAGAGAGGTGGACCCCTGGGTAGCTTCCTGAGGTCAGAGGCCCCTAGGTGGAGGGCCAGGGGGCACCCTAGGGCCTCTACTGCAAGTCCAGGGAGAGAGGTGGACCCCTGGGTAGTTTGCTGGGGTCAGAGGCCCCTAGGCGGAGGGACAGGGGGCTTCCTGGGGCCTCTACTGCAAGTCCAGGGAGAAAGGTGGACCCCTGGGTAGCTTGCTTGGGTCAGAGGCCCCTAGGTGAAAGTCAAGGGGGCACCCTGGGGCCTATCCTGCAAGTCCATGGAGAGAGGTGGACCCCTGGGTAGTTTGCTGGGGTACGAGGCCCCTAGGTGGAGGGCGAGGGGGCACCCTGGGGCCTCTACTGCAAGTCCAGGGAGAAAGGTGGACCCCTGGGTAGCTTGCTGGGGTCAGAGGCCTCTAGGAGGAGGGCCACGGGGCACCCTGGGGCCTGTACTGCAAGTCCAGGGAGAGAGGTGGACCCCTGGGTAGCTTGCTGGGGTCTGTAGCCCATAGGTGAAGGTCCAGGGGGTACCTTGGGGCCTCTACTGCAAGTCCAGGGAGAGAGGTGGACCCCTGGGTATCTTCCTGGGGTCAGAGGCAACTAGGTGGAGGGCCAGGGGGCACCCTAGGGTCTACACTGCAAGTCCAGGGAGAGAAGTGGACCCCTGGGTAGCTTCCTAAGGTCAGAGTTCCCTAGGTGGAGGGCCAGGGGGAACCCTGGGGCCTATCCTGCAAGTCCAGGGAGAGATGTGGACCCCTGGGTAGCTTGCTGGGGTACGAGGCCCCTAGGTGGAGGGCCAGGGTGCACCTTGGGGCCTCTACTGCAAGTCCAGGGAGAAAGGTGGACCCCTGGGTAGCTTGCTAGGGTCAGAAGCCGCTAGGTGGAGGGCCAGGGGGCTTCTTGGGGCCTCTACTGCAAGTCCAGGGAGAGAGGTGGACCCCTGGTTAGCTTGCTGTTGTCGTAGGCCCCCAGGTGGAGGGCCAGGGGGCTTCCTGGGGCTTCTACTGCAAGTCTAGGAAGAGAGGTGGACCCCTGGGTAGCTTGCTGGGGTCAGAGGCCCCTAGGTTGATGGCCTGGAAGCTTCGTGGGGCCTATACTGCAAGTCCAGGGAGAGAGGTGGACCCATGGGTAGCTTACTGGGGTCAGAGGCCCCTAGGTGGAGGGCCAGGGGCACCCTGGGGCCTCTACTGCAAGTCCAGGGAGAGAGGTGGACCCCTGGGTAGCTTGCTGGTGTCAGAGGCAACGAGGTGGAGGGACAGGGGGTACCCTGGGGCCTCTACTGCAATTCCAGGGAGAGAGGTGGACCCCTTGGTGGCTTGCTGGGGTCAGAGACCCCTAGGTGGAGGGCCAGGGGGCACCCTGGGGCCTCTACTGCAAGTCTAGGGAGAGAGGTGGACCCATGGGTAGCTAGCTGGGGTAAGAGGCCCCTAAGCGGAGGGCCAGGAGGCACCCTGGGGCCTCTAATGCAAGTCCAGGGAGAGAGGTGGACCCCTGGGTAGTTTGCTGGGGTCAGAGGCCCCTAGGCGGAGGGACAGGGGGCTTCCTGGGGCCTCTACTGCAAGTCCAGGGAGAAAGGTGGACCCCTGGGTAGCTTGCTTGGGTCAGAGGCCCCTAGGTGAAAGTCAAGGGGGCACCCTGGGGCCTATCCTGCAAGTCCATGGAGAGAGGTGGACCCCTGGGTAGTTTGCTGGGGTACGAGGCCCCTAGGTGGAGGGCGAGGGGGCACCCTGGGGCCTCTACTGCAAGTCCAGGGAGAAAGGTGGACCCCTGGGTAGCTTGCTGGGGTCAGAGGCCTCTAGGAGGAGGGCCACGGGGCACCCTGGGGCCTGTACTGCAAGTCCAGGGAGAGAGGTGGACCCCTGGGTAGCTTGCTGGGGTCTGTAGCCCATAGGTGAAGGTCCAGGGGGTACCTTGGGGCCTCTACTGCAAGTCCAGGGAGAGAGGTGGACCCCTGGGTATCTTCCTGGGGTCAGAGGCAACTAGGTGGAGGGCCAGGGGGCACCCTAGGGTCTACACTGCAAGTCCAGGGAGAGAAGTGGACCCCTGGGTAGCTTCCTAAGGTCAGAGTTCCCTAGGTGGAGGGCCAGGGGGAACCCTGGGGCCTATCCTGCAAGTCCAGGGAGAGATGTGGACCCCTGGGTAGCTTGCTGGGTTACGAGGCCCCTAGGTGGAGGGCCAGGGTGCACCTTGGGGCCTCTACTGCAAGTCCAGGGAGAAAGGTGGACCCCTGGGTAGCTTGCTAGGGTCAGAAGCCGCTAGGTGGAGGGCCAGGGGGCTTCTTGGGGCCTCTACTGCAAGTCCAGGGAGAGAGGTGGACCCCTGGTTAGCTTGCTGTTGTCGTAGGCCCCCAGGTGGAGGGCCAGGGGGCTTCCTGGGGCTTCTACTGCAAGTCTAGGAAGAGAGGTGGACCCCTGGGTAGCTTGCTGGGGTCAGAGGCCCCTAGGTTGATGGCCTGGAAGCTTCGTGGGGCCTATACTGCAAGTCCAGGGAGAGAGGTGGACCCATGGGTAGCTTACTGGGGTCAGAGGCCCCTAGGTGGAGGGCCAGGGGCACCCTGGGGCCTCTACTGCAAGTCCAGGGAGAGAGGTGGACCCCTGGGTAGCTTGCTGGTGTCAGAGGCAACGAGGTGGAGGGACAGGGGGTACCCTGGGGCCTCTACTGCAAGTCCAGGGAGAGAGGTGGACCCCTTGGTGGCTTGCTGGGGTCAGAGACCCCTAGGTGGAGGGCCAGGGGGCACCCTGGGGCCTCTACTGCAAGTCTAGGGAGAGAGGTGGACCCATGGGTAGCTAGCTGGGGTAAGAGGCCCCTAAGCGGAGGGCCAGGAGGCACCCTGGGGCCTCTAATGCAAGTCCAGGGAGAGAGGTGGACCCCTGGGTAGTTTGCTGGGGTCAGAGGCCCCTAGGCGGAGGGACAGGGGGCTTCCTGGGGCCTCTACTGCAAGTCCAGGGAGAAAGGTGGACCCCTGGGTAGCTTGCTTGGGTCAGAGGCCCCTAGGTGGAGGTCAAGGGGGCACCCTGGATCCTCGACTGCAATCCCAGGGAGAGTTGTGGACCCATGTGTAGCTTGCTGGGGTCAAAGGCCCCTGGGTGGAGGGCCAATGGGCACCCTGGGGCCTATACTGCAAGTCCAAAGAGAGAGGTGGACCCCTGGGTAGCTTCCTGGGGTCAGAGGCCCCTAGGTGGAGGGCAAGGAGGCACCCTGGGGCCTCTACTGCAAGTCCAGGGAGAGACTTGGACCCCTGGGTAGCTTGCTAGGGTCAGAGGCCCCTAGGTGGACAGCCAGGGGGCTTCGTGGGGCCTCTACTGCAAGTCAGGGAGAGAGGTGGACCCCTGGGTAGCTGGCTGGGGTCTGAAGCCCATAGGTGGAGGGCAAGGGGGTACCCTGGCGCCTATACTGCAAGTCCAGGGAGAGAGGTGGACCCCTGGGTAGCTTCCCGGGGTCAGAAGCCCCTAGGTGGAGGGCAAGGGGGCACCCTGGGGCATCTACTGCAAGTCCAGGGAGAGAGGTGGACCCCTGGGTAGCATGCTGGGGTGGGAGGCAACTAGGTGGAGGGCCAGGGGACACCCTGGGGCCTATCTTGCAAGTCCAGGGAGAGAGGTGGACAGCTGGGTAGCTTGTTGGGGTCAGAAGCCCCTAGGTTTAGTGCCAGGGGGTTTCCTGGGGCGTCAACTGCAAGTCCAACGAGAAAGGTGGACCCCTGTGTAGCTTGCTGGGGTCAGAAGCCCCTAAGTGGAGGGTCAGGGGGCACCCTGGGGCCTATCCTGCAAGTCCAGGGAGAGAGGTGGACCTCTGGGTAGCTTGCTGGGGTACAAGGCCCCAAGGTGGAGGGCGAGGGGGCACCCTGGGGCCTCTACTGCAAGTCCAGGGAGAGAGGTGGACCCCTGGGTAGCTTGCTGGGGTCAGAGGCCTCTAGGTGGAGGGCCAAGGGGCACCCTGGGGCCTATACTGCAAGTCCAGGGAGAGAGGTGGACCCCTGGGTAGCTTGCTGGGGTCTGTAGCCCATAGGTGGAGGGCCAGGGGGTACCCTGGGGCCTATACTGCAAGTCCAAAGAGAGAGGTGAACCCCTGGGTAGCTTCCTAAGGTTAGAGGCCCCTAGGTGGAGGGCCAGGGGGCACCCTGGGGCCTATACTACAAGTCCAGGGAAAGAGGTGGACCCCTGGGTAGCTTGCTGGGGTTGGAAGCCTCTTGGTGGAAGGCCAGGGGGCACCCTGGGGCCTTTACTGCAAGTCCAAGGAGAGAGGTGGACCCATGGCTAGCTTACTGGGGTCAGAGGCCCCTAGGTGGAGGGCCAGGGGCACCCTGGGGCCTCTACTGCAAGTCCAGGGAAAGAGGTGGACCCCTGGGTAGCTTGTTGGGGTCAGAAGCCCCTAGAATTAGTGCCAGGGGGCTTCCTGGCGCCTCAACTGCAAGTCCAAGGAGAAAGGTGGACCCCAGTGTAGCTTGCTGGGGTCAGAGGCCCCTAGGTGGAGGGTAAGGGGGCACCCTGGGGCCTATCCTGCAAGTCCAGGGAGAGAGGTGGACCTCTGGCTAGCTTGCTGGGGTACGAGGCCCCAGGTGGAGGGCGAGGGGGCACCCTGGGGCCTCTACTGCAATCCCAGGGAGAGTTCTGGACCCTTGTGTAGCTTGCTGGGGTCAAAGGCCCCTGGGTGGAGGGCCAAGGGGCACCCTGGGGCCTATACTGCAAGTCCAAAGAGAGAGGTGGACCCCTGGGTAGCTTCCTAAGGTCAGAGGCCCCTAGGTGGAGGGCAAGGGGGCACCCTGGGGCCTATCCTGCAAGTCCAAGGAGAGTGGTGGACCCCTGGGTAGCTTGCTGGGGTCAGAGGCCCCTAGGTGGACGGCCAGGGGGCTTTGTGGGGCCTCTACTGCAAGTCAGGGAGAGAGGTGGACCCCTGGGTAGCTGGCTGGGGTCTGAAGCCCATAGGTGGAGGGCCAGGAGGCACCCTGGGGCCTCTACTGCAAGTCAGGGAGAGAGGTGGACCCCTGGGTAGCTGGCTGGGGTCTGAAGCCCATAGGTGGAGGGCCAGGGGGTACCCTGGGGCCTATACTGCAAGTCCAGGGAGAGAGGTGGACCCCTGGGTAGCTTCCCGGGGTCAGAAGCCCCTAGGTGGAGGGCAAGGGGGCACCCTGGGGCCTCTACTGCAAGTCCAGGGAGAGAGGTGGACCCCTGGGTAGCATGCTGGGGTGGGAGGCAACTAGGTGGACGGCCAGGGGACACCCTGGGGCCTATCTTGCAAGTCCAGGGAGAGAGGTGGACACCTGGGTAGCTTGTTGGTGTCAGAAGCCCCTAGGTTTAGTGCCAGGGGGCTTCCTGGGGCGTCAAATGCAAGTCTAACGAGAAAGGTGGACCCCTGTGTAGCTTGCTGGGGTCAGAAGCCCCTAAGAGGAGGGTCAGGGGGCACCCTGGGGCCTATCCTGCAAGTCCAGGGAGAGAGGTGGACCTCTGGGTAGCTTGCTGGGGTATGAGGCCCCAAGGTGGAGGGCGAGGGGGCACCCTGGGGCCTCTACTGCAAGTCTAGGGAGAGAGGTGGACCCCTGGGTAGCTTGCTGGGGTCAGAGGCCTCTAGGTGGAGGGCCAAGGGGCACCCTGGGGCCTATACTGCAAGTCCAGGGAGAGAGGTGGACCCCTGGGTAGCTTGCTGGGGTCTGTAGCCCATAGGTGGAGGGCCAGGGGGTACCCTGGGGCCTATACTGCAAGTCCAGGGAGAGAGGTGGACCCCTGGGTAGCTTCCTAAGGTCAGAGGCCCCTATTTGGAGGGCCAGGGGGCACCCTGGGGCCTATCCTGCAAGTCCAGGGAGAGAGGTGGACCCCTGGGTAGCTTGCTGGGGTCAGAGGCCCCTAGGTGGACGGCCAGGGGGCTTTTTGGGGCCTCTACTGCAAGTCAGGGAGAGAGGTGGACCCCTGGGTAGCTGGCTGGGGTCTGAAGCCCATAGGTGGAGGGCCAGGGGGCACCCTGGGGCCTCTACTGCAAGTCTAGGGAGAGACGTGGACCCATGGGTAGCTAGCTGGGTTAAGAGGCCCCTAAGTGGAGGGCCAGAGGGCACCCTGGGGCCTCCACTGCGAGTCCAGGGAGAGGGGGTGGACCCCTGGGTAGTTTGCTGGGGTCAGAGGCCTCTAGGTGGAAGGCCAGGGGATAACCTGGGGCCTATACTGCAAGACCAGGGAGAGAGGTGGACCCTTGGGTAGCTTCCTAAGGTTAGAGGCCCCTAGGTGGAGGGCCAGGGGGCACCCTGGGGCCTATCCTGCAAGTCCAGGGAGAGAGGTGGACCCCTGGGTAGCTTGCTGGGGTAAAAGGCCCCTAGGTGGAGAGCCAGGGGGCACCCTGGAGCCTCTACTGCAAGTCCAGAGAGAGAGGTGGACCCCTGGGTAGCTTCCTGGGGTCAGAGTCCCCTAGGTGGAGGGCCAGGAGGTACCCTAGGGCCTCTACTGCAAGTCCAGGGAGAGATGTGGACCCATGGGTAGCTAGCTTGGGTAAGAGGCCCCTAAGTGGAGGGCCAGGGGGCACCCTGGGGCCTATCTTGCAAGTCCAGGGAGAGAGGTGGACACCTGGGTAGCTTGTTGGGGTCAGAAGCCCCTAGGTGGAGGGCCAGGGGGCACCCTGGGGCCTATCCTGCAAGTCCAGGGAGAGAGGTGGACCCCTGAGTAGTTTGCTGGGGTACGAGGCCCCTAGGTGGAGGGCCAAGGGGCACCCTGGGGCCTCTACTGCAAGTCCAGGGAGAGAGGTGGACCCCTGAGTAGCTTGCTGTGGTCAGAGGCCTCTAGGTGGAGGGCCAGGGGATAACCTGGGGCCTATACTGCAAGACCAGGGAGAGAGGTGGACCCTTGGGTAGCTTCCTAAGGTTAGAGGCCCCTAGGTGGAGGGCCAGGGGGCACCCTGGGGCCTATCCTGCAAGTCCAGTGAGAGAGGTGGACCTCTGGGTTGCTTGCTGGGGTACGAGGCCCCTAGGTTGAGGGCGAGGGGGCACCCTGCGGCCTCTACTGCAAGTCCAGGGAGAGAGGTGGACCCCTGGGTAGCTTGCTGGGGTAAAAGGCCCCTAGGTGGAGAGCCAGGGGGCACCCTGGGGCCTCTACTGCAAGTCCAGAGAGAGAGGTGGACCCCTGGGTAGCTTCCTGGGGTAAGAGTCCCCTAGGTGGAGGGCCAGGAGGTACCCTAGGGCCTCTACTGCAAGTCCAGGGAGAGATGTGGACCCATGGGTAGCTAGCTTGGGTAAGAGGCCCCTAAGTGGAGGGCCAGGGGGCACCCTGGGGCCTATCTTGCAAGTCCAGGGAGAGAGGTGGACACCTGGGTAGCTTGTTGGGGTCAGAAGCCCCTAGGTGGAGGGCCAGGGGGCACCCTGGGGCCTATCCTGCAAGTCCAGAGAGAGAGGTGGACCCCTGGGTAGCTTGTTGGGGTCAGAAGCCCCTAGGTGGAGGGCCAGGGGGCACCCTGGGGCCTATCCTGCAAGTCCAGGGAGAGAGGTGGACCCCTGGGTAGTTTGCTGGGGTCAGAGGCCCCTACGTGGAGGGCCAGGGGCACCCTGGGGCCTCTACTGCAAGTCCAGGTAGAGAGGTGGACCCCTGGGTAGCTTGCTGGTGTCAGAGGCAACTAGTTGGAGGGACAGGGGGTACCCTGGGCCCTATACTGCAAGTCCAGGGAGAGAGGTGGACCCCTGGGTAGCTTCCTGAGATCAGAGGACCCTAGGTGGAGGGCCAGGGGGCACCCTGGGGCCTCTAATGCAAGTCCAGGGAGAGAGGTGGACCCCTGGGTAGCTTGCTGGGGTCAGAGGCCTCTAGGTGGAGGGCCAAGGGGCACCATGGGGCCTATCCTGCAAGTCCAGGGAGAGAGGTGGACCCCTGGGTAGCTTGCTGGGGTCAGAGGCAACTAGGTGGAAGGACAGGGTTACCCTGGGGCCTATACTGTAAGTCCAGGGAGAGAGGTGGATCCCTGGGTAGCTTCCAGAGATCAAAGGCCCCTAGGTGGAGAGCCAGGGGGCACCCTGGGGCTTATCCTGCAAGTCAAAGGAGAGAGGTGGACCCCTGGGTAGCTTGCTGGGGTACGAGGCCCCTAGTTGGAGGGCCAGGGGGCTTCTTGGGGCCTCTACTGCAAGTCCAGGGAGAGAGGTGGACCCCTGGGTAGCTTGCTGGGTTCAGAGGCCTCTAGGTGGAGGGCCAAGGGGCACCCTGGGACCTCTACTGCAAGTCCAGGGAGAGAGGTGGATCCCTGGGTAGCTTGCTGGGGTCTGAAGCCCATAGGTGGAGGGCCATGGGGTACCCTGGGGCCTATACTGCAAGTCCAGGGAGAGAGGTGGACCCTTGAGTAGCTTCCTAAGGTTAGAGGCCCCTAGGTGGAGGGCCAGGGGGCACCCTGGGGCCTATCCTGCAAGTCTAGGGAGAGAGGTGGACCCCTGGGTAGCTTGCTGGGGTACAAGGCCCCTAGGTGGAGGGCCAGGGGGCACCCTGGGGACTCTACTGCAAGGCCAGGGAGAGAGGTGGACCCCTTGGTAGCTTGCTGGGGTTAGAGACCCCTAGGTGGGGGGCCAGGGGGCACCCTGGGGCCTCTACTGCAAGTCTAGGGAGAGAGGTGGACCCATGGGTAGCTAGCTGAGGTAAGAGGCCCCTAAGTGGAGGGCCAGGGGGCACCCTGGAGCCTCTACTGAAAGTCCAGGGAGAAAAGTGGACCCCTGGGTAGTTTGCTGGGGTCAGAGGCCCCTAGGCGGAGGGACAGGAGGCTTCCTGGGGCCTCTACTGCAAGTCCAGGGAGAAAGGTGGACCCCTGGGTAGCTTGCTTGGGTCAGAGGCCCCTAGGTGGAGGTCAAGGGGGCACCCTGGGGCCTCTACTGCAATCCCAGGGAGAGTTGTGGACCCTTGTGTAGCTTGCTGGGGTCAGAGGCCCCTGGGTGGAGGGCCAAGGGGCACCCTGGGGCCTATACTGCAAGTCCAGAGAGAGAGGTGGGCCCCTGGGTAGCTTCCTGGGGTCAGAGGCCCCTAGGTGGAGGGCAAGGGGCACCCTGGGGCCTCTACTGCAAGTCCAGGGAGAGAGGTTGACCCCTGGGTAGCATGCAGGGGTCGGAGGCAACTAGGTGGAAGGCCAGGGGACACCCTGGGGCCTATACTGCAAGTCCAGGGAGAGAGGTGGACACCTGGGTAGCTTGTTGGGGTCAGAAGCCCCTAGGTTTAGTGCCAGGGGGCTTCCTGGGGCCTCAACTGCAAGTCCAAGGAGAAAGGTGGACCCCTGGGTAGCTTCCTGGGGTCAGAGACCCCTAGGTGGAGGGTCAGGAGGTACCCTAGGGCCTCTACTGCAAGTCCAGGGAGAGAGGTGGACCCCTGGGTAGCTTGCTGGGGTCAGAGGCAACTAGGTGGAGGGCCAGGGGGCACCCTGGGGCCTCTACTGCAAGCCCAGGGAGAGAGGTGGACCCCTGGTTAGCTTGCTGGGGTCAGAAGCCGCTAGGTGGAGGGCCAGGGGGCTTCTTGGGGCCTCTACTGCAAGTCCAAGGAGAAAGGTGGACCCCTGTGTAGCTTGCTGGGGTACGAGGCCCCTAGGTGGAGGGCCAGGGGCACCCTGGGGCCTATACTGCAAGGCCAGGGAGAGAGGTAGACCCCTGAGTAGCTTGCTGGGGTCGGAAGCCCCTTGGTGGAAGGCCAGGGGGCACCCTGGGGCCTCTACTGCAAGTCCAGGAAGAGAGGTGCTCCCCTGGGTAGCTTGCTGGGGTCAGAGGCCTCTAGGTGGAGGGCCAAGGGGCACCCTGGGGCCTATACTCGAGTCCAGGGAGAGAGGTGGACCCCTGGGTAGCTTGCTGGGGTCTGTAGCCCATAGGTGGAGGGCCAGGGGGTACCCTGGGGCCTATACTGCAAGTCCAGGGAGAGAGGTGGACCCCTGGGTAGCTTCCTAAGGTCAGAGGCCCCTAGGTGGAGGACCAGGGGGCACCCTGGGGCCTATCCTGCAAATCCAGGGAGAGAGGTGGACCCCTGGGTAGCTTGCTGGGGTACAAGGCCCCTAGGTGGAGGGCCAGGGGCACCCTGGGGCCTCTACTGCAAGGCCAGGGAGAGAGGTGGACCCCTTGGTAGCTTGCTGGGGTTAGAGACCCCTAGGTGGAGGGCCAGGGGGCTTCCTGGGGCCTCTACTGCAATTCCAGGGAGAAAGGTGGACCCCTGGGTAGCTTGCTTGGGTCAGAGGGCCCTATGTGGAGGTCAAGGGGGCACCCTGGGGCCTCTACTGCAATCCCAGGGAGAGTTGTGGACCCTTGTGTAGCTTGCTGGGGTCAGAGGCACCCAGGGTGGAGGGCCAAGGGGCACCCTGGGGCCTATACTGCAAGTCCAGAGAGAGAGGTGGACCCCTGGGTAGCTTCCTGGGGTCAGAGGCCCCGAGGTGGAGGGCAAAGGGGCACCCTGGGGCCTCTGCTGCAAGTCCAAGAAGAGAGGTGGACCCCTGGGTAGCATGCTGGGGTCGGAGGCAACTAGGTGGAGGGCCAGGGGACACCCTGGGGCCTATACTGCAAGTCCAGGGAGAGAGGTGGACCTCTGGGTAGCTTGCTGGGCTACAAGGCCCCTAGGTGGAGGGCGAGGGGGCACCCTGGGGCCTCTAACGCAAGTCCAGGGAGAGAGGTGGACCCCTGGTTAGCTTGCTGGGGTCAGAAGCCGCTAGGTGGAGGGCCAGGGGGCTTCTTGGGGCCTCTACTGCAAGTCCAGGGAGAGAGGTGGACCCCTGGGTAGCTTGCTGTTGTCGTAGGCCCCCAGGTGGAGGGCCAGGGGGCTTCCTGGGGCTTCTACTGCAAGTCTAGGGAGAGAGGTGGACCCCTGGGTAGCTTGCTGGGGTCAGAGGCCCCTAGGTGAACGACCAGGGGGCTTCGTGGGGCCTCTACTGCAAGTCCAGGGAGAGAGGTGGACCCCTGGGTAGCTTGCTGGGGTCGGAAGCCTCTTGGTGGAAGGCCAGGGGGCACCCTGGGGCCTATACTGCAAGTCCAGGGAGAGAGGTGGACCCATGGGTAGCTTACTGGGGTCAGAGGCCCCTACGTGGAGGGCCAGGGGCACCCTGGGGCCTCTACTGCAAGTCCAGGTAGAGATGTGGACCCCTGGGTAGCTTGCTGGTGTCAGAGGCAACTAGTTGGAGGGACAGGGGGTACCCTGGGCCCTATACTGCAAGTCCAGGGAGAGAGGTGGACCCCTGGGTAGCTTCCTGAGATCAGAGGACCCTAGGTGGAGGGCCAGGGGGCACCCTGGGGCCTCTAATGCAAGTCCATGGAGAGAGGTGGACCCCTGGGTAGCTTGCTGGGGTCAGAGGCCTCTAGGTGGAGGGCCAAGGGGCACCATGGGGCCTATCCTGCAAGTCCAGGGAGAGAGGTGGACCCCTGGGTAGCTTGCTGGGGTCAGAGGCAACTAGGTGGAAGGACAGGGTTACCCTGGGGCCTATACTGTAAGTCCAGGGAGAAAGGTGGATCCCTGGGTAGCTTCCAGAGATCAAAGGCCCCTAGGTGGAGAGCCAGGGGGCACCCTGGGGCTTATGCTGCAAGTCAAAGGAGAGAGGTGGACCCCTGGGTAGCTTGCTGGGGTACGAGGCCCCTAGTTGGAGGGCCAGGGGGCTTCTTGGGGCCTCTACTGCAAGTCCAGGGAGAGAGGTGGACCCCTGGGTAGCTTGCTGGGTTCAGAGGCCTCTAGGTGGAGGGCCAAGGGGCACCCTGGGACCTCTACTGCAAGTCCAGGGAGAGAGGTGGATCCCTGGGTAGCTTGCTGGGGTCTGAAGCCCATAGGTGGAGGGCCATGGGGTACCCTGGGGCCTATACTGCAAGTCCAGGGAGAGAGGTGGACCCTTGAGTAGCTTCCTAAGGTTAGAGGCCCCTAGGTGGAGGGCCAGGGGGCACCCTGGGGCCTATCCTGCAAGTCTAGGGAGAGAGGTGGACCCCTGGGTAGCTTGCTGGGGTACAAGGCCCCTAGGTGGAGGGCCAGGGGGCACCCTGGGGACTCTACTGCAAGGCCAGGGAGAGAGGTGGACCCCTTGGTAGCTTGCTGGGGTTAGAGACCCCTAGGTGGAGGGCCAGGGGGCACCCTGGGGCCTCTACTGCAAGTCTAGGGAGAGAGGTGGACCCATGGGTAGCTAGCTGAGGTAAGAGGCCCCTAAGTGGAGGGCCAGGGGGCACCCTGGGGCCTCTACTGAAAGTCCAGGGAGAAAAGTGGACCCCTGGGTAGTTTGCTGGGGTCAGAGGCCCCTAGGCGGAGGGACAGGAGGCTTCCTGGGGCCTCTACTGCAAGTCCAGGGAGAAAGGTGGACCCCTGGGTAGCTTGCTTGGGTCAGAGGCCCCTAGGTGGAGGTCAAGGGGGCACCCTGGGGCCTCTACTGCAATCCCAGGGAGAGTTGTGGACCCTTGTGTAGCTTGCTGGGGTCAGAGGCCCCTGGGTGGAGGGCCAAGGGGCACCCTGGGGCCTATACTGCAAGTCCAGAGAGAGAGGTGGGCCCCTGGGTAGCTTCCTGGGGTCAGAGGCCCCTAGGTGGAGGGCAAGGGGCACCCTGGGGCCTCTACTGCAAGTCCAGGGAGAGAGGTTGACCCCTGGGTAGCATGCAGGGGTCGGAGGCAACTAGGTGGAGGGCCAGGGGACACCCTGGGGCCTATACTGCAAGTCCAGGGAGAGAGGTGGACACCTGGGTAGCTTGTTGGGGTCAGAAGCCCCTAGGTTTAGTGCCAGGGGGCTTCCTGGGGCCTCAACTGCAAGTCCAAGGAGAAAGGTGGACCCCTGGGTAGCTTCCTGGGGTCAGAGTCCCCTAGGTGGAGGGTCAGGAGGTACCCTAGGGCCTCTACTGCAAGTCCAGGGAGAGAGGTGGACCCCTGGGTAGCTTGCTGGGGTCGGAAGCCCCTTGGTGGAAGGCCAAGGGGCACCCTGGGGCCTATACTGCAAGTCCAGGGAGAGAGGTGGACCCATGGGTAGCTTACTGGGGTCAGAGGCCCCTAGGTGGAGGGCCAGGGGCACCCTGGGGCCTCTACTGCAAGGCCAGGGAGAGAGGTGGACCCCTTGGTAGCTTGCTGGGGTTAGAGACCCCTAGGTGGAGGGCCAGGGGGCAACCTGGGGCCTCTACTGCAAGTCTAGGGAGAGAGGTGGACCCATGGGTAGCTAGCTAGGGTAAGAGGCCCCTAAGTGGAGGGCCAGGGGGCACCCTGGGGCCTCTACTGCAAGTCCAGGGAGAGAGGTGGACCCCTGGGTAGCTTGCTGGGGTCAGAGGCATCTAGGTGGAGGGCCAGGGGGCACCCTAGGGTCTACAATGCAAGTCCAGGGAGAGAGGTGGACCCCTGGGTAGCTTCCTAAGGTCAGAGGCCCCTAGGTGGAGGGCCAGGGGGCACCCTGGGGCCTCTCCTGCAAGTCCAGGGAGAGAGGTGGACCGCTGGGTAGCTTGCTGGGGTACGAGGCCCCTAGGTGGAGGGCCAGGGGGCACCATGGGGCCTATCCTGCAAGTGCAGGGAGAGAAGTGGACCCCTGGGTAGCTTGCTGGGGTCAGAGGCAACTAGGTGGAAGGACAGGGGTACCCTGGGGCCTATACTGTAAGTCCAGGGAGAGAGGTGGATCCCTGGGTAGCTTCCAGAGATCAAAGGCCCCTAGATGGAGAGCCAGGGGGCACCCTGGGGCTTATCCTGCAAGTCCAGGGAGAGAGGTGGACCCCTGGGTAGCTTGCTGTTGTCGTAGGCCCCTAGGTGGAGGGCCAGGGGGCACCCTGGGGCCTATACTTTAAGTCCAGGAAGAGAGGTGGACCCCTGGGTAGCTTGCTGGGGTCAGAGGCCTCTAGGTGGAGGGCCAAGGGGCACCCTGGGACCTCTACTGCAAGTCCAGGGAGAGAGGTGGACCCCAGGGTAGCTTACTGGGGTCAGAAGCCGCTAGGTGGAGGGCCAGGGGGCTTCTTGGGGCCTCTACTGCAAGTCCAAGGAGAAAGGTGGACCCCTGTGTAGCTTGCTGGGGTACGAGGCCCCTAGGTGAAGGGTCAGGGGGCACCCTGGGGCCTATCCTGCAAGTCCAGGGAGAGAGGTGGACCTCTGGGTAGCTTGCTGGGGTACGAGACCCCTAGGTGGAGGGCGAGGGGGCACCCTGGGGCCTCTACTGCAAGTCCAGGAAGAGAGGTGCTCCCCTGGGTAGCTTGCTGGGGTCAGAGGCCTCTAGGTGGAGGGCCAAGGGGCACCCTGGGGCCTATACGCGAGTCCAGGGAAAGAGGTGGACCCCTGGGTAGCTTGCTGGGGTCTGTAGCCCATAGGTGGAGGGCCAGGGGGTACCCTGGGGCCTATACTGCAAGTCCAGGGAGAGAGGTGGACCCCTGGGTAGCTTCCTAAGGTCAGAGGCCCCTAGGTGAAGGACCAAGGGGCACCCTGGGGCCTATCCTGCAAGTCCAGGGAGAGAGGTGGACCCCTGGGTAGCTTGCTGGGGTACGAGGCCCCTAGGTGGAGGGCCAGGTTGCACCCTGGGGCCTATCCTGCAAGTCCAGGGAGAGAGGTGGACCCCTGGGTAGCTTGCTGGGGTACGAGGCCCCTAGGTGGACGGCCAGGGGGCTTCGTGGGGCCTCTACTGCAAGTCCAGGGAGAGATGTGGACCCCTGGGTAGCTTGCTGGGGTCGGAAGCCCCTTGGTGGAAGGCCAGGGGGCACCCTGGGGCCTATACTGCAAGTCCAGGGAGAGAGGTGGACCCATGGGTAGCTTACTGGGGTTAGAGACCCCTAGGTGGAGGGCCAGGGGGCACCCTGGGGCCTCTACTGCAAGTCTAGGGAGAGAGGTGGACCCATGGGTAGCTAGCTGGGGTAAGAGGCCCCTAAGTGGAGGTCAAGGGGGCACCCTGGGGCCTCTACTGCAAACCCAGGGAGAGTTGTGGACCCTTGTGTAGCTTGCTGGGGTCCGAGGCCCCTGGGTAGAGGGCCAAGAGGCACCCAGGGGCCTATACTGCAAGTCCAAAGAGAGAGGTGGACCCCTGGGTAGCTTCCGGGGGTCAGAGGCCCCTAGGTGGAGGGCCAGGGGGCACCCTGGGGCCTCTACTGCAAGTCCAGGGAGAGAGGTGGACCCCTGGGTAGCATGCTGGGGTCGGAGGCAACTAGGTGGAGGGCCAGGGGCACCCTGGGGCCTATCCTGCAAGTCCATGGAGAGAGGTGGACCCCTGGGTAGCTTGCTGGGGTACGAGGCCCCTAGGTGGACGGCCAGGGGGCTTCGTGGGGCCTCTACTGCAAGTCCAGGGAGAGAGGTGGACCCCTGGGTAGCTTGCTGGGGTCGGAAGCCCCTTGGTGGAAGGCCAAGGGGCACCCTGGGGCCTATACTGCAAGTCCAGGGAGAGAGGTGGACCCATGGGTAGCTTACTGGGGTCAGAGGCCCCTAGGTGGAGGGCCAGGGGCACCCTGGGGCCTCTACTGCAAGGCCAGGGAGAGAGGTGGACCCCTTGGTAGCTTGCTGGGGTTAGAGACCCCTAGGTGGAGGGCCAGGGGGCAACCTGGGTCCTCTACTGCAAGTCTAGGGAGAGAGGTGGACCCATGGGTAGCTAGCTAGGGTAAGAGGCCCCTAAGTGGAGGGCCAGGGGGCACCCTGGGGCCTCTACTGCAAGTCCAGGGAGAGAGGTGGACCCCTGGGTAGTTTCCTGGGGTCAGAGGCCCCCAGGCGGAGGGACAGGAGGCTTCCTGGGGCCTCTTCTGCAAGTCCAGGGAGAAAGGTGGACCCCTGGGTAGCTTGCTTGGGTCAGAGGCCTCTAGGTGGAGGTCAAGGGGGCACCCTGGGGCCTCTACTGCAATCCCAGGGAGAGTTGTGGACCCTTGTGTAGCTTGCTGGGGTCTGAGGCCCCTGGGTGGAGGGCCAAGGGGCACCCTGAGGGCTATACTGCAAGTCCAGAGAGAGAGGTGGACCCCTGGGTAGCTTCCTGGGGTCGAAGGCCCCTAGGTGGAGGTCAAGGGGGCACCCTGGGGCCTCTACTGCAAGTCCAGGGAGAGAGGTGGACCGCTGTGTAGCATGCTGGGGTCGGAGGCAACTAGGTGGAGGGCCAGGGGACACCCTGGGGCCTATACTGCAAGTCCAGGGAGAGAGGTGGACACCTGGGTAGCTTGTTGGGGTCAGAAGCCCCTAGGTTTAGTGCCAGGGGGCTTCCTGGGGCCTCAACTGCAAGTCCAAGGAGAAAGGTGGACCCATGGGTAGCTTCCTGGGGTCAGAGTCCCCTTGGTGGAGGGTCAGGAGGTACCCTAGGGCCTCTACTGCAAGTCCAGGGAGAGAGGTGGACCCCTGGGTAGCTTGCTGGGTTCAGAGGCAACTAGGTGGAGGGCCAGGGGGCAACCTAGGGTCTACACTGCAAGTCCAGGGAGAGAGGTGGACCCCTGGGTAGCTTCCTAAGGTCAGAGGCCCCTAGGTGGAGGGCCAGGGGTACCCTGGGGCCTATACTGCAAGTCCAGGGAGAGAGGTGGACCCCTGGGTAGCTTCCAGAGGTCAAAGGCCCCTAGGTGGAGAGCCAGGGGGCACCCTGGGGCTTATCCTGCAAGTCCAAGGAGAGAGGTGGACCCCTGGGTAGCTTGCTGGGGTACGAGGCCCCCAGTTGGAGGGCCAGGGGGCACCCTGGGGCCTCTACTGCAAGCCCAGGGAGAGAGGTGGACCCCTTGTTAGCTTGCTGGGGTCAGAAACCGCTAGGTGGAGGGCCAGGGGGCTTCTTGGGGCCTCTACTGTAAGTCCAGGGAGAGAGGTGGACCCCTGGGTAGCTTGCTGTTGTCGTAGGCCCCCAGGTGGAGGGCCAGGGGGCTTCCTGGGGCTTCTACTGCAAGTCTAGGGAGAGAGGTGCACCCCTGGGTAGCTTGCTGGGGTCAGAGGCCCCTAGGTGGACGGCCAGGGGGCTTCGTGGGGCCTCTACTGCAAGTCCAGGGAGAGAGGTGGACCCCTGGGTAGCTTGCTGGGGTCGGAAGCCCCTTGGTGAAAGGCCAGGGGGCACCCTAGGGCCTATACTGCAAGTCCAGGGAGAGAGGTGGACCCATGGGTAGCTTACTGGGGTCAGAGGCCCCTAGGTGGAGGGCCAGGGGCACCCTGGGGCCTCTACTGCAAGTCCAGGGAGAGAGGTGGACCCCTGTGTAGCTTGCTGGTGTCAGAGGCAACTAGGTGGAGGGACAGGGGGTACCCTGGGGCCTATACTGCAAGTCCAGGGAGAGAGGTGGAACCCTGGGTAGCTTCCTGAGATCAGAGGCCCCTAGGTGGAGGGCCAGGGGGCACCCTGGGGCCTATCCTGCAAGTCCAGGTAGAGAGGTGGACCCCTGGGTAGCTTGCTGGGGTCAGAGGCCTATAGGTGGAGGGCCAGGGGGCACCCTGGGGCCTCTACTGCAAGTCCAGGGAGAGAGGTGGATCCCTGGGTAGCTTGCTGGGGTCTGAAGCCCATAGGTGGAGGGCCAAGGGGTACCCTGGGGCCTCTACTGCAAGTCTAGGGAGAGAGGAGGACCCATGGGTAGCTAGCTGGGGTAAGAGGCCACTAAGTGGAGGGCCAGGGGGCACCCTGGGGCCTCTACTGCAAGTCAAGGGAGAGAGGTGGACCCCTGGGTAGTTTGCTGGGGTCAGAGGCCCTTAGGCGGAGGGACAGGAGGCTTCCTGGGGCCTCTACTGCAAGTCCAGGGAGAAAGGTGGACCCCTGGGTAGCTTGCTTGGGTCAGAGGCCTCTAGGTGGAGGGCAAGGGGGCACCCTGGGGCCTCTACTGCAATCCCAGGGAGAGTTGTGGACCCTTGTGTAGCTTGCTGGGGTCAGAGGAACCTGGGTGGAGGGCCAAGGGGCACCCTGGGGCCTATACTGCAAGTCCAGAGAGAGAGGTGGACCCCTGGGTAGCTTCCTGGGGTCAGAGGCACCTAGGTGGAGCGCAAGGGGGCACCCTGAGGCCTCTACTGCAAGTCCAAGGAGAGAGGTGGACCCCTGGGTAGCACGCTGGGGTCGGAGGCAACTAGGTGGAGGGCCAGGGGACACCCTGGGGCCTAAACTGCAAGTCCAGGGAGAGAGGTGG
The DNA here is from genome assembly GCF_049306965.1 of Danio rerio. NCBI lineage: Eukaryota > Metazoa > Chordata > Actinopteri > Cypriniformes > Danionidae > Danio > Danio rerio. Next base: position 55,548,166 of record NC_133182.1, on the reverse strand, counting down.
ACACCTGGGTAGCTTGTTGGGGTCAGAAGCCCCTAGGTTTAGTGCCAGTGGGCTTCCTGGGGCCTCTACTGCAAGTCCAAGGAGAAAGGTGGACCCCTGTGTAGCTCTCTGGGGTCAGAGGCCCCTAGGTGGAGGGTCAGGGGGCACCCTGGGGCCTTTCCTGCAAGTCCAGGGAGAGATGTGGACCCCTGGGTAGCTTGCTGGGGTCAGAGGCCTCTAGATGGAGGGCCAAGGGGCACCCTGGGGCCTATACTGCAAGTCCAGGAAGAGAGGTGGACCCCTGGGTAGCTTGCTGGGGTCTGTAGCCCATAGGTGGAGGGCCAGGGGGTACCCTGGGGCCTATACTGCAAGTCCAGGGAGAGAGGTGGACCCCTGTGTAGCTTCCTAAGGTCAGAGGCCCCCAGGTGGAGGGCCAGGGGGCACCCTGGGGCCTATCCTGCAAGTCCAGGGAGAGAGGTGGACCCCTGGGTAGCTTGCTGGGGTACGAGGCCCCTAGGTGGAGGGCCAGGGGGCTTCTTGGGGCCTCTACTGCAAGTCCAAGGAGAAAGGTGGACCCCTGTGTAGCTTGCTGGGGTACGAGGCCCCTAGGTGAAGGGTCAGGGGGCACCCTGGGGCCTATCCTGCAAGTCCAGGGAGAGAGGTGGACCTCTGGGTAGCTTGCTGGGGTACGAGACCCCTAGGTGGAGGGCGAGGGGGCACCCTGGGGCCTCTACTGCAAGTCCAGGAAGAGAGGTGCTCCCCTGGGTAGCTTGCTGGGGTCAGAGGCCTCTAGGTGGAGGGCCAAGGGGCACCCTGGGGCCTATACTCGAGTCCAGGGAAAGAGGTGGACCCCTGGGTAGCTTGCTGGGGTCTGTAGCCCATAGGTGGAGGGCCAGGGGGTACCCTGGGGCCTATACTGCAAGTCCAGGGAGAGAGGTGGACCCCTGGGTAGCTTCCTAAGGTCAGAGGCCCCTAGGTGAAGGACCAAGGGGCACCCTGGGGCCTATCCTGCAAGTCCAGGGAGAGAGGTGGACCCCTGGGTAGCTTGCTGGGGTACGAGGCCCCTAGGTGGAGGGCCAGGTTGCACCCTGGGGCCTATCCTGCAAGTCCAGGGAGAGAGGTGGACCCCTGGGTAGCTTGCTGGGGTACGAGGCCCCTAGGTGGACGGCCAGGGGGCTTCGTGGGGCCTCTACTGCAAGTCCAGGGAGAGATGTGGACCCCTGGGTAGCTTGCTGGGGTCGGAAGCCCCTTGGTGGAAGGCCAGGGGGCACCCTGGGGCCTATACTGCAAGTCCAGGGAGAGAGGTGGACCCATGGGTAGCTTACTGGGGTTAGAGACCCCTAGGTGGAGGGCCAGGGGGCACCCTGGGGCCTCTACTGCAAGTCTAGGGAGAGAGGTGGACCCATGGGTAGCTAGCTGGGGTAAGAGGCCCCTAAGTGGAGGTCAAGGGGGCACCCTGGGGCCTCTACTGCAAACCCAGGGAGAGTTGTGGACCCTTGTGTAGCTTGCTGGGGTCCGAGGCCCCTGGGTAGAGGGCCAAGAGGCACCCAGGGGCCTATACTGCAAGTCCAAAGAGAGAGGTGGACCCCTGGGTAGCTTCCGGGGGTCAGAGGCCCCTAGGTGGAGGGCCAGGGGGCACCCTGGGGCCTCTACTGCAAGTCCAGGGAGAGAGGTGGACCCCTGGGTAGCATGCTGGGGTCGGAGGCAACTAGGTGGAGGGCCAGGGGCACCCTGGGGCCTATCCTGCAAGTCCATGGAGAGAGGTGGACCCCTGGGTAGCTTGCTGGGGTACGAGGCCCCTAGGTGGACGGCCAGGGGGCTTCGTGGGGCCTCTACTGCAAGTCCAGGGAGAGAGGTGGACCCCTGGGTAGCTTGCTGGGGTCGGAAGCCCCTTGGTGGAAGGCCAAGGGGCACCCTGGGGCCTATACTGCAAGTCCAGGGAGAGAGGTGGACCCATGGGTAGCTTACTGGGGTCAGAGGCCCCTAGGTGGAGGGCCAGGGGCACCCTGGGGCCTCTACTGCAAGGCCAGGGAGAGAGGTGGACCCCTTGGTAGCTTGCTGGGGTTAGAGACCCCTAGGTGGAGGGCCAGGGGGCAACCTGGGTCCTCTACTGCAAGTCTAGGGAGAGAGGTGGACCCATGGGTAGCTAGCTAGGGTAAGAGGCCCCTAAGTGGAGGGCCAGGGGGCACCCTGGGGCCTCTACTGCAAGTCCAGGGAGAGAGGTGGACCCCTGGGTAGTTTCCTGGGGTCAGAGGCCCCCAGGCGGAGGGACAGGAGGCTTCCTGGGGCCTCTTCTGCAAGTCCAGGGAGAAAGGTGGACCCCTGGGTAGCTTGCTTGGGTCAGAGGCCTCTAGGTGGAGGTCAAGGGGGCACCCTGGGGCCTCTACTGCAATCCCAGGGAGAGTTGTGGACCCTTGTGTAGCTTGCTGGGGTCTGAGGCCCCTGGGTGGAGGGCCAAGGGGCACCCTGAGGGCTATACTGCAAGTCCAGAGAGAGAGGTGGACCCCTGGGTAGCTTCCTGGGGTCGAAGGCCCCTAGGTGGAGGTCAAGGGGGCACCCTGGGGCCTCTACTGCAAGTCCAGGGAGAGAGGTGGACCGCTGTGTAGCATGCTGGGGTCGGAGGCAACTAGGTGGAGGGCCAGGGGACACCCTGGGGCCTATACTGCAAGTCCAGGGAGAGAGGTGGACACCTGGGTAGCTTGTTGGGGTCAGAAGCCCCTAGGTTTAGTGCCAGGGGGCTTCCTGGGGCCTCAACTGCAAGTCCAAGGAGAAAGGTGGACCCCTGGGTAGCTTCCTGGGGTCAGAGTCCCCTTGGTGGAGGGTCAGGAGGTACCCTAGGGCCTCTACTGCAAGTCCAGGGAGAGAGGTGGACCCCTGGGTAGCTTGCTGGGTTCAGAGGCAACTAGGTGGAGGGCCAGGGGGCAACCTAGGGTCTACACTGCAAGTCCAGGGAGAGAGGTGGACCCCTGGGTAGCTTCCTAAGGTCAGAGGCCCCTAGGTGGAGGGCCAGGGGTACCCTGGGGCCTATACTGCAAGTCCAGGGAGAGAGGTGGACCCCTGGGTAGCTTCCAGAGGTCAAAGGCCCCTAGGTGGAGAGCCAGGGGGCACCCTGGGGCTTATCCTGCAAGTCCAAGGAGAGAGGTGGACCCCTGGGTAGCTTGCTGGGGTACGAGGCCCCCAGTTGGAGGGCCAGGGGGCACCCTGGGGCCTCTACTGCAAGCCCAGGGAGAGAGGTGGACCCCTTGTTAGCTTGCTGGGGTCAGAAACCGCTAGGTGGAGGGCCAGGGGGCTTCTTGGGGCCTCTACTGTAAGTCCAGGGAGAGAGGTGGACCCCTGGGTAGCTTGCTGTTGTCGTAGGCCCCCAGGTGGAGGGCCAGGGGGCTTCCTGGGGCTTCTACTGCAAGTCTAGGGAGAGAGGTGCACCCCTGGGTAGCTTGCTGGGGTCAGAGGCCCCTAGGTGGACGGCCAGGGGGCTTCGTGGGGCCTCTACTGCAAGTCCAGGGAGAGAGGTGGACCCCTGGGTAGCTTGCTGGGGTCGGAAGCCCCTTGGTGAAAGGCCAGGGGGCACCCTAGGGCCTATACTGCAAGTCCAGGGAGAGAGGTGGACCCATGGGTAGCTTACTGGGGTCAGAGGCCCCTAGGTGGAGGGCCAGGGGCACCCTGGGGCCTCTACTGCAAGTCCAGGGAGAGAGGTGGACCCCTGTGTAGCTTGCTGGTGTCAGAGGCAACTAGGTGGAGGGACAGGGGGTACCCTGGGGCCTATACTGCAAGTCCAGGGAGAGAGGTGGAACCCTGGGTAGCTTCCTGAGATCAGAGGCCCCTAGGTGGAGGGCCAGGGGGCACCCTGGGGCCTATCCTGCAAGTCCAGGTAGAGAGGTGGACCCCTGGGTAGCTTGCTGGGGTCAGAGGCCTATAGGTGGAGGGCCAGGGGGCACCCTGGGGCCTCTACTGCAAGTCCAGGGAGAGAGGTGGATCCCTGGGTAGCTTGCTGGGGTCTGAAGCCCATAGGTGGAGGGCCAAGGGGTACCCTGGGGCCTCTACTGCAAGTCTAGGGAGAGAGGAGGACCCATGGGTAGCTAGCTGGGGTAAGAGGCCACTAAGTGGAGGGCCAGGGGGCACCCTGGGGCCTCTACTGCAAGTCAAGGGAGAGAGGTGGACCCCTGGGTAGTTTGCTGGGGTCAGAGGCCCTTAGGCGGAGGGACAGGAGGCTTCCTGGGGCCTCTACTGCAAGTCCAGGGAGAAAGGTGGACCCCTGGGTAGCTTGCTTGGGTCAGAGGCCTCTAGGTGGAGGGCAAGGGGGCACCCTGGGGCCTCTACTGCAATCCCAGGGAGAGTTGTGGACCCTTGTGTAGCTTGCTGGGGTCAGAGGAACCTGGGTGGAGGGCCAAGGGGCACCCTGGGGCCTATACTGCAAGTCCAGAGAGAGAGGTGGACCCCTGGGTAGCTTCCTGGGGTCAGAGGCACCTAGGTGGAGCGCAAGGGGGCACCCTGAGGCCTCTACTGCAAGTCCAAGGAGAGAGGTGGACCCCTGGGTAGCACGCTGGGGTCGGAGGCAACTAGGTGGAGGGCCAGGGGACACCCTGGGGCCTAAACTGCAAGTCCAGGGAGAGAGGTGGACACCTGGGTAGCTTGTTGGGGTCAGAAGCCCCTAGGTTTAGTGCCAGTGGGCTTCCTGGGGCCTCTACTGCAAGTCCAAGGAGAAAGGTGGACCCCTGTGTAGCTCTCTGGGGTCAGAGGCCCCTAGGTGGAGGGTCAGGGGGCACCCTGGGGCCTTTCCTGCAAGTCCAGGGAGAGATGTGGACCCCTGGGTAGCTTGCTGGGGTCAGAGGCCTCTAGATGGAGGGCCAAGGGGCACCCTGGGGCCTATACTGCAAGTCCAGGAAGAGAGGTGGACCCCTGGGTAGCTTGCTGGGGTCTGTAGCCCATAGGTGGAGGGCCAGGGGGTACCCTGGGGCCTATACTGCAAGTCCAGGGAGAGAGGTGGACCCCTGTGTAGCTTCCTAAGGTCAGAGGCCCCCAGGTGGAGGGCCAGGGGGCACCCTGGGGCCTATCCTGCAAGTCCAGGGAGAGAGGTGGACCCCTGGGTAGCTTGCTGGGGTACGAGGCCCCTAGGTGGAGGGCCAGGGGGCACCCTGGGGGCTCCACTGCAAGTCCAGGGAGAGAGGTGGACCCCTGGGTAGCTTCCTGGGGTCAGAGTCCCCTAGGTGGAGGGTCAGGAGGTACCCTAGGGCCTCTACTGCAAGTCCAGGGAGAGAGGTGGACCCCTGGGTAGCTTGCTGGGGTCAGATGCAACTAGGTGGAGGGCCAGGGGGCACCCTAGGGTCTACACTGCAAGTCCAGGGAGAGAGGTTGACCCCTGGGAAGCTTCCTAAGGTCAGAGGCCCCTAGGTGGAGGGCCAGGGGGCACCCTTGGGCCTATCCTGCAAGTCCAGGGAGAGATGTGGACCCCTGGGTAGCTTACTGGGGTACGAGGCCCCTAGGTGGAGGGCCAGGGGGCACCCTGGGGCCTCTACTGCAAGTCCAGGGAGAGAAGTGGACCCCTGTGTAGCTTGCTGGGGTCAGAGGCCCCTAGGTGGAGGGTCAGGGGGCACCCTGGGGCCTATCCTGCAAGTCCAGGGAGAGAGGTGGACCTCTGGGTAGCTTGCTGGGGTACAAGGTCCCTAGGTGGAGGGCGAGGGGGCACCCTGGGGCCTCCACTGCAAGTTAAGGAAGAGAGGTGCACCCCTGGGTAGCTTGCTGGGGTCAGAGGCCTCTAGGTGGAGGGCCAAGGGGCACCCTGGGGCCTATACTGCAAGTCCAGGGAGAGAGGTGGACCCCTGGGTAGCTTGCTGGGGTCTGTAGCCCATAGGTGGAGGGCCAGGGGGTACCCTGGGGCCTATACTGCAAGTCCAGGGAGAGAGGTGGACCCCTGGGTAGCTTCCTAAGGTCAGAGGCCCCTAGGTGGAGGACCAGGGGGCACCCTGGGGCCTAACCTGCAAGTCCAGGGAGAGAGGTGGACCCCTGGGTAGCTTGCTGGGGTACGAGGCCCCTAGGTGGAGGGCCAGGGGGCACCCTGGGGCCTATCCTGCAAGTCCAGGCAAAGAGGTGGACCCCTGGGTAGCTTGCTGGGGTACGAGGCCCCTAGGTGGATGGCCAGGGGGCTTCGTGGGGCCTCTACTGCAAGTCCAGGGAGAGATGTGGACCCCTGGGTAGCTTGCTGGGGTCAGAAGCCCCTTGGTGGAAGGCCAGGGGCCACCTTGGGGCCTATACTGCAAGTCCAGGGAGAGAGGTGGACCCATGGGTAGCTTACTGGGGTCAGAGGCCCCTAGGTGGAGGGCCAGGGGCACCCTGGGGCCTCTACTGCAAGTCCAGGGAGAGAGGTGGACCCCTGGGTAGCTTGCTGGGGTCAGAGGCCTCTAGGTGGAGGGCCAAGGGGCACCCTGGGGCCTATACTGCAAGTCCAGGGAGAGAGGTGGACCCCTGGGTAGCTTGCTGAGGTCTGTAGCCCATAGGTGGAGGGCCAGGGGGTACCCTGGGGCCTCTACTGCAAGTCCAGGGAGAGAGGTGGACCCCTGGGTAGCTTGCTGGTGTCAGAGGCAACTAGATGGAGGGACAGGGGGTACCCTGGGGCCTATACTGCAAGTCCAGGGAGAGAGGTGGACCCCTGGGTAGCTTCCTGAGATCAGAGGACCCAAGGTGGAGGGCCAGGGGGCACCCTGGGGCCTATCCTGCAAGTCCAGGGAGAGAGGTGGACCCCTGGGTAGCTTGCTGGGGTACGAGGCAACTAGGTGGAGGGCCAGGTGGCACCCTAGGGTCTACACTGCAAGTCCAGGGAGAGAGGTGGACCCCTGGGTAGCTTCCTAAGGTCAGAGGTCCCTAGCTGGAGTGCCAGGGGGCACCCTGGGGCCTATTTTGCAAGTCCAGGGAGAGATGTGGACCCCTGGGCAGCTTGCTGGGGTATGAGGCCCCTAAGTGGAGGGCCAGGGGGCACCCTGGGGCCTCTACTGCAAGTCCAGGGAGAGAGGAGGACCCCTGGGTAGCTTGCTGGTGTCAGAGGCAACTAGGTGGAGGGACAGGGGGTACCCTGGGGCCTATACTGCAAGTCCAGGGAGAGAGGTGGACCCCTTGGTAGCTCACTGGGGTACGAGGCCCCTAGGTGAAGGGCGAGGGGGCACCCTGGGGCCTCTACTGCAAGTCCAGGGATAGAGGTGGACCCCTGGGTAGCTTGCTGCGGTCTGTAGCCCATAGGTGGAGGGCCAGGGGGTACCCTGGGGCCTATACTGCAAGTCCAGGGAGAGAGGTGGACCCCTGGGTAGCTTCCTAAGGTCAGAGGCCCCTATGTGGAGGGCCAGGGGGCACCCTGGGGCCTATCCTGCAAGTCCAGGGAGAGAGGTGGACCCCTGGGTAGCTTGCTGGGGTACGAGGCCCCTAGGTGGAGGGCCAGGGGACACCCTGGGGCCTTTCCTGCAAGTCCAGGGAGAGAGGTGGACCGCTGGGTAGCTTGCTGGGGTACGAGGCCCCTAGGTGGAGGGCCAGGGGGCACCATGGGGCCTATCCTGCAAGTCCAGGGAGAGAGGTGGACCCCTGGGTAGCTTGCTGGGGTACGAGGCCCCTAGGTGGACGGCCAGGGGGCTTCGTGGGGCCTCTACTGCAAGTCCAGGGAGAGATGTGGACCCCTGGGTAGCTTGCTGGGGTCGGAAGCCCCTTGGTGGAAGGCCAGGGGGCACCCTGGGGCCTATACTGCAAGTCCAGGGAGAGAGGTGGACCCATGGGTAGCTTACTGGGGTTAGAGACCCCTAGGTGGAGGGCCAGGGGGCACCCTGGGGCCTCTACTGCAAGTCTAGGGAGAGAGGTGGACCCATGGGTAGCTAGCTGGGGTAAGAGGCCCCTAAGTGGAGGTCAAGGGGGCACCCTGGGGCCTCTACTGCAAACCCAGGGAGAGTTGTGGACCCTTGTGTAGCTTGCTGGGGTCCGAGGCCCCTGGGTAGAGGGCCAAGAGGCACCCAGGGGCCTATACTGCAAGTCCAAAGAGAGAGGTGGACCCCTGGGTAGCTTCCGGGGGTCAGAGGCCCCTAGGTGGAGGGCCAGGGGGCACCCTGGGGCCTCTACTGCAAGTCCAGGGAGAGAGGTGGACCCCTGGGTAGCATGCTGGGGTCGGAGACAACTAGGTGGAGGGCCAGGGGCACCCTGGGGCCTATCCTGCAAGTCCATGGAGAGAGGTGGACCCCTGGGTAGCTTGCTGGGGTACGAGGCCCCTAGGTGGACGGCCAGGGGGCTTCGTGGGGCCTCTACTGCAAGTCCAGGGAGAGAGGTGGACCCCTGGGTAGCTTGCTGGGGTCGGAAGCCCCTTGGTGGAAGGCCAAGGGGCACCCTGGGGCCTATACTGCAAGTCCAGGGAGAGAGGTGGACCCATGGGTAGCTTACTGGGGTCAGAGGCCCCTAGGTGGAGGGCCAGGGGCACCCTGGGGCCTCTACTGCAAGGCCAGGGAGAGAGGTGGACCCCTTGGTAGCTTGCTGGGGTTAGAGACCCCTAGGTGGAGGGCCAGGGGGCAACCTGGGGCCTCTACTGCAAGTCTAGGGAGAGAGGTGGACCCATGGGTAGCTAGCTAGGGTAAGAGGCCCCTAAGTGGAGGGCCAGGGGGCACCCTGGGGCCTCTACTGCAAGTCCAGGGAGAGAGGTGGACCCCTGGGTAGTTTCCTGGGGTCAGAGGCCCCCAGGCGGAGGGACAGGAGGCTTCCTGGGGCCTCTTCTGCAAGTCCAGGGAGAAAGGTGGACCCCTGGGTAGCTTGCTTGGGTCAGAGGCCTCTAGGTGGAGGTCAAGGGGGCACCCTGGGGCCTCTACTGCAATCCCAGGGAGAGTTGTGGACCCTTGTGTAGCTTGCTGGGGTCTGAGGCCCCTGGGTGGAGGGCCAAGGGGCACCCTGAGGGCTATACTGCAAGTCCAGAGAGAGAGGTGGACCCCTGGGTAGCTTCCTGGGGTCGAAGGCCCCTAGGTGGAGGTCAAGGGGGCACCCTGGGGCCTCTACTGCAAGTCCAGGGAGAGAGGTGGACCGCTGTGTAGCATGCTGGGGTCGGAGGCAACTAGGTGGAGGGCCAGGGGACACCCTGGGGCCTATACTGCAAGTCCAGGGAGAGAGGTGGACACCTGGGTAGCTTGTTGGGGTCAGAAGCCCCTAGGTTTAGTGCCAGGGGGCTTCCTGGGGCCTCAACTGCAAGTCCAAGGAGAAAGGTGGACCCCTGGGTAGCTTCCTGGGGTCAGAGTCCCCTTGGTGGAGGGTCAGGAGGTACCCTAGGGCCTCTACTGCAAGTCCAGGGAGAGAGGTGGACCCCTGGGTAGCTTGCTGGGTTCAGAGGCAACTAGGTGGAGGGCCAGGGGGCAACCTAGGGTCTACACTGCAAGTCCAGGGAGAGAGGTGGACCCCTGGGTAGCTTCCTAAGGTCAGAGGCCCCTAGGTGGAGGGCCAGGGGTACCCTGGGGCCTATACTGCAAGTCCAGGGAGAGAGGTGGACCCCTGGGTAGCTTCCAGAGGTCAAAGGCCCCTAGGTGGAGAGCCAGGGGGCACCCTGGGGCTTATCCTGCAAGTCCAAGGAGAGAGGTGGACCCCTGGGTAGCTTGCTGGGGTACGAGGCCCCCAGTTGGAGGGCCAGGGGGCACCCTGGGGCCTCTACTGCAAGCCCAGGGAGAGAGGTGGACCCCTTGTTAGCTTGCTGGGGTCAGAAACCGCTAGGTGGAGGGCCAGGGGGCTTCTTGGGGCCTCTACTGTAAGTCCAGGGAGAGAGGTGGACCCCTGGGTAGCTTGCTGTTGTCGTAGGCCCCCAGGTGGAGGGCCAGGGGGCTTCCTGGGGCTTCTACTGCAAGTCTAGGGAGAGAGGTGCACCCCTGGGTAGCTTGCTGGGGTCAGAGGCCCCTAGGTGGACGGCCAGGGGGCTTCGTGGGGCCTCTACTGCAAGTCCAGGGAGAGAGGTGGACCCCTGGGTAGCTTGCTGGGGTCGGAAGCCCCTTGGTGAAAGGCCAGGGGGCACCCTAGGGCCTATACTGCAAGTCCAGGGAGAGAGGTGGACCCATGGGTAGCTTACTGGGGTCAGAGGCCCTTAGGTGGAGGGCCAGGGGCACCCTGGGGCCTCTACTGCAAGTCCAGGGAGAGAGGTGGACCCCTGTGTAGCTTGCTGGTGTCAGAGGCAACTAGGTGGAGGGACAGGGGGTACCCTGGGGCCTATACTGCAAGTCCAGGGAGAGAGGTGGAACCCTGGGTAGCTTCCTGAGATCAGAGGCCCCTAGGTGGAGGGCCAGGGGGCACCCTGGGGCCTATCCTGCAAGTCCAGGTAGAGAGGTGGACCCCTGGGTAGCTTGCTGGGGTCAGAGGCCTATAGGTGGAGGGCCAGGGGGCACCCTGGGGCCTCTACTGCAAGTCCAGGGAGAGAGGTGGATCCCTGGGTAGCTTGCTGGGGTCTGAAGCCCATAGGTGGAGGGCCAAGGGGTACCCTGGGGCCTCTACTGCAAGTCTAGGGAGAGAGGAGGACCCATGGGTAGCTAGCTGGGGTAAGAGGCCACTAAGTGGAGGGCCAGGGGGCACCCTGGGGCCTCTACTGCAAGTCAAGGGAGAGAGGTGGACCCCTGGGTAGTTTGCTGGGGTCAGAGGCCCTTAGGCGGAGGGACAGGAGGCTTCCTGGGGCCTCTACTGCAAGTCCAGGGAGAAAGGTGGACCCCTGGGTAGCTTGCTTGGGTCAGAGGCCTCTAGGTGGAGGGCAAGGGGGCACCCTGGGGCCTCTACTGCAATCCCAGGGAGAGTTGTGGACCCTTGTGTAGCTTGCTGGGGTCAGAGGAACCTGGGTGGAGGGCCAAGGGGCACCCTGGGGCCTATACTGCAAGTCCAGAGAGAGAGGTGGACCCCTGGGTAGCTTCCTGGGGTCAGAGGCACCTAGGTGGAGCGCAAGGGGGCACCCTGAGGCCTCTACTGCAAGTCCAAGGAGAGAGGTGGACCCCTGGGTAGCACGCTGGGGTCGGAGGCAACTAGGTGGAGGGCCAGGGGACACCCTGGGGCCTAAACTGCAAGTCCAGGGAGAGAGGTGGACACCTGGGTAGCTTGTTGGGGTCAGAAGCCCCTAGGTTTAGTGCCAGTGGGCTTCCTGGGGCCTCTACTGCAAGTCCAAGGAGAAAGGTGGACCCCTGTGTAGCTCTCTGGGGTCAGAGGCCCCTAGGTGGAGGGTCAGGGGGCACCCTGGGGCCTTTCCTGCAAGTCCAGGGAGAGATGTGGACCCCTGGGTAGCTTGCTGGGGTCAGAGGCCTCTAGATGGAGGGCCAAGGGGCACCCTGGGGCCTATACTGCAAGTCCAGGAAGAGAGGTGGACCCCTGGGTAGCTTGCTGGGGTCTGTAGCCCATAGGTGGAGGGCCAGGGGGTACCCTGGGGCCTATACTGCAAGTCCAGGGAGAGAGGTGGACCCCTGTGTAGCTTCCTAAGGTCAGAGGCCCCCAGGTGGAGGGCCAGGGGGCACCCTGGGGCCTATCCTGCAAGTCCAGGGAGAGAGGTGGACCCCTGGGTAGCTTGCTGGGGTACGAGGCCCCTAGGTGGAGGGCCAGGGGGCACCCTGGGGGCTCCACTGCAAGTCCAGGGAGAGAGGTGGACCCCTGGGTAGCTTCCTGGGGTCAGAGTCCCCTAGGTGGAGGGTCAGGAGGTACCCTAGGGCCTCTACTGCAAGTCCAGGGAGAGAGGTGGACCCCTGGGTAGCTTGCTGGGGTCAGATGCAACTAGGTGGAGGGCCAGGGGGCACCCTAGGGTCTACACTGCAAGTCCAGGGAGAGAGGTTGACCCCTGGGAAGCTTCCTAAGGTCAGAGGCCCCTAGGTGGAGGGCCAGGGGGCACCCTTGGGCCTATCCTGCAAGTCCAGGGAGAGATGTGGACCCCTGGGTAGCTTACTGGGGTACGAGGCCCCTAGGTGGAGGGCCAGGGGGCACCCTGGGGCCTCTACTGCAAGTCCAGGGAGAGAAGTGGACCCCTGTGTAGCTTGCTGGGGTCAGAGGCCCCTAGGTGGAGGGTCAGGGGGCACCCTGGGGCCTATCCTGCAAGTCCAGGGAGAGAGGTGGACCTCTGGGTAGCTTGCTGGGGTACAAGGTCCCTAGGTGGAGGGCGAGGGGGCACCCTGGGGCCTCCACTGCAAGTTAAGGAAGAGAGGTGCACCCCTGGGTAGCTTGCTGGGGTCAGAGGCCTCTAGGTGGAGGGCCAAGGGGCACCCTGGGGCCTATACTGCAAGTCCAGGGAGAGAGGTGGACCCCTGGGTAGCTTGCTGGGGTCTGTAGCCCATAGGTGGAGGGCCAGGGGGTACCCTGGGGCCTATACTGCAAGTCCAGGGAGAGAGGTGGACCCCTGGGTAGCTTCCTAAGGTCAGAGGCCCCTAGGTGGAGGACCAGGGGGCACCCTGGGGCCTAACCTGCAAGTCCAGGGAGAGAGGTGGACCCCTGGGTAGCTTGCTGGGGTACGAGGCCCCTAGGTGGAGGGCCAGGGGGCACCCTGGGGCCTATCCTGCAAGTCCAGGCAAAGAAGTGGACCCCTGGGTAGCTTGCTGGGGTACGAGGCCCCTAGGTGGATGGCCAGGGGGCTTCGTGGGGCCTCTACTGCAAGTCCAGGGAGAGATGTGGACCCCTGGGTAGCTTGCTGGGGTCAGAAGCCCCTTGGTGGAAGGCCAGGGGCCACCTTGGGGCCTATACTGCAAGTCCAGGGAGAGAGGTGGACCCATGGGTAGCTTACTGGGGTCAGAGGCCCCTAGGTGGAGGGCCAGGGGCACCCTGGGGCCTCTACTGCAAGTCCAGGGAGAGAGGTGGACCCCTGGGTAGCTTGCTGGGGTCAGAGGCCTCTAGGTGGAGGGCCAAGGGGCACCCTGGGGCCTATACTGCAAGTCCAGGGAGAGAGGTGGACCCCTGGGTAGCTTGCTGAGGTCTGTAGCCCATAGGTGGAGGGCCAGGGGGTACCCTGGGGCCTCTACTGCAAGTCCAGGGAGAGAGGTGGACCCCTGGGTAGCTTGCTGGTGTCAGAGGCAACTAGATGGAGGGACAGGGGGTACCCTGGGGCCTATACTGCAAGTCCAGGGAGAGAGGTGGACCCCTGGGTAGCTTCCTGAGATCAGAGGACCCAAGGTGGAGGGCCAGGGGGCACCCTGGGGCCTATCCTGCAAGTCCAGGGAGAGAGGTGGACCCCTGGGTAGCTTGCTGGGGTACGAGGCAACTAGGTGGAGGGCCAGGTGGCACCCTAGGGTCTACACTGCAAGTCCAGGGAGAGAGGTGGACCCCTGGGTAGCTTCCTAAGGTCAGAGGTCCCTAGCTGGAGTGCCAGGGGGCACCCTGGGGCCTATTTTGCAAGTCCAGGGAGAGATGTGGACCCCTGGGCAGCTTGCTGGGGTATGAGGCCCCTAAGTGGAGGGCCAGGGGGCACCCTGGGGCCTCTACTGCAAGTCCAGGGAGAGAGGAGGACCCCTGGGTAGCTTGCTGGTGTCAGAGGCAACTAGGTGGAGGGACAGGGGGTACCCTGGGGCCTATACTGCAAGTCCAGGGAGAGAGGTGGACCCCTTGGTAGCTCACTGGGGTACGAGGCCCCTAGGTGAAGGGCGAGGGGGCACCCTGGGGCCTCTACTGCAAGTCCAGGGATAGAGGTGGACCCCTGGGTAGCTTGCTGCGGTCTGTAGCCCATAGGTGGAGGGCCAGGGGGTACCCTGGGGCCTATACTGCAAGTCCAGGGAGAGAGGTGGACCCCTGGGTAGCTTCCTAAGGTCAGAGGCCCCCATGTGGAGGGCCAGGGGGCACCCTGGGGCCTATCCTGCAAGTCCAGGGAGAGAGGTGGACCCCTGGGTAGCTTGCTGGGGTACGAGGCCCCTAGGTGGAGGGCCAGGGGACACCCTGGGGCCTTTCCTGCAAGTCCAGGGAGAGAGGTGGACCGCTGGGTAGCTTGCTGGGGTACGAGGCCCCTAGGTGGACGGCCAGGGGGCTTCGTGGGGCCTCTACTGCAAGTCCAGGGAGAGATGTGGACCCCTGGGTAGCTTGCTGGGGTCGGAAGCCCCTTGGTGGCAGGCCAGGGGGCACCCTGGGGCCTATACTGCAAGTCCAGGGAGAGAGGTGGACCCATGGGTAGCTTACTGGGGTTAGAGACCCCTAGGTGGAGGGCCAGGGGGCACCCTGGGGCCTCTACTGCAAGTCTAGGGAGAGAGGTGGACCCATGGGTAGCTAGCTGGGGTAAGAGGCCCCTAAGTGGAGGTCAAGGGGGCACCCTGGGGCCTCTACTGCAAACCCAGGGAGAGTTGTGGACCCTTGTGTAGCTTGCTGGGGTCCGAGGCCCCTGGGTAGAGGGCCAAGAGGCACCCAGGGGCCTATACTGCAAGTCCAAAGAGAGAGGTGGACCCCTGGGTAGCTTCCGGGGGTCAGAGGCCCCTAGGTGGAGGGCCAGGGGGCACCCTGGGGCCTCTACTGCAAGTCCAGGGAGAGAGGTGGACCCCTGGGTAGCATGCTGGGGTCGGAGGCAACTAGGTGGAGGGCCAGGGGCACCCTGGGGCCTATCCTGCAAGTCCATGGAGAGAGGTGGACCCCTGGGTAGCTTGCTGGGGTACGAGGCCCCTAGGTGGACGGCCAGGGGGCTTCGTGGGGCCTCTACTGCAAGTCCAGGGAGAGAGGTGGACCCCTGGGTAGCTTGCTGGGGTCGGAAGCCCCTTGGTGGAAGGCCAAGGGGCACCCTGGGGCCTATACTGCAAGTCCAGGGAGAGAGGTGGACCCATGGGTAGCTTACTGGGGTCAGAGGCCCCTAGGTGGAGGGCCAGGGGCACCCTGGGGCCTCTACTGCAAGGCCAGGGAGAGAGGTGGACCCCTTGGTAGCTTGCTGGGGTTAGAGACCCCTAGGTGGAGGGCCAGGGGGCAACCTGGGGCCTCTACTGCAAGTCTAGGGAGAGAGGTGGACCCATGGGTAGCTAGCTAGGGTAAGAGGCCCCTAAGTGGAGGGCCAGGGGGCACCCTGGGGCCTCTACTGCAAGTCCAGGGAGAGAGGTGGACCCCTGGGTAGTTTCCTGGGGTCAGAGGCCCCCAGGCGGAGGGACAGGAGGCTTCCTGGGGCCTCTTCTGCAAGTCCAGGGAGAAAGGTGGACCCCTGGGTAGCTTGCTTGGGTCAGAGGCCTCTAGGTGGAGGTCAAGGGGGCACCCTGGGGCCTCTACTGCAATCCCAGGGAGAGTTGTGGACCCTTGTGTAGCTTGCTGGGGTCTGAGGCCCCTGGGTGGAGGGCCAAGGGGCACCCTGAGGGCTATACTGCAAGTCCAGAGAGAGAGGTGGACCCCTGGGTAGCTTCCTGGGGTCGAAGGCCCCTAGGTGGAGGTCAAGGGGGCACCCTGGGGCCTCTACTGCAAGTCCAGGGAGAGAGGTGGACCGCTGTGTAGCATGCTGGGGTCGGAGGCAACTAGGTGGAGGGCCAGGGGACACCCTGGGGCCTATACTGCAAGTCCAGGGAGAGAGGTGGACACCTGGGTAGCTTGTTGGGGTCAGAAGCCCCTAGGTTTAGTGCCAGGGGGCTTCCTGGGGCCTCAACTGCAAGTCCAAGGAGAAAGGTGGACCCCTGGGTAGCTTCCTGGGGTCAGAGTCCCCTTGGTGGAGGGTCAGGAGGTACCCTAGGGCCTCTACTGCAAGTCCAGGGAGAGAGGTGGACCCCTGGGTAGCTTGCTGGGTTCAGAGGCAACTAGGTGGAGGGCCAGGGGGCAACCTAGGGTCTACACTGCAAGTCCAGGGAGAGAGGTGGACCCCTGGGTAGCTTCCTAAGGTCAGAGGCCCCTAGGTGGAGGGCCAGGGGTACCCTGGGGCCTATACTGCAAGTCCAGGGAGAGAGGTGGACCCCTGGGTAGCTTCCAGAGGTCAAAGGCCCCTAGGTGGAGAGCCAGGGGGCACCCTGGGGCTTATCCTGCAAGTCCAAGGAGAGAGGTGGACCCCTGGGTAGCTTGCTGGGGTACGAGGCCCCCAGTTGGAGGGCCAGGGGGCACCCTGGGGCCTCTACTGCAAGCCCAGGGAGAGAGGTGGACCCCTTGTTAGCTTGCTGGGGTCAGAAACCGCTAGGTGGAGGGCCAGGGGGCTTCTTGGGGCCTCTACTGTAAGTCCAGGGAGAGAGGTGGACCCCTGGGTAGCTTGCTGTTGTCGTAGGCCCCCAGGTGGAGGGCCAGGGGGCTTCCTGGGGCTTCTACTGCAAGTCTAGGGAGAGAGGTGCACCCCTGGGTAGCTTGCTGGGGTCAGAGGCCCCTAGGTGGACGGCCAGGGGGCTTCGTGGGGCCTCTACTGCAAGTCCAGGGAGAGAGGTGGACCCCTGGGTAGCTTGCTGGGGTCGGAAGCCCCTTGGTGAAAGGCCAGGGGGCACCCTAGGGCCTATACTGCAAGTCCAGGGAGAGAGGTGGACCCATGGGTAGCTTACTGGGGTCAGAGGCCCTTAGGTGGAGGGCCAGGGGCACCCTGGGGCCTCTACTGCAAGTCCAGGGAGAGAGGTGGACCCCTGTGTAGCTTGCTGGTGTCAGAGGCAACTAGGTGGAGGGACAGGGGGTACCCTGGGGCCTATACTGCAAGTCCAGGGAGAGAGGTGGAACCCTGGGTAGCTTCCTGAGATCAGAGGCCCCTAGGTGGAGGGCCAGGGGGCACCCTGGGGCCTATCCTGCAAGTCCAGGTAGAGAGGTGGACCCCTGGGTAGCTTGCTGGGGTCAGAGGCCTATAGGTGGAGGGCCAGGGGGCACCCTGGGGCCTCTACTGCAAGTCCAGGGAGAGAGGTGGATCCCTGGGTAGCTTGCTGGGGTCTGAAGCCCATAGGTGGAGGGCCAAGGGGTACCCTGGGGCCTCTACTGCAAGTCTAGGGAGAGAGGAGGACCCATGGGTAGCTAGCTGGGGTAAGAGGCCACTAAGTGGAGGGCCAGGGGGCACCCTGGGGCCTCTACTGCAAGTCAAGGGAGAGAGGTGGACCCCTGGGTAGTTTGCTGGGGTCAGAGGCCCTTAGGCGGAGGGACAGGAGGCTTCCTGGGGCCTCTACTGCAAGTCCAGGGAGAAAGGTGGACCCCTGGGTAGCTTGCTTGGGTCAGAGGCCTCTAGGTGGAGGGCCAGGGGGCACCCTGGGGCCTCTACTGCAATCCCAGGGAGAGTTGTGGACCCTTGTGTAGCTTGCTGGGGTCAGAGGAACCTGGGTGGAGGGCCAAGGGGCACCCTGGGGCCTATACTGCAAGTCCAGAGAGAGAGGTGGACCCCTGGGTAGCTTCCTGGGGTCAGAGGCACCTAGGTGGAGCGCAAGGGGGCACCCTGAGGCCTCTACTGCAAGTCCAAGGAGAGAGGTGGACCCCTGGGTAGCACGCTGGGGTCGGAGGCAACTAGGTGGAGGGCCAGGGGACACCCTGGGGCCTAAACTGCAAGTCCAGGGAGAGAGGTGGACACCTGGGTAGCTTGTTGGGGTCAGAAGCCCCTAGGTTTAGTGCCAGTGGGCTTCCTGGGGCCTCTACTGCAAGTCCAAGGAGAAAGGTGGACCCCTGTGTAGCTCTCTGGGGTCAGAGGCCCCTAGGTGGAGGGTCAGGGGGCACCCTGGGGCCTTTCCTGCAAGTCCAGGGAGAGATGTGGACCCCTGGGTAGCTTGCTGGGGTCAGAGGCCTCTAGATGGAGGGCCAAGGGGCACCCTGGGGCCTATACTGCAAGTCCAGGAAGAGAGGTGGACCCCTGGGTAGCTTGCTGGGGTCTGTAGCCCATAGGTGGAGGGCCAGGGGGTACCCTGGGGCCTATACTGCAAGTCCAGGGAGAGAGGTGGACCCCTGTGTAGCTTCCTAAGGTCAGAGGCCCCCAGGTGGAGGGCCAGGGGGCACCCTGGGGCCTATCCTGCAAGTCCAGGGAGAGAGGTGGACCCCTGGGTAGCTTGCTGGGGTACGAGGCCCCTAGGTGGAGGGCCAGGGGGCACCCTGGGGGCTCCACTGCAAGTCCAGGGAGAGAGGTGGACCCCTGGGTAGCTTCCTGGGGTCAGAGTCCCCTAGGTGGAGGGTCAGGAGGTACCCTAGGGCCTCTACTGCAAGTCCAGGGAGAGAGGTGGACCCCTGGGTAGCTTGCTGGGGTCAGAGGCAACTAGGTGGAGGGCCAGGGGGCACCCTAGGGTCTACACTGCAAGTCCAGGGAGAGAAGTGGACCCCTGTGTAGCTTGCTGGGGTCAGAGGCCCCTAGGTGGAGGGTCAGGGGGCACCCTGGGGCCTATCCTGCAAGTCCAGGGAGAGAGGTGGACCCCTGGGTAGCTTGCTGAGGTCTGTAGCCCATAGGTGGAGGGCCAGGGGGTACCCTGGGGCCTCTACTGCAAGTCCAGGGAGAGAGGTGGACCCCTGGGTAGCTTGCTGGTGTCAGAGGCAACTAGATGGAGGGACAGGGGGTACCCTGGGGCCTATACTGCAAGTCCAGGGAGAGAGGTGGACCCCTGGGTAGCTTCCTGAGATCAGAGGACCCAAGGTGGAGGGCCAGGGGGCACCCTGGGGCCTATCCTGCAAGTCCAGGGAGAGAGGTGGACCCCTGGGTAGCTTGCTGGGGTACGAGGCAACTAGGTGGAGGGCCAGGTGGCACCCTAGGGTCTACACTGCAAGTCCAGGGAGAGAGGTGGACCCCTGGGTAGCTTCCTAAGGTCAGAGGTCCCTAGCTGGAGTGCCAGGGGGCACCCTGGGGCCTATTTTGCAAGTCCAGGGAGAGATGTGGACCCCTGGGCAGCTTGCTGGGGTATGAGGCCCCTAAGTGGAGGGCCAGGGGGCACCCTGGGGCCTCTACTGCAAGTCCAGGGAGAGAGGAGGACCCCTGGGTAGCTTGCTGGTGTCAGAGGCAACTAGGTGGAGGGACAGGGGGTACCCTGGGGCCTATACTGCAAGTCCAGGGAGAGAGGTGGACCCCTTGGTAGCTCACTGGGGTACGAGGCCCCTAGGTGAAGGGCGAGGGGGCACCCTGGGGCCTCTACTGCAAGTCCAGGGATAGAGGTGGACCCCTGGGTAGCTTGCTGCGGTCTGTAGCCCATAGGTGGAGGGCCAGGGGGTACCCTGGGGCCTATACTGCAAGTCCAGGGAGAGAGGTGGACCCCTGGGTAGCTTCCTAAGGTCAGAGGCCCCTATGTGGAGGGCCAGGGGGCACCCTGGGGCCTATCCTGCAAGTCCAGGGAGAGAGGTGGACCCCTGGGTAGCTTGCTGGGGTACGAGGCCCCTAGGTGGAGGGCCAGGGGACACCCTGGGGCCTTTCCTGCAAGTCCAGGGAGAGAGGTGGACCGCTGGGTAGCTTGCTGGGGTACGAGGCCCCTAGGTGGAGGGCCAGGGGGCACCATGGGGCCTATCCTGCAAGTCCAGGGAGAGAGGTGGACCCCTGGGTAGCTTGCTGGGGTCAGAGGCAACTAGGTGGAAGGACAGGGGTACCCTGGGGCCTATACTGCAAGTCCAGGGAGAGAGGTGGACCCCTGGGTAGCTTCTAGAGGTCAGAGGCCCCTAGGTGGAGAGCCAGGGGGCACCCTGGGCCTTATCCTGCAAGTCAAAGGAGAGAGGTGGACCCCTGGGTAGCTTGCTGGGGTGCGAGGCCCCTAGGTGGAGGGTGAGGGGGCACCTTGGGGCCTCTACTGCAAGTCCAGGGAGAGAGGTGGACCCCTGGGTAGCTTGCTGGGGTCAGAGGCCTCTAGGTGGAGGGCCAAGGGGCACCCTGGGGCCTATACTGCAAGTCCAGGGAGAGAGGTGGACCCCTGGGTAGCTTGCTGGGGTCAGAGGCAACTAGGTGGAAGGACAGGGGTACCCTGGGGCCTGTACTGCAAGTCCAGGGAGAGAGGTGGACCCCTGGGTAGCTTCTAGAGGTCAGAGGCCCCTAGGTGGAGAGCCAGGGGGCACCCTGGGCCTTATCCTGCAAGTCAAAGGAGAGAGGTGGACCTCTGGGTAGCTTGCTGGGGTACGAGGCCCCTAGGTGGAGGGCGAGGGGGCACCCTGGGGCCTCTACTGCAAGTCCAGGGAGAGAGGTGGACCCCTGGGTAGCTTGCTGGGGTCAGAGGCCTCTAGGTGGAGGGCCAAGGGGCACCTGGGACCTCTACTGCAAGTCCAGGGAGAGAGGTGGATCCCTGGGTAGCTTGCTGGGGTCTGAAGCCCATAGGTGGAGGGCCATGGGGTACCCTGGGGCCTATACTGCAAGTCCAGGGAAAGAGGTGGACCCTTGGGTAGCTTCCTAAGGTTAGAGGCCCCTAGGTGGAGGGCCAGGGGGCACCCTGGGGCCTATCCTGCAAGTCTAGGGAGAGAGGTGGACAACTGGGTAGCTTGCTGGGGTACAAGGCCCCTAGGTGGAGGGCCAGGGGGCACCCTGGGGCCTCTACTGCAAGTCTAGGGAGAGAGGTCGACCCCTGGGTAGCTTGCTGGGGTCGGAAGCCCCTTGGTGAAAGGCCAGGGGGCACCCTAGGGCCTATACTGCAAGTCCAGGGAGAGAGGTGGACCCATGGGTAGCTTACTGGGGTCAGAGGCCCTTAGGTGGAGGGCCAGGGGCACCCTGGGGCCTCTACTGCAAGTCCAGGGAGAGAGGTGGACCCCTGTGTAGCTTGCTGGTGTCAGAGGCAACTAGGTGGAGGGACAGGGGGTACCCTGGGGCCTATACTGCAAGTCCAGGGAGAGAGGTGGAACCCTGGGTAGCTTCCTGAGATCAGAGGCCCCTAGGTGGAGGGCCAGGGGGCACCCTGGGGCCTATCCTGCAAGTCCAGGTAGAGAGGTGGACCCCTGGGTAGCTTGCTGGGGTCAGAGGCCTATAGGTGGAGGGCCAGGGGGCACCCTGGGGCCTCTACTGCAAGTCCAGGGAGAGAGGTGGATCCCTGGGTAGCTTGCTGGGGTCTGAAGCCCATAGGTGGAGGGCCAAGGGGTACCCTGGGGCCTCTACTGCAAGTCTAGGGAGAGAGGAGGACCCATGGGTAGCTAGCTGGGGTAAGAGGCCACTAAGTGGAGGGCCAGGGGGCACCCTGGGGCCTCTACTGCAAGTCAAGGGAGAGAGGTGGACCCCTGGGTAGTTTGCTGGGGTCAGAGGCCCTTAGGCGGAGGGACAGGAGGCTTCCTGGGGCCTCTACTGCAAGTCCAGGGAGAAAGGTGGACCCCTGGGTAGCTTGCTTGGGTCAGAGGCCTCTAGGTGGAGGGCAAGGGGGCACCCTGGGGCCTCTACTGCAATCCCAGGGAGAGTTGTGGACCCTTGTGTAGCTTGCTGGGGTCAGAGGAACCTGGGTGGAGGGCCAAGGGGCACCCTGGGGCCTATACTGCAAGTCCAGAGAGAGAGGTGGACCCCTGGGTAGCTTCCTGGGGTCAGAGGCACCTAGGTGGAGCGCAAGGGGGCACCCTGAGGCCTCTACTGCAAGTCCAAGGAGAGAGGTGGACCCCTGGGTAGCACGCTGGGGTCGGAGGCAACTAGGTGGAGGGCCAGGGGACACCCTGGGGCCTAAACTGCAAGTCCAGGGAGAGAGGTGGACACCTGGGTAGCTTGTTGGGGTCAGAAGCCCCTAGGTTTAGTGCCAGTGGGCTTCCTGGGGCCTCTACTGCAAGTCCAAGGAGAAAGGTGGACCCCTGTGTAGCTCTCTGGGGTCAGAGGCCCCTAGGTGGAGGGTCAGGGGGCACCCTGGGGCCTTTCCTGCAAGTCCAGGGAGAGATGTGGACCCCTGGGTAGCTTGCTGGGGTCAGAGGCCTCTAGATGGAGGGCCAAGGGGCACCCTGGGGCCTATACTGCAAGTCCAGGAAGAGAGGTGGACCCCTGGGTAGCTTGCTGGGGTCTGTAGCCCATAGGTGGAGGGCCAGGGGGTACCCTGGGGCCTATACTGCAAGTCCAGGGAGAGAGGTGGACCCCTGTGTAGCTTCCTAAGGTCAGAGGCCCCCAGGTGGAGGGCCAGGGGGCACCCTGGGGCCTATCCTGCAAGTCCAGGGAGAGAGGTGGACCCCTGGGTAGCTTGCTGGGGTACGAGGCCCCTAGGTGGAGGGCCAGGGGGCACCCTGGGGGCTCCACTGCAAGTCCAGGGAGAGAGGTGGACCCCTGGGTAGCTTCCTGGGGTCAGAGTCCCCTAGGTGGAGGGTCAGGAGGTACCCTAGGGCCTCTACTGCAAGTCCAGGGAGAGAGGTGGACCCCTGGGTAGCTTGCTGGGGTCAGATGCAACTAGGTGGAGGGCCAGGGGGCACCCTAGGGTCTACACTGCAAGTCCAGGGAGCGAGGTTGACCCCTGGGAAGCTTCCTAAGGTCAGAGGCCCCTAGGTGGAAGGCCAGGGGGCACCCTTGGGCCTATCCTGCAAGTCCAGGGAGAGATGTGGACCCCTGGGTAGCTTACTGGGGTACGAGGCCCCTAGGTGGAGGGCCAGGGGGCACCCTGGGGCCTCTACTGCAAGTCCAGGGAGAGAAGTGGACCCCTGTGTAGCTTGCTGGGGTCAGAGGCCCCTAGGTGGAGGGTCAGGGGGCACCCTGGGGCCTATCCTGCAAGTCCAGGGAGAGAGGTGGACCTCTGGGTAGCTTGCTGGGGTACAAGGTCCCTAGGTGGAGGGCGAGGGGGCACCCTGGGGCCTCCACTGCAAGTTAAGGAAGAGAGGTGCACCCCTGGGTAGCTTGCTGGGGTCAGAGGCCTCTAGGTGGAGGGCCAAGGGGCACCCTGGGGCCTATACTGCAAGTCCAGGGAGAGAGGTGGACCCCTGGGTAGCTTGCTGGGGTCTGTAGCCCATAGGTGGAGGGCCAGGGGGTACCCTGGGGCCTATACTGCAAGTCCAGGGAGAGAGGTGGACCCCTGGGTAGCTTCCTAAGGTCAGAGGCCCCTAGGTGGAGGACCAGGGGGCACCCTGGGGCCTAACCTGCAAGTCCAGGGAGAGAGGTGGACCCCTGGGTAGCTTGCTGGGGTACGAGGCCCCTAGGTGGAGGGCCAGGGGGCACCCTGGGGCCTATCCTGCAAGTCCAGGCAAAGAGGTGGACCCCTGGGTAGCTTGCTGGGGTACGAGGCCCCTAGGTGGATGGCCAGGGGGCTTCGTGGGGCCTCTACTGCAAGTCCAGGGAGAGATGTGGACCCCTGGGTAGCTTGCTGGGGTCAGAAGCCCCTTGGTGGAAGGCCAGGGGCCACCTTGGGGCCTATACTGCAAGTCCAGGGAGAGAGGTGGACCCATGGGTAGCTTACTGGGGTCAGAGGCCCCTAGGTGGAGGGCCAGGGGCACCCTGGGGCCTCTACTGCAAGTCCAGGGAGAGAGGTGGACCCCTGGGTAGCTTGCTGGGGTCAGAGGCCTCTAGGTGGAGGGCCAAGGGGCACCCTGGGGCCTATACTGCAAGTCCAGGGAGAGAGGTGGACCCCTGGGTAGCTTGCTGAGGTCTGTAGCCCATAGGTGGAGGGCCAGGGGGTACCCTGGGGCCTCTACTGCAAGTCCAGGGAGAGAGGTGGACCCCTGGGTAGCTTGCTGGTGTCAGAGGCAACTAGATGGAGGGACAGGGGGTACCCTGGGGCCTATACTGCAAGTCCAGGGAGAGAGGTGGACCCCTGGGTAGCTTCCTGAGATCAGAGGACCCAAGGTGGAGGGCCAGGGGGCACCCTGGGGCCTATCCTGCAAGTCCAGGGAGAGAGGTGGACCCCTGGGTAGCTTGCTGGGGTACGAGGCAACTAGGTGGAGGGCCAGGTGGCACCCTAGGGTCTACACTGCAAGTCCAGGGAGAGAGGTGGACCCCTGGGTAGCTTCCTAAGGTCAGAGGTCCCTAGCTGGAGTGCCAGGGGGCACCCTGGGGCCTATTTTGCAAGTCCAGGGAGAGATGTGGACCCCTGGGCAGCTTGCTGGGGTATGAGGCCCCTAAGTGGAGGGCCAGGGGGCACCCTGGGGCCTCTACTGCAAGTCCAGGGAGAGAGGAGGACCCCTGGGTAGCTTGCTGGTGTCAGAGGCAACTAGGTGGAGGGACAGGGGGTACCCTGGGGCCTATACTGCAAGTCCAGGGAGAGAGGTGGACCCCTTGGTAGCTCACTGGGGTACGAGGCCCCTAGGTGAAGGGCGAGGGGGCACCCTGGGGCCTCTACTGCAAGTCCAGGGATAGAGGTGGACCCCTGGGTAGCTTGCTGCGGTCTGTAGCCCATAGGTGGAGGGCCAGGGGGTACCCTGGGGCCTATACTGCAAGTCCAGGGAGAGAGGTGGACCCCTGGGTAGCTTCCTAAGGTCAGAGGCCCCTATGTGGAGGGCCAGGGGGCACCCTGGGGCCTATCCTGCAAGTCCAGGGAGAGAGGTGGACCCCTGGGTAGCTTGCTGGGGTACGAGGCCCCTAGGTGGAGGGCCAGGGGACACCCTGGGGCCTTTCCTGCAAGTCCAGGGAGAGAGGTGGACCGCTGGGTAGCTTGCTGGGGTACGAGGCCCCTAGGTGGAGGGCCAGGGGGCACCATGGGGCCTATCCTGCAAGTCCAGGGAGAGAGGTGGACCCCTGGGTAGCTTGCTGGGGTACGAGGCCCCTAGGTGGACGGCCAGGGGGCTTCGTGGGGCCTCTACTGCAAGTCCAGGGAGAGATGTGGACCCCTGGGTAGCTTGCTGGGGTCGGAAGCCCCTTGGTGGAAGGCCAGGGGGCACCCTGGGGCCTATACTGCAAGTCCAGGGAGAGAGGTGGACCCATGGGTAGCTTACTGGGGTTAGAGACCCCTAGGTGGAGGGCCAGGGGGCACCCTGGGGCCTCTACTGCAAGTCTAGGGAGAGAGGTGGACCCATGGGTAGCTAGCTGGGGTAAGAGGCCCCTAAGTGGAGGTCAAGGGGGCACCCTGGGGCCTCTACTGCAAACCCAGGGAGAGTTGTGGACCCTTGTGTAGCTTGCTGGGGTCCGAGGCCCCTGGGTAGAGGGCCAAGAGGCACCCAGGGGCCTATACTGCAAGTCCAAAGAGAGAGGTGGACCCCTGGGTAGCTTCCGGGGGTCAGAGGCCCCTAGGTGGAGGGCCAGGGGGCACCCTGGGGCCTCTACTGCAAGTCCAGGGAGAGAGGTGGACCCCTGGGTAGCATGCTGGGGTCGGAGGCAACTAGGTGGAGGGCCAGGGGCACCCTGGGGCCTATCCTGCAAGTCCATGGAGAGAGGTGGACCCCTGGGTAGCTTGCTGGGGTACGAGGCCCCTAGGTGGACGGCCAGGGGGCTTCGTGGGGCCTCTACTGCAAGTCCAGGGAGAGAGGTGGACCCCTGGGTAGCTTGCTGGGGTCGGAAGCCCCTTGGTGGAAGGCCAAGGGGCACCCTGGGGCCTATACTGCAAGTCCAGGGAGAGAGGTGGACCCATGGGTAGCTTACTGGGGTCAGAGGCCCCTAGGTGGAGGGCCAGGGGCACCCTGGGGCCTCTACTGCAAGGCCAGGGAGAGAGGTGGACCCCTTGGTAGCTTGCTGGGGTTAGAGACCCCTAGGTGGAGGGCCAGGGGGCAACCTGGGGCCTCTACTGCAAGTCTAGGGAGAGAGGTGGACCCATGGGTAGCTAGCTAGGGTAAGAGGCCCCTAAGTGGAGGGCCAGGGGGCACCCTGGGGCCTCTACTGCAAGTCCAGGGAGAGAGGTGGACCCCTGGGTAGTTTCCTGGGGTCAGAGGCCCCCAGGCGGAGGGACAGGAGGCTTCCTGGGGCCTCTTCTGCAAGTCCAGGGAGAAAGGTGGACCCCTGGGTAGCTTGCTTGGGTCAGAGGCCTCTAGGTGGAGGTCAAGGGGGCACCCTGGGGCCTCTACTGCAATCCCAGGGAGAGTTGTGGACCCTTGTGTAGCTTGCTGGGGTCTGAGGCCCCTGGGTGGAGGGCCAAGGGGCACCCTGAGGGCTATACTGCAAGTCCAGAGAGAGAGGTGGACCCCTGGGTAGCTTCCTGGGGTCGAAGGCCCCTAGGTGGAGGTCAAGGGGGCACCCTGGGGCCTCTACTGCAAGTCCAGGGAGAGAGGTGGACCGCTGTGTAGCATGCTGGGGTCGGAGGCAACTAGGTGGAGGGCCAGGGGACACCCTGGGGCCTATACTGCAAGTCCAGGGAGAGAGGTGGACACCTGGGTAGCTTGTTGGGGTCAGAAGCCCCTAGGTTTAGTGCCAGGGGGCTTCCTGGGGCCTCAACTGCAAGTCCAAGGAGAAAGGTGGACCCCTGGGTAGCTTCCTGGGGTCAGAGTCCCCTTGGTGGAGGGTCAGGAGGTACCCTAGGGCCTCTACTGCAAGTCCAGGGAGAGAGGTGGACCCCTGGGTAGCTTGCTGGGTTCAGAGGCAACTAGGTGGAGGGCCAGGGGGCAACCTAGGGTCTACACTGCAAGTCCAGGGAGAGAGGTGGACCCCTGGGTAGCTTCCTAAGGTCAGAGGCCCCTAGGTGGAGGGCCAGGGGTACCCTGGGGCCTATACTGCAAGTCCAGGGAGAGAGGTGGACCCCTGGGTAGCTTCCAGAGGTCAAAGGCCCCTAGGTGGAGAGCCAGGGGGCACCCTGGGGCTTATCCTGCAAGTCCAAGGAGAGAGGTGGACCCCTGGGTAGCTTGCTGGGGTACGAGGCCCCCAGTTGGAGGGCCAGGGGGCACCCTGGGGCCTCTACTGCAAGCCCAGGGAGAGAGGTGGACCCCTTGTTAGCTTGCTGGGGTCAGAAACCGCTAGGTGGAGGGCCAGGGGGCTTCTTGGGGCCTCTACTGTAAGTCCAGGGAGAGAGGTGGACCCCTGGGTAGCTTGCTGTTGTCGTAGGCCCCCAGGTGGAGGGCCAGGGGGCTTCCTGGGGCTTCTACTGCAAGTCTAGGGAGAGAGGTGCACCCCTGGGTAGCTTGCTGGGGTCAGAGGCCCCTAGGTGGACGGCCAGGGGGCTTCGTGGGGCCTCTACTGCAAGTCCAGGGAGAGAGGTGGACCCCTGGGTAGCTTGCTGGGGTCGGAAGCCCCTTGGTGAAAGGCCAGGGGGCACCCTAGGGCCTATACTGCAAGTCCAGGGAGAGAGGTGGACCCATGGGTAGCTTACTGGGGTCAGAGGCCCTTAGGTGGAGGGCCAGGGGCACCCTGGGGCCTCTACTGCAAGTCCAGGGAGAGAGGTGGACCCCTGTGTAGCTTGCTGGTGTCAGAGGCAACTAGGTGGAGGGACAGGGGGTACCCTGGGGCCTATACTGCAAGTCCAGGGAGAGAGGTGGAACCCTGGGTAGCTTCCTGAGATCAGAGGCCCCTAGGTGGAGGGCCAGGGGGCACCCTGGGGCCTATCCTGCAAGTCCAGGTAGAGAGGTGGACCCCTGGGTAGCTTGCTGGGGTCAGAGGCCTATAGGTGGAGGGCCAGGGGGCACCCTGGGGCCTCTACTGCAAGTCCAGGGAGAGAGGTGGATCCCTGGGTAGCTTGCTGGGGTCTGAAGCCCATAGGTGGAGGGCCAAGGGGTACCCTGGGGCCTCTACTGCAAGTCTAGGGAGAGAGGAGGACCCATGGGTAGCTAGCTGGGGTAAGAAGCCACTAAGTGGAGGGCCAGGGGGCACCCTGGGGCCTCTACTGCAAGTCAAGGGAGAGAGGTGGACCCCTGGGTAGTTTGCTGGGGTCAGAGGCCCTTAGGCGGAGCGACAGGAGGCTTCCTGGGGCCTCTACTGCAAGTCCAGGGAGAAAGGTGGACCCCTGGGTAGCTTGCTTGGGTCAGAGGCCTCTAGGTGGAGGGCAAGGGGGCACCCTGGGGCCTCTACTGCAATCCCAGGGAGAGTTGTGGACCCTTGTGTAGCTTGCTGGGGTCAGAGGAACCTGGGTGGAGGGCCAAGGGGCACCCTGGGGCCTATACTGCAAGTCCAGAGAGAGAGGTGGACCCCTGGGTAGCTTCCTGGGGTCAGAGGCACCTAGGTGGAGCGCAAGGGGGCACCCTGAGGCCTCTACTGCAAGTCCAAGGAGAGAGGTGGACCCCTGGGTAGCACGCTGGGGTCGGAGGCAACTAGGTGGAGGGCCAGGGGACACCCTGGGGCCTAAACTGCAAGTCCAGGGAGAGAGGTGGACACCTGGGTAGCTTGTTGGGGTCAGAAGCCCCTAGGTTTAGTGCCAGTGGGCTTCCTGGGGCCTCTACTGCAAGTCCAAGGAGAAAGGTGGACCCCTGTGTAGCTCTCTGGGGTCAGAGGCCCCTAGGTGGAGGGTCAGGGGGCACCCTGGGGCCTTTCCTGCAAGTCCAGGGAGAGATGTGGACCCCTGGGTAGCTTGCTGGGGTCAGAGGCCTCTAGATGGAGGGCCAAGGGGCACCCTGGGGCCTATACTGCAAGTCCAGGAAGAGAGGTGGACCCCTGGGTAGCTTGCTGGGGTCTGTAGCCCATAGGTGGAGGGCCAGGGGGTACCCTGGGGCCTATACTGCAAGTCCAGGGAGAGAGGTGGACCCCTGTGTAGCTTCCTAAGGTCAGAGGCCCCCAGGTGGAGGGCCAGGGGGCACCCTGGGGCCTATCCTGCAAGTCCAGGGAGAGAGGTGGACCCCTGGGTAGCTTGCTGGGGTACGAGGCCCCTAGGTGGAGGGCCAGGGGGCACCCTGGGGGCTCCACTGCAAGTCCAGGGAGAGAGGTGGACCCCTGGGTAGCTTCCTGGGGTCAGAGTCCCCTAGGTGGAGGGTCAGGAGGTACCCTAGGGCCTCTACTGCAAGTCCAGGGAGAGAGGTGGACCCCTGGGTAGCTTGCTGGGGTCAGAGGCAACTAGGTGGAGGGCCAGGGGGCACCCTAGGGTCTACACTGCAAGTCCAGGGAGAGAAGTGGACCCCTGTGTAGCTTGCTGGGGTCAGAGGCCCCTAGGTGGAGGGTCAGGGGGCACCCTGGGGCCTATCCTGCAAGTCCAGGGAGAGAGGTGGACCCCTGGGTAGCTTGCTGAGGTCTGTAGCCCATAGGTGGAGGGCCAGGGGGTACCCTGGGGCCTCTACTGCAAGTCCAGGGAGAGAGGTGGACCCCTGGGTAGCTTGCTGGTGTCAGAGGCAACTAGATGGAGGGACAGGGGGTACCCTGGGGCCTATACTGCAAGTCCAGGGAGAGAGGTGGACCCCTGGGTAGCTTCCTGAGATCAGAGGACCCAAGGTGGAGGGCCAGGGGGCACCCTGGGGCCTATCCTGCAAGTCCAGGGAGAGAGGTGGACCCCTGGGTAGCTTGCTGGGGTACGAGGCAACTAGGTGGAGGGCCAGGTGGCACCCTAGGGTCTACACTGCAAGTCCAGGGAGAGAGGTGGACCCCTGGGTAGCTTCCTAAGGTCAGAGGTCCCTAGCTGGAGTGCCAGGGGGCACCCTGGGGCCTATTTTGCAAGTCCAGGGAGAGATGTGGACCCCTGGGCAGCTTGCTGGGGTATGAGGCCCCTAAGTGGAGGGCCAGGGGGCACCCTGGGGCCTCTACTGCAAGTCCAGGGAGAGAGGAGGACCCCTGGGTAGCTTGCTGGTGTCAGAGGCAACTAGGTGGAGGGACAGGGGGTACCCTGGGGCCTATACTGCAAGTCCAGGGAGAGAGGTGGACCCCTTGGTAGCTCACTGGGGTACGAGGCCCCTAGGTGAAGGGCGAGGGGGCACCCTGGGGCCTCTACTGCAAGTCCAGGGATAGAGGTGGACCCCTGGGTAGCTTGCTGCGGTCTGTAGCCCATAGGTGGAGGGCCAGGGGGTACCCTGGGGCCTATACTGCAAGTCCAGGGAGAGAGGTGGACCCCTGGGTAGCTTCCTAAGGTCAGAGGCCCCTATGTGGAGGGCCAGGGGGCACCCTGGGGCCTATCCTGCAAGTCCAGGGAGAGAGGTGGACCCCTGGGTAGCTTGCTGGGGTACGAGGCCCCTAGGTGGAGGGCCAGGGGACACCCTGGGGCCTTTCCTGCAAGTCCAGGGAGAGAGGTGGACCGCTGGGTAGCTTGCTGGGGTACGAGGCCCCTAGGTGGAGGGCCAGGGGGCACCATGGGGCCTATCCTGCAAGTCCAGGGAGAGAGGTGGACCCCTGGGTAGCTTGCTGGGGTCAGAGGCAACTAGGTGGAAGGACAGGGGTACCCTGGGGCCTATACTGCAAGTCCAGGGAGAGAGGTGGACCCCTGGGTAGCTTCTAGAGGTCAGAGGCCCCTAGGTGGAGAGCCAGGGGGCACCCTGGGCCTTATCCTGCAAGTCAAAGGAGAGAGGTGGACCCCTGGGTAGCTTGCTGGGGTGCGAGGCCCCTAGGTGGAGGGTGAGGGGGCACCTTGGGGCCTCTACTGCAAGTCCAGGGAGAGAGGTGGACCCCTGGGTAGCTTGCTGGGGTCAGAGGCCTCTAGGTGGAGGGCCAAGGGGCACCCTGGGGCCTATACTGCAAGTCCAGGGAGAGAGGTGGACCCCTGGGTAGCTTGCTGGGGTCAGAGGCAACTAGGTGGAAGGACAGGGGTACCCTGGGGCCTGTACTGCAAGTCCAGGGAGAGAGGTGGACCCCTGGGTAGCTTCTAGAGGTCAGAGGCCCCTAGGTGGAGAGCCAGGGGGCACCCTGGGCCTTATCCTGCAAGTCAAAGGAGAGAGGTGGACCTCTGGGTAGCTTGCTGGGGTACGAGGCCCCTAGGTGGAGGGCGAGGGGGCACCCTGGGGCCTCTACTGCAAGTCCAGGGAGAGAGGTGGACCCCTGGGTAGCTTGCTGGGGTCAGAGGCCTCTAGGTGGAGGGCCAAGGGGCACCTGGGACCTCTACTGCAAGTCCAGGGAGAGAGGTGGATCCCTGGGTAGCTTGCTGGGGTCTGAAGCCCATAGGTGGAGGGCCATGGGGTACCCTGGGGCCTATACTGCAAGTCCAGGGAAAGAGGTGGACCCTTGGGTAGCTTCCTAAGGTTAGAGGCCCCTAGGTGGAGGGCCAGGGGGCACCCTGGGGCCTATCCTGCAAGTCTAGGGAGAGAGGTGGACAACTGGGTAGCTTGCTGGGGTACAAGGCCCCTAGGTGGAGGGCCAGGGGGCACCCTGGGGCCTCTACTGCAAGTCTAGGGAGAGAGGTGGACCCATGGGTAGCTAGCTGGGGTAAAAGGCCCCTAAGTGGAGGGCCAGGGGGCACCCTGGGGACTCTACTGCAAGGCCAGGGAGAGAGGTGGACCCCTTGGTAGCTTGCTGGGGTTAGACACCCCTAGGTGGAGGGCCAGGGGGCACCCTGGGGCCTCTACTGCAAGTCTAGGGAGAGAGGTGGACCCATGGGTAGCTAGCTGGGGTAAGAGGCCCCTAAGTGGAGAGCCAGGGGGCACCCTGGGGCCTCTACTACAAGTCCAGGGAGAGAGGTGGACCCCTGGGTAGTTTGCTGGGGTCAGAGGCCCCTAGGCGGAGGGACAGGAGGCTTCCTGGAGCCTCTACTGCAAGTCCAGGTAGAAAGGTGGACCCCTGGGTAGCTTGCTTGGGTCAGAGGCCCCTAGGTGGAGGTCAATGGGGCACCCTGGGGCCTCTACTGCAATCCCAGGGAGAGTTGTGGACCCTTGTGTAGCTTGCTGGGGTCAGAGGCCCCTGAGTGGAGGGCAAAGGGGCACCCTGGGGCCTATACTGCAAGTCCAGAGAGAGAGGTGGACCCCTGGGTAGCTTGCTGGGGTCAGAGGCCCCTAGGTGGAGGGCAAGGGGCACCCTGGGGCCTCTACTGCAAGTCCAGGGAGAGAGGTGGACCCCTGGGTAGCATGCAGGGGTCGGAGGCAACTAGGTGGAGAGCCAGGGGACACCCTGGGGCCTATACTGCAAGTCCAGGGAGAGAGGTGGACACCTGGGTAGCTTGTTGAGGTAAGAAGCCCCTAGGTTTAGTGCCAGGGGGCTTCCTGGGGCCTCAACTGCAAGTCCAAGGAGAAAGGTGGACCGCTGGGTAGCTTCCTTGGGTCAGAGACCCAGAGGTGGAGGGTCAGGAGGTACCCTAGGGCCTCTACTGCAAGTCCAGGGAGAGAGGTGGACCCCTGGGTAGCTTGCTGGGGTCAGAGGCAACTAGGTGGAGGGCCAAGGGGCACCCTGGGGCCTATACTGCAAGTCCAGAGAGAGAGGTGGACCCCTGAGTAGCTTCCTGGGGTCAGAGGCCCCTACGTGGAGGGCAAGGGGGCACCCTGGGGCCTCTACTGCAAGTCCAGGGAGAGAGGTGGACCCCTGCGTAGCATGCTGGGGTCGGAGGCAACTAGGTGGAGGGCCAGGGGACACCATGGGGCCTCTACTGCAAGTCCAGGGAGAGAGGTGGACCCCTGGGTAGCTTCCAGAGGTCAAAGCCCCCTAGGTGGAGAGCCAGGGGGCACCCTGGGGCCTCTACTGCAAGTCCAGGGAGAGAAGTGGACCCCTGTGTAGCTTGCTGGGGTCAGAGGCCCCTAGGTGGAGGGTCAGGGGGCACCCTGGGGCCTATCCTGCAAGTCCAGGGAGAGAGGTGGACCTCTGGGTAGCTTGCTGGGGTACGAGGTCCCTAGGTGGAGGGCGAGGGGGCACCCTGGGGCCTCTACTGCAAGTCCAGGAAGAGAGGTGCACCCCTGGGTAGCTTGCTGGGGTCAGAGGCCTCTAGGTGGAGGGCCAAGGGGCACCCTGGGGCCTATACTGCAAGTCCAGGGAGAGAGGTGGACCCCTGGGTAGCTTGCTGGGGTCTGTAGCCCATAGGTGGAGGGCCAGGGGGTACCCTGGGGCCTATACTGCAAGTCCAGGGAAAGAGGTGGACCCCTGGGTAGCTTCCTAAGGTCAGAGGCCCCTAGGTGGAGGACCAGGGGGCACCCTGGGGCCTAACCTGCAAGACCAGGGAGAGAGGTGGACCCCTGGGTAGCTTGCTGGGGTACGAGGCCCCTAGGTGGAGGGCCAGGGGGCACCCTGGGGCCTATCCTGCAAGTCCAGGCAGAGAGGTGGACCCCTGGGTAGCTTGCTGGGGTACGAGGCCCCTAGGTGGATGGCCAGGGGGCTTCGTGGGGCCTCTACTGCAAGTCCAGGGAGAGATGTGGACCCCTGGGTAGCTTGCTGGGGTCAGAAGCCCCTTGGTGGAAGGCCAGGGGGCACCCTGGGGCCTATACTGCAAGTCCGGGGAGAGAGGTGGACCCATGGGTAGCTTACTGGGGTCAGAGGCCCCTTGGTGGAGGGCCAGGGGCACCCTGGGGCCTCTACTGCAAGTCCAGGGAGAGAGGTGGACCCCTGGGTAGCTTGCTGGTGTCAGAGGCAACTAGATGGAGGGACAGGGGGTACCCTGGGGCCTATACTGCAAGTCCAGGGAGAGAGGTGGACCCCTCGGTAGCTTCCTGAGATCAGAGGACCCTGGGTGGAGGGCCAGGGGGCACCCTGGGGCCTATCCTGCAAGTCCAGGGAGAGAGGTGGACCCCTGGGTAGCTTGCTGGGGTACGAGGCAACTAGGTGGAGGGACAGGGGGCACCCTGGGGCCTATACTGCAAGTCCAGGGAGAGAGGTGGACCCATGGGTAGCTTACTGGGGTCAGAGGCCCCTAGGTGGAGGGCCAGGGGCACCCTGGGGCCACTACTGCAAGTCCAGGGAGAGAGGTGGACCCCTGGGTAGCTTGTTGGTGTCAGAGGCAACTAGGTGGAGGGACAGGGGGTACCCTGGGGCCTATACTGCAAGTCCAGGGAGAGAGGTGACTACCCAGGGGTCCACCTCTCTCCAGAAGCCCCTAGGTTTAGTGCCAGGGGGCTTCCTGGGGCCTCAACTGCAAGTCCAAGAAGAAAGGTGGACCCCTATGTAGCTTGCTGGGGTCAGAGGCAACTAGGTGGAGGGCCAGGGGGCACCCTAGGGCCTCTACTGCAAGTCCAGGGAGAGAGGTGGACCCCTGGGTAGTTTGCTGGGGTCAGAGGCCCCTAGGCGGAGGGACAGGAGGCTTCCTGGGGCCTCTACTGCAAGTCCAGGGAGAAAGGTGGACCCCTGGGTAGCTTGCTTGTGTCAGAGGCCCCTAGGTGGAGGTCAAGGGGGCACTCTGGGGCCTCTACTGCAATCCCAGGGAGAGTTTTGGACCCTTGTGTAGCTTGCTGGGGTCAGAAGCCCCTGGGTGGAGGGCCAAGGGGCACCCTGGGGCTTATACCGCAAGTCCAGAGAGAGGTGGACCCCTGGGTAGCTTCCTGGGGTCAGAGGCCCCTAGGTGGAGGGCAAGGGGGAACCCTGGGGCCTCTACTGCAAGTCCAGGGAGAGAGGTGGACCCCTGGGTAGCATGCTGGGGTCGGAGGCAACTAGGTGGAGGGCCAAACACACCCTGGGGCCTATACTGCAAGTCCAGGGAGAGAGGTGGACCCCTGGGTAGCTTGTTGGGGTCAGAAGCCCCTAGGTTTAGTGCCAGGGGGCTTCCTGGGGCCTCAACTGCAAGTCCAAGGAGAAAGGTGGACCCCTGTGTAGCTTTCTGGGGTCAGAAGCCCCTTGGTGGAGGGTCAGGGGGCACCCTGGGGCCTATCCTGCAAGTCCAGGGAGAGAGGTGGACCTCTGGGTAGCTTGCTGGGGTACGAGGCCCCTAGGTAGAGGGCGAGGGGGCACCCTGGGGCCTCTACTGCAAGTCCAGGGAGAGAGGTGGACCCCTGGGTAGCTTGCTAGGGTCAGAGGCCAATAGGTGGGCAGCCAAGGGGCACCCTGGGGCCTCTACTGCAAGTCCAGGGAGAGAGGTGGACACCTGGGTAGCTTGTTGAGGTAAGAAGCCCCTAGGTTTAGTGCCAGGGGGCTTCCTGGGGCCTCAACTGCAAGTCCAAGGAGAAAGGTGGACCCCTGGGTAGCTTCCTTGGGTCAGAGACCCCAAGGTGGAGGGTCAGGAGGTACCCTAGGGCCTCCACTGCAAGTCCAGGGAGAGAGGTGGACCCCTGGGTAGCTTGCTGGGGTCAGAGGCAACTAGGTGGAGGGCCAAGGGGCACCGTGGGGCCTATACTGCAAGTCCAGAGAGAGAGGTGGACCCCTGAGTAGCTTCCTGGGGTCAGAGGCCCCTAGGTGGAGGCAAGGGGGCACCCTGGGGCCTCTACTGCAAGTCCAGGGAGAGAGGTGGACCCCTGCGTAGCATGCTGGGGTCGGAGGCAACTAGGTGGAGGGCCAGGGGACACCCTGGGGCCTATACTGCAAGTCCAGGGAGAGAGGTGGACACCTGGGTAGCTTGTTGGGGTCAAAAGCCCCTAGGTTTAGTGCCAGGGGGCTTCCTGGTGCCTCAACTGCAAGTCCAAGGAGAAAGGTGGACCCCTGTGTAGCTTGCTGGGGTCAGAGGCCCCTAGGTGGAGGGTCAGGGGGCACCCTGGGGCCTATCCTGCAAGTCAAGGGAGAGAGGTGGACCTCTGGGTAGCTTGCTGGGGTACGAGGCCCCTAGGTGGAGGGCCAGGGGGCACCCTGGGGCCTCTACTGCAAGTCCAGGGAGAGAGGTGGACCTCTGGGTAGCTTGCTGGGGTAAGAGGCCCCTAGGTGGAGGGCAATGGGGCACCCTGGGGCCTCTACTGCAATCCCAGGGAGAGTTGTGGATCCTTGTGTAGCTTGCTGGGGTACGAGGCCCCTAGGTGGAGGGCCAGGGGGCACCCTGGGGCCTCTACTGCAAGTTCAGAGAGAGAGGGACACCTGGGTAGCTTCCTGGGGTCAGAGTCCCCTAGGTGGAGGGCCAGGAGGTACCCTAGGGCCTCTACTGCAAGTCCAGGGAGAGAGGTGGACCCCTGGGTAGCTTGCTGGGGTCAGAGGCAACTAGGTTGAGGGCCAGGGGGCACCCTAGGGTCTACACTGCAAGTCCAGGGAGAGAGGTGGACCCCTGGGTAGCTTCCTAAGGTCAGAGACCCCTAGGTGGAGGGCCATGGGGCAGCCTGGGGCCAATCCTGCAAATCCAGGGAGAGAGGTGGACCCCTGGGTAGCTTGCTGGGGTCAGAGGCCGCTAGGTGGAGGGCCAGGGGGCTTCTTGGGGCCTCTACTGCAAGTCCAGGGAGAGAGGTGGACCCCTGGGTAGCTTGCTGTTGTCGTAGGCCCCCATGTGGAGGGCCAGGGGGCTTCCTGGGGCTTCTACTGCAAGTCCAGGGAGAGAGGTGGACCCATGGGTAGCTTACTGGGGTCAGAGGCCCCTAGGTGGAGGGCCAGGGGCACCCTGGGGCCTCTACTGCAAGTCCAGGGAGAGAGGTGGACCCCTGGGTAGCTTGCTGGTGTTAGAGGCAACTAGGTGGAGGGACAGGGGGTACCCTGGGTCCTCTACTGCAAGTCCAGGGAGAGAGGTGGACCCCTGGGTAGCATGCTGGGGTCGGAGGCAACTAGGTGGAGGGCCAGGGGACACCCTGGGGCCTATCCTGCAATTCCAGGGAGAGAGGTGGACAACTAGGTAGCTTGTTGGGGTCAGAAGCCCATAGGTTTGGTGCCAGGGGGCTTCCTGGGGCCTCAACTGCAAGTCCAAGGAGAAAGGTGAACCCCTGTGTAGCTTGCTGGGGTTAGAGGCCCCTAGATGGAGGGTCAGGGGGCACCCTGGGGCCTATCCTGCAAGTCCAGGGAGAGAGGTGGACCTCTGGGTAGCTTGCTGGGGTACGAGGCCCCTAGGTGGAGGGCGAGGGGGCACCCTGGGGCCTCTACTGCAAGTCCAGGGAGAGAGGTGGACCCCTGGGTAGCTTGCTGGGGTCAGAGGCTTCTAGGTGGAGGGCCAAGGGGCACCCTGGGGCCTATACTCCAAGTCCAGGGAGAGAGGTGGACCCCTGGGTAGCTTGCTGAGGTCTGTAGCCCATAGGTGG
This sequence comes from Danio rerio, assembly GCF_049306965.1. Taxonomy (NCBI): domain Eukaryota; kingdom Metazoa; phylum Chordata; class Actinopteri; order Cypriniformes; family Danionidae; genus Danio; species Danio rerio. The sequence continues at coordinate 55,511,731 of NC_133182.1, read as the reverse complement.
AGGGCCAGGGGGTACCCTGGGGCCAATACTGCAAGTCCAGGGAGAGAGGTGGACCCCTGGGTAGCTTCCTAAGGTCAGAGGCCCCTAGGTGGAGGGCCAGGGGGCACCCTGGGGCCTATACTGCAAGTCCAGGGAGAGAGGAAGACCCCTGGGTAGCTTCCTGAGGTCAAAGGCCCCTGGGTGGAGAGCCAGGGGGCACCCTGGGGCTTATCCTGCAAGTCCAAGGAGAGAGGTGGACCCCTGGGTAGCTTGCTGGGGTATGAGGCCCCTAGTTGGAGGGCCAGTGGGCACCCTGGGGCCTTTACTGCAAGCCCAGGGAGAGAGGTGGAACCCTGGTTAGCTTGCTGGGGTCAGAGGCCGCTAGGTGGAGGGCCAGGGGGCTTCTTGGGGCCTCTACTGCAAGTGCAGGGAGAGAGGTGGACGCCTGGGTAGCTTGCTGTTGTCGTAGGCCCCCAGGTGGAGGGCCAGCGGGCTTCCTGGGGCTTCTACTGCAAGTCTAGGGAGAGAGGTGGACCCCTGGGTAGCTTGCTGGGGTCAGAGGCCCCTAGGTGGACGGCCAGGGGGCTTCTTGGGGCCTCTACTGCAAGTCCAGGGAGAGAGGTGGACCCCTGGGTAGCTTCCTGGGGTCAGAGTCCCCTAGGTGGAGGGCCAGGAGGTACCCTAGGGCCTCTACTGCAGGTCCAGGGAGAGAGGTGGACCCCTGGGTAGCTTGCTGGGGTCAGAGGCAACTAGTTGGAGGGCCAGGGAGCACCCTAGGGTCTACACTGCTAGTCCAGGGAGAGAGGTGGACCCCTGGGTAGCTTCCTAAGGTCAGAGGCCCCTAGGTGGAGGGCCAAGGGGCACCCTGGGGCCTATCCTGCAAGTCCAGGGAGAGAGGTGGACCCCTGGGTAGCTTGCTGGTGTACGAGGCCTCTAGGTGGAGGGCCAGGGGGCACCATGGGTCCTCTACTGCAAGTCCAGGGAGAGAGGTGGACCCCTGGGTAGCTTCAAGAGGTCAAAGGCCCCTAATTGGAGAGAAAGGGGGCACCCTGGGGCTTATCCTGCATGTCCAAGGAGATAGGTGGACCCCTGGGTAGCTTTCTGGGGTACGAGGCCTCTAGTTGGAGGGCCAGGGGGCACCCTAGGGCATCTACTGCAAGCCCAGGGAGAGAGTTGGACCCCTGGTTAGCTTGCTGGGGTCAGAAGCCGCTAGGTGGAGGGCCAGGGGGCTTCTTGGGGCCTCTACTGCAAGTCCAGGGAGAGAGGTGGACCCCTGGGTAGCTTGCTGTTGTCATAGGCCCCCAGGTGGAGGGACAGGGGGCTTTCTGGGGCTTTACTACAAGTCTATGGAGAGAGGTGGACCCCTGGGTAGCTTGCTGGGGTCAGAGGCCCCTAGGTGGATGGCCAGGGGGCTTCGTGGGGCCTCCACTGCAAGTCCAGGGAGAGAGGTGGACCCCTGGGTAGCTTGCTGGTGTCAGAGGCAACTAGGTGGAGGGACGGGGGTACCCTGGGGCCTATACTGCAAGTCCAGGTAGAGAGGTGGACCCCTGGGTAGCTTCCTGAGATCAGAGGCCCCTAGGTGGAGGGCCAGGGGGCACCCTGGGGCCTATCCTGCAAGTCCAGGGAGAGAGGTGGACCCCTGGGTAGCTTGCTGGGGTACGAGGCCTCTAGGTGGAGGGCCAGGGGGCACCCTGGGGCCTCTACTGCAAGTCCAGGGAGAGAGGTGGACCCCTGGGTAGCTTGCTGGGGTCAGAAGCCCCTAGGTGGAGGGCCAGGGGGCACCCGGGGGCCTCTACTGCAAGTCCAGGGAGAGAGGTGGACCCCTGGGTATCTTGCTGGGGTCAGAGGCCTCTAGGTGGAGGGCCAGGGGGCACCCTGGGGCCTCTACTGCAAGTCCAGGGAGAGAGGTGGACCCCTGGGTAGCATGCTGGGGTCGGAGGCAACTAGGTGGAGGGCCAGGGGACACCCTGGGGCCTATCCTGCAATTCCAGGGAGAGAGGTGGACCCCTGGGTAGCTTCCTAAGGTCAGAGGCCCCTAGGTGGAGGGCCAGGGGGCACCCTGGGGCTTATCCTGCAAGTCCAGGGAGAGAGGTGGACCCCTGGGTAGCTTGCTGGGGTATGACGCCCCTAGGTGGAGGGCCAGGGGGCACCCTGGGGCCTCTACTGCAAGTACAAGGAGAGAGGTGGACCCCTGGGTAGCTTGCTGGAGTCAGAGGCCTCTAGATGGAGGGCCAGGGGGCACCCTGGGGCCTCTACTGCAAGTCCAGGGAGAGAGGTGGACCACTGGGTAGCTTGCTTGGGTCTGAAGCCCATAGCTGGAGGGCCAGGGGGTACCCTGGGGTCTATACTGCAAGTCCAGGGAGAGAGGTGGACCCCTGGGTAGCTTGTTGGGGTCAGAAGCCCCTAGGTTTAGTGCCAGGGGGCTTCCTGGGGCCTCAACTGCAAGTCCAAGGAGAGAGGTGGACCCCTGGGTAGCTTGCTGGGGTCAGAGGCCTATAGGTGTAGGGCCAGGGGGCACCCTGGGGCCTCTACTGCAAGTCCAGGGAGAGAGGTGGATCCCTGGGTAGCTTGCTGGGGTCTGAAGAACTTAGGTGGAGGGCCAAGGGGTACCCTGGGGCCTCTACTGCAAGTCTAGGGAGAGAGGAGGACCCATGGGTAGCTAGCTGGGGTAAGAGGCCACTAAGTGGAGGGCCAGGGGGCACCCTGGGGCCTCTACTGCAAGTCAAGGGAGAGAGGTGGACCCCTGGGTAGTTTGCTGGGGTCAGAGGCCCCTAGGCATAGGGACAGGAGGCTTCCTGGGGCCTCTACTGCAAGTCCAGGGAGAAAGGTGGACCCCTGGGTAGCTTGCTTGGGTCAGAGGCCTCTAGGTGGAGGTCAAGGGGGCACCCTGGGGCCTCTACTGCAATCCCAGGGAGAGTTGTGGACCCTTGTGTAGCATGCTGGGGTCGGAGGCAACTAGGTGGAGGGCCAGGGGACACCCTGGGGCCTAAACTGCAAGTCCAGGGAGAGAGGTGGACACCTGGGTAGCTTGTTGGGGTCAGAAGCCCCTAGGTTTAGTGCCAGTGGGCTTCCTGGGGCCTCTACTGCAAGTCCAAGGAGAAAGGTGGACCCCTGTGTAGCTCTCTGGGGTCAGAGGCCCCTAGGTGGAGGGTCAGGGGGCACCCTGGGGCCTATCCTGCAAGTCCAGGGAGAGAGGTGGACCTCTGGGTAGCTTGCTGGGGTACGAGGCCCCTAGGTAGAGGGCGAGGGGGCACCCTGGGGCCTCTACTGCAAGTCCAGGGAGAGATGTGGACCCCTGGGTAGCTTGCTGGGGTCAGAGGCCTCTAGATGGAGGGCCAAAAGGCACCCTGGGGCCTATACTGCAAGTCCAGGAAGAGAGGTGGACCCCTGGGTAGCTTGCTGGGGTCTGTAGCCCATAGGTGGAGGGCCAGGGGGTACCCTGAGGCCTATCCTGCAAGTCCAGGGAGAGAGGTGGACCCCTGGGTGACTTGCTGGGGTACGAGGCCCCTAGGTGGAGGGCCAGGGGGCACCCTGGGGGCTCCACTGCAAGTCCAGGGAGAGAGGTGGACCCCTGGGTAGCTTCCTGGGGTCAGAGTCCCCTAGGTGGAGGGTCAGGAGGTACCCTAGGGCCTCTACTGCAAGTCCAGGGAGAGAGGTGGACCCCTGGGTAGCTTGCTGGGGTCAGAGGCAACTAGGTGGAGGGCCAGGGGGCACCCTAGGGTCTACACTGCAAGTCCAAGGAGAGAGGTGGACCCCTGGGAAGCTTCCTAAGGTCAGAGGCCCCTAGGTGGAGGGCCAGGGGGCACCCTGGGGCCTATCCTGCAAGTCCAGGGAGAGATGTGGACCCCTGGGTAGCTTACTGGGGTACGAGGCCCCTAGGTGGAGGGCCAGGGGGCACCCTGGGGCCTCTACTGCAAGTCCAGGGAGAGAAGTGGACCCCTGTGTAGCTTGCTGGGGTCAGAGGCCCCTAGGTGGAGGGTCAGGGGGCACCCTGGGGCCTATCCTGCAAGTCCAGGGAGAGAGGTGGACCTCTGGGTAGCTTGCTGGGGTCAGAGGCCCCTAGGTGGAGGGCCAAGGGGCACCCTGGGGCCTATACTGCAAGTCCAGGGAGAGAGGAGGACCCCTGGGTAGCTTCCTAAGGTCAGAGGCCCCTAGGTGGAGGACCAGGGGGCACCCTGGGGCCTAACCTGCAAGTCCAGGGATAGAGGTGGACCCCTGGGTAGCTTGCTGGGGTACGAGGCCCCTAGGTGGAGTTCCAGGGGGCACCCTGGGGCCTATCCTGCAAGTCCAGGCAGAGAGGTGGACCCCTGGGTAGCTTGCTGGGGTACGAGGCCCCTAGGTGGATGGCCAGGGGGCTTCGTGGGGCCTCTACTGCAAGTCCAGGGAGAGATGTGGACCCCTGTGTAGCTTGCTGGGGTCAGAAGCCCCTTGGTGGAAGGCCAGGGGGCACCCTGGGGCCTATACTGCAAGTCCAGGGAGAGAGGTGGACCCCTGGGTAGTTTTCTGAGATCAGAGGACCCTAGGTGGAGGGCCAGGGGGCACCCTGGGGCCTATCCTGCAAGTCCAGGGAGAGAGGTGGACCCCTGGGTAGCTTGCTGGGGTACGAGGCAACTAGGTGGAGGGCCAGGGGCACCCTAGGGTCTACACTGCAAGTCCAGGGAGAGAGGTGGACCCCTGGGTAGCTTCCTAAGGTCAGAGGTCCCTAGGTGGAGTGCCAGGGGGCACCCTGGGTCCTATCTTGCAAGTCCAGGGAGAGATGTGGACCCCTGGGTAGCTTGCTGGGGTACGTGGCCCCTAGTTGGAGGGCCAGGGGGCACCCTGGGGCCTCTACTGCAAGCCCAGGGAGAGAGGTGGACCCATGGGTAGCTTACTGGGGTCCGAGGCCCCTAGGTGGAGGGCCAGGGGCACCCTGGGGCCACTACTGCAAGTCCAGGGAGAGAAGTAGACCCCTGGGTAGCTTGTTGGTGTCAGAGGCAACTAGGTGGAGGGACAGGGGGTACCCTGGGGCCTATACTGCAAGTCCAGGGAGAGAGGTGACTACACAGGGGTCCACCTCTCTCCAGAAGCCCCTAGGTTTAGTGCCAGGGGGCTTCCTGGGGCCTCAACTGCAAGTCCAAGAAGAAAGGTGGACCCCTGTGTAGCTTGCTGGGGTCAGAGACAACTAGGTGGAGGCCCAGGAGGCACCCTAGGGTCTACACTGCAAGTCCAGGGAGAGAGGTGGACCCCTGGGTAGCTTCCTAAGGTCAGAGGCCCTTAGGTGGAGGGCCAGGGGGCACCCTAGGGCCTATCCTGCAAGTTCAGGGAGAGAGGTGGACCCCTGGGTAGCTTGCTGGGGTACGAGGTCCCTAGGTGGAGGGCCAGGGGGCACCATGGGGCCTCTACTGCAAGTCCAGGGAGAGAGGTGGACCCCTGGGTAGCTTGCTGGGGTCGGGAGCCCCTTGGTGGAAGGCCAGGGGGCACCCTAGGGTCTACACTGCAAGTCCAGGGAGAGAGGTGGACCCCTGGGTAGCTTGCTGGGGTCTGAAGCCCATAGGTGGAGGGCCAGGGGGTACCCTGGGGCCTATACTGCAAGTTCAGGGAGAGAATTGGACCCTTGGGTAGCTTCCTAAGGTTAGAGGCCCCTATGTGGAGGGCCAGGGGGCACCCTGGGGCCTATCCTGCAAGTCTAAGGAGAGAGGTGGACCCCTGGGTAGCTTGCTGGGGTACAAGGCCCCTAGGTGGAGGGCAAGGGGGCACCCTGGGGCCTCTACTGCAAGGCCAGGGAGAGAGGTGGACCCCTTGGTAGCTTGCTGGGGTTAGAGACCCCTAGGTGGAGGGCCAGGGGACACCCTGGGGCCTCTACTGCAAGTCTAGGGAGAGAGGTGGACCCATGGGTAGCTAGCTGGGGTAAGAGGCCCCTAAGTGAAGGGGCCAAGGGGCACCCTGGGGCCTCTACTGCAAGTCCAGGGAGAGAGGTGGACCCCTGGGTAGTTTGCTGGGGTCAGAGGCCCCTAGGCGGAGGGACAGGAGGCTTCCTGGGGCCTCTACTGCAAGTCCAGGGAGAAAGGTGAACCCCTGGGTAGCTTGCTTGTGTCAGAGGCCCCTAGGTGGAGGTCAAGGGGGCACTCTGGGGCCTCTACTGCAATCCCAGGGAGAGTTTTGGACCCTTGTGTAGCTTGCTGGGGTCAGAGGCCCCTGGGTGGAGGGCCAAGGGGCACCCTGGGGCCTATACCGCAAGTCCAGAGAGAGGTGGACCCCTGGGTAGCTTCCTGGGGTCAGAGGCCCCTAGGTGGAGGGCAAGGGGGAACCCTGGGGCCTCTACTGCATGTCCAGGGAGAGAGGTGGACCCCTGGGTAGCATGCTGGGGTCGGAGGCAACTAGGTGGAGGGCCAGGGGACACCCTGGGGCCTATACTGCAAGTCCAGGGAGAGAGGTGGACCCCTGGGTAGCTTGTTGGGGTCAGAAGCCCCTAGGTTTAGTGCCAGGGGGCTTCCTGGGGCCTCAACTGCAAGTCCAAGGAGAGAGGTGGACCCCTGTGTAGCTTTCTGGGGTCAGAAGCCCCTTGGTGGAGGGTCAGGGGGCACCCTGGGGCCTATCCTGCAAGTCCAGGGAGAGAGGTGGACCTCTGGGTAGCTTGCTGGGGTACGAGGCCCCTAGGTGGAGGGCGAGGGGGCACCCTGGGGCCTCTACTGCAAGTCCAGGGAGAGAGGTGGACCCCTGGGTAGCTTGCTAGGGTCAGAGGCCTCTAGGTGGACGGCCAAGGGGCACCCTGGGGCCTATACTGCAAGTCCAGGGAGAGAGGTGGACCCCTGGGTAGCTTGCTGGGGTCTGTAGCCCATAGGTGGAGGGCCAGGGGGTACCCTGGGGCCTATACTGCAAGTCCAGGGAGAGAGGTGGACCCCTGGGTAACTTCCTAAGGTCAGAGGCCCCTAGGTGGAGGGCCAGGGGGCACCCTGGGGCCTATCCTGCAAGTCCAGGGAGAGAGGTGGACCCCTGGGTAGCTTGCTGGGGTACGAGGCCCCTAGGTGGAGGGCCAGGGGACACCCTGGGGCCTTTCCTGCAAGTCCAGGGAGAGAGGTGGACCGCTGGGTAGCTTGCTGGGGTACGAGGCCCCTAGGTGGAGGGCCAGGGGGCACCATGGGGCCTATCCTGCAAGTCCAGGGAGAGAGGTGGACCCCTGGGTAGCTTGCTGGGGTCAGAGGCCCCTAGGTGGAAGGACAGGGGTACCCTGGGGCCTATACTGCAAGTCCAGGGAGAGAGGTGGACCCCTGGGTAGCTTCTAGAGGTCAGAGGCCCCTAGGTGGAGAGCCAGGGGGCACCCTGGGCCTTATCCTGCAAGTCAAAGGAGAGAGGTGGACCCCTGGGTAGCTTGCTGGGGTGCGAGGCCCCTAGGTGGAGGGCGAGGGGGCACCTTGGGGCCTCTACTGCAAGTCCAGGGAGAGAGGTGGACCCCTGGGTAGCTTGCTGGGGTCAGAGGCCTCTAGGTGGAGGGCCAAGGGGCACCCTGGGGCCTATACTGCAAGTCCAGGGAGAGAGGTGGACCCCTGGGTAGCTTGCTCGGGTCAGAGGCAACTAGGTGGAAAGACAGGGGTACCCTGGGGCCTATACTGCAAGTCCAGGGAGAGAGGTGGACCCCTGGGTAGCTTCTAAAGGTCAGAGGCCCCTAGGTGGAGAGCCAGGGGGCACCCTGGGCCTTATACTGCAAGTCAAAGGAGAGAGGTGGACCTCTGGGTAGCTTGCTGGGGTACGAGGCCCCTAGGTGGAGGGCGAGGGGGCACCCTGGGGCCTCTACTGCAAGTCCAGGGAGAGAGGTGGACCCCTGGGTAGCTTGCTGGGGTCAGAGGCCTCTAGGTGGAGGGCCAAGGGGCACCTGGGACCTCTACTGCAAGTCCAGGGAGAGAGGTGGATCCCTGGGTAGCTTGCTGGGGTCTGAAGCCCATAGGTGGAGGGCCATGGGGTACCCTGGGTTCTATACTGCAAGTCCAGGGAAAGAGGTGGACCCTTGGGTAGCTTGCTGGGGTATGAGGCCCCTAGGTGGAGGGCCAGGGGGCACCCTGGGGCCTATCCTGCAAGTCTAGGGAGAGAGGTGGACCCATGGGTAGCTAGCTGGGGTAAGTGGCCCCTAAGTGGAGGGCAAGGGGGCACCCTGGGGACTCTACTGCAAGGCCAGGGAGAGAGGTGGACCCCTTGGTAGCTTGCTGGGGTTAGAGACCCCTATGTGGAGGGCCAGGGGGCACCCTGGGGCCTCTACTGCAAGTCTAGGGAGAGAGGTGGACCCATGGGTAGCTAGCTGGGGTAAGAGGCCCCTAAGTGGAGGGCCAGGGGGCACCCTGGGGCCTCTACTACAAGTCTAGGGAGAGAGGTGGACCCCTGGGTAGTTTGCTGGGGTCAGAGGCACCTAGGCGGAGGGACTGGAGGCTTCCTGGGGCCTCTACTGCAAGTCCAGGGAGAGAGGTGGACCCCTGGGTAGCTTGCTTGGGTCAGAGGCCCCTAGGTGGAGGTCAAGGGGGCACCCTGGGGCCTCTACTGCAATCCCAGGGAGAGTTGTGGACCCTTGTGTAGCTTGCTGGGGTCAGAGGCCCCTGAGTGGAGGGCCAAGGGGCACCCTGGGGCCTATACTGCAAGTCCAGAGAGAGAGGTGGACCCCTGGGTAGCTTGCTGGGGTCAGAGGCCCCTAGGTGGAGGGCAAGGGGCACCCTGGGGCCTCTACTGCAAGTCCAGGGAGAGAGGTGGACCCCTGGGTAGCATGCAGGGGTCGGAGGCAACTAGGTGGAGAGCCAGGGGACACCCTGGGGCCTATACTGCAAGTCCAGGGAGAGAGGTGGACACCTGGGTAGCTTGTTGAGGTAAGAAGCCCCTAGGTTTAGTGCCAGGGGGCTTCCTGGGGCCTCAACTGCAAGTCCAAGGAGAAAGGTGGACCCCTGGGTAGCTTCCTTGGGTCAGAGACCCCAAGGTGGAGGGTCAGGAGGTACCCTAGGGCCTCTACTGCAAGTCCAGGGAGAGAGGTGGACCCCTGGGTAGCTTGCTGGGGTCAGAGGCAACTAGGTGGAGGGCCAAGGGGCACCCTGGGGCCTATACTGCAAGTCCAGAGAGAGAGGTGGACCCCTGAGTAGCTTCCTGGGGTCAGAGGCCCCTAGGTGGAGGGCAAGGGGGCACCCTGGGGCCTCTACTGCAAGTCCAGGGAGAGAGGTGGACCCCTGCGTAGCATGCTGGGGTCGGAGGCAACTAGGTGGAGGGCCAGGGGACACCCTGGGGCCTATACTGCAAGTCCAGGGAGAGAGGTGGACACCTGGGTAGCTTGTTGGGGTCAGAAGCCCCTAGGTTTAGTGCCAGGGGGCTTCCTGGTGCCTCAACTGCAAGTCCAAGGAGAAAGGTGGACCCCTGTGTAGCTTGCTGGGGTCAGAGGCCTCTAGGTGGAGGGCGAGGGGGCACCCTAGGGCCTCTACTGCAAGTCCAGGGAGAGAGGTGGACCCCTGGGTAGCTTGCTGGGGTAAGAGGCCCCTAAGTGGAGGGCCAGGGGGCACCCTGGGGCCTCTACTGCAAGTCCATGGAGAGAGGTGGACCCCTGGGTAGTTTGCTGGGGGTCAGAGGTCCCTAGGTGGAGGGCAATGGGGCATCCTGGGGCCTCTACTGCAATCCCAGGGAGAGTTGTGGATCCTTGTGTAGCTTGCTGGGGTACGAGGCCCGTAGGTGGAGGGCCAGGTGGCACCCTGGGGCCTCTACTGCAAGTTCAGAGAGAGAGAGGGACACCTGGGTAGCTTCCTGGGGTCAGAGTCCCCTAGGTGGAGGGCCAGGAGGTACCCTAGGGCCTCTACTGCAAGTCCAGGGAGAGAGGTGGACCCCTGGGTAGCTTGCTGGGGTCAGAGGCAACTAGGTTGAGGGCCAGGGGGCACCCTAGGGTCTACACTGCAAGTCCAGGGAGAGAGGTGGACCCCTGGGTAGCTTGCTGGGGTCAGAGGCCCCTAGGTGGAGGGCCAGGGGGCACCATGGGGCCTCTACTGCAAGTCCAGGGAGAGAGGTTGACCTTTGGGAAGCTTTCTAAGGTCAGAAGCCCCTAGGTGGAGGGCCAGGGGGCACCCTGGTGCTTATCCTGCAAGTCCAAGGAGAGAGGTTGACCCCTGGGTAGCTAGCTGGGGTACGAGGCCCCTAGTTGGAGGGCCAGGGGGCACCCTGGGGCCTCTAGTGCAAGCCCAGGGAGAGAGGTGGACCCCTGGTTAGCTTGCTGGGGTCAGAAGCCGCTAGGTGGAGGGCCAGGGGGCTTCTTGGGGCCTCTACTGCAAGTCCAGGGAGAGAGGTGGACCCCTGGGTAGCTTGCTGTTGTCGTAGGCCCACAGGTGGAGGGCCAGGGGGCTTCCTGGGGCTTCTACTGCAAGTCTAGGGAGAGAGGTGGACCCCTGGGTAGCTTACTGGGGTCAGAGGCCACTAGGTGAACGGCCAGGGGGCTTCGTGGGACCTCTACTGCAAGTCCAGGGAGAGAGGTGGACCCCTGGGTAGCTTGCTGGGGTCGGAAGCCCCTTGGTGGAAGGCCAGGGGGCACCATGGGGCCTATACTGCAAGTCCAGGGAGAGAGGTGGACCCACGGGTAGCTCACTGGGGTCAGAGGCCCCTACGTGGAGGGCCAGGGGCACCCTGGGGCCTCTACTGCAAGTCCAGGGAGAGAGGTGGACCCCTGGGTAGCTTGCTGGTGTCAGAGGCAACTAGATGGAGGGACAGGGGGTACCCTGGGGGCTATTCTGCAAGTCCAGGGAGAGAGGTGGACCCCTGGGTAGCTTCCTGAGATCAGAGGACCCTAGGTGGAGGGCCAGGGGGCACCCTGGGGCCTATCCTGCAAGTCCAGGGAGAGAGGTGGACCCCTGGGTAGCTTGCTGGGGTCAGAGGCATCTAGGTGGAGGGCCAGGGGGCACCCTAGGGTCTACAATGCAAGTCCAGGGAGAGAGGTGGACCCCTGGGTAGCTTCCTAAGGTCAGAGGCCCCTAGGTGGAGGACCATTGGGCAAACTGGGGCCTATCCTGCAAGTCCAGGGAGAGAGGTGGACCGCTGAGTAGCTTGCTGGGGTACGAGGCCCCTAGGTGGAGGGCCAGGGGGCACCATGGGGCCTCTACTGCAAGTCCAGGGAGAGAGGTGGACCCCTGGGTAGCTTCCTAAGGTCAGAGGCCCCTAGTTGGAGGGCCAGGAGGTACCCTAGGGCCTCTACTGCAAGTCCAGGGAGAGAGGTGGATCCCCGGGGTAGCTTGCTGGGGTCAGAGGCAACTAGGTGGAGGGCCAGGAGGTACCCTAGGGCCTCTACTGCAAGTCAAGGGAGAGAGGTGGACCCCTGGGTAGCTTGCTGGGGTCAGAGGCATCTAGGTGGAGGGCCAGGGGGCACCCTAGGGTCTACAATGCAAGTCCAGGGAGAGAGGTGGACCCCTGGGTAGCTTCCTAAGGTCAGAGGCCCCTAGGTGGAGGGCCAGGGGGCACCCTGGGGCCTCTCCTGCAAGTCCAGGGAGAGAGGTGGACCGCTGGGTAGCTTGCTGGGGTACGAGGCCCCTAGGTGGAGGGCCAGGGGGCACCATGGGGCCTATCCTGCAAGTGCAGGGAGAGAAGTGGACCCCTGGGTAGCTTGCTGGGGTCAGAGGCAACTAGGTGGAAGGACAGGGGTACCCTGGGGCCTATACTGTAAGTCCAGGGAGAGAGGTGGATCCCTGGGTAGCTTCCAGAGATCAAAGGCCCCTAGATGGAGAGCCAGGGGGCACCCTGGGGCTTATCCTGCAAGTCAAAGGAGAAAGGTGGACCCCTGGGTAGCTTCCTAAGGTCAGAGGCCCCTAGCTGAAGGACCAGGGGGCACCCTGGGGCCTATCCTGCAAGTCCAGGGAGAGAGGTGGACCCCTGGGTAGCTTGCTGGGGTACAAGGCCCCTAGGTGGAGGGCCAGGGGGCACCCTGGGGCCTATACTTTAAGTCCAGGAAGAGAGGTGGACCCCTGGGTAGCTTGCTGGGGTCAGAGGCCTCTAGGTGGAGGGCCAAGGGGCACCCTGGGACCTCTACTGCAAGTCCAGGGAGAGAGGTGGATCCCTGGGTAGCTTGCTGGGGTCTGAAGCCCATACGTGGAGGGCCATGGGGTACCCTGGGGCCTTTAATGCAAGTCCAGGGAGAGAGGTGGACCCTTGGGTAGCTTCCTAAGGTTAGAGGCCCCTAGGTAGAGGGCCAGGGGGCACCCTGGGGCCTATCCTGCAAGTCCAGGGAGAGAGGTGGTACCCTGGGTAGCTTACTGGGGTACAAGGCCCCTAGGTGGAGGGCAAGGGGGCACCCTGGGGCCTCTACTGCAAGGCCAGGGAGAGAGGTGGACCCCTTGGTAGCTTGCTGGGGTTAGAGACCCCTAGGTGGAGGGCCAGGGGGCACCCTGGGGCCTCTACTGCAAGTCTAGGGAGAGAGGTGGACTCATGGGTAGCTAGCTGGGGTAAGAGGCCCCTAAGTGGAGGGCCAGGGGGCACCCTGGGGCCTCTACTGCAAGTCCAGGGAGAGAGGTGGACCCCTGGGTAGTTTGCTGGGGTCAGAGGCCCCTAGGCGGAGGGACAGAAGGCTTCCTGGGGCCTATACTGCAAGTCCAGGGAGAGAGGTGGACCCCTGGGTAGCTTGCTTGGGTCAGAGGCAACTAGGTGGAGGGCCAAGGAGCACCCTGGGGCCTATACTGCAAGTCCAGGGAGAGAGGTGGACCCCTGGGTAGCTTGCCTGGGTCAGAGGCAACTAGGTGGAGGGCCAGGGGGCACCCTAGGGTCTACACTGCAAGTCCAGGGTGAGAGGTTGACCTTTGGGAAGCTTTCTAAGGTCAGAGGCCCCTAGGTGGAGGGCCAGGGGGCACCCTGGTGCTTATCCTGCAAGTCCAAGGAGAGAGGTTGACCCCTGGGTAGCTAGCTGGGGTACGAGGCCCCTAGTTGGAGGGCCAGGGTGCACCCTGGGGCCTCTAGTGCAAGCCCAGGGAGAGAGGTGGACCCCTGGTTAGCTTGCTGGGGTCAGAAGCCGCTAGGTGGAGGGCCAGGGGGCTTCTTGGGGCCTCTACTGCAAGTCCAGGGAGAGAGGTGGACCCCTGGGTAGCTTGCTGTTGTCGTAGGCCCACAGGTGGAGGGCCAGGGGGCTTCCTGGGGCTTCTACTGCAAGTCTAGGGAGAGAGGTGGACCCCTGGGTAGATTACTGGGGTCAGAGGCCACTAGGTGAACGGCCAGGGGGCTTCGTGGGACCTCTACTGCAAGTCCAGGGAGAGAGGTGGACCCCTGGGTAGCTTGCTGGGGTCGGAAGCCCCTTGGTGGAAGGCCAGGGGCACCATGGGGCCTATACTGCAAGTCCAGGGAGAGAGCTGGACCCACGGGTAGCTTACTGGGGTCAGAGGCCCCTACGTGGAGGGCCAGGGGCACCCTGGGGCCTCTACTGCAAGTCCAGGGAGAGAGGTGGACCCCTGGGTAGCTTGCTGGTGTCAGAGGCAACTAGATGGAGGGACAGGGGGTACCCTGGGGGCTATTCTGCAAGTCCAGGGAGAGAGGTGGACCCCTGGGTAGCTTCCTGAGATCAGAGGACCCTAGGTGGAGGGCCAGGGGGCACCCTGGGGCCTATCCTGCAAGTCCAGGGAGAGAGGTGGACCCCTGGGTAGCTTGCTGGGGTCAGAGGCATCTAGGTGGAGGGCCAGGGGGCACCCTAGGGTCTACAATGCAAGTCCAGGGAGAGAGGTGGACCCCTGGGTAGCTTCCTAAGGTCAGAGGCCCCTAGGTGGAGGACCAGGGGGCACCCTGGGGCCTATCCTGCAAGTCCAGGGAGAGAGGTGGACCGCTGGGTAGCTTGCTGGGGTACGAGGCCCCTAGGTGGAGGGCCAGGGGGCACCATGGGGCCTCTACTGCAAGTCCAGGGAGAGAGGTGGACCCCTGGGTAGCTTCCTAAGGTCAGAGGCCCCTAGTTGGAGGGCCAGGAGGTACCCTAGGGCCTCTACTGCAAGTCCAGGGAGAGAGGTGGACCCCGGGGTAGCTTGCTGGGGTCAGAGGCAACTAGGTGGAGGGCCAGGAGGTACCCTAGGGCCTCTACTGCAAGTCCAGGGAGAGAGGTGGACCCCTGGGTAGCTTGCTGGGGTCAGAGGCATCTAGGTGGAGGGCCAGGGGGCACCCTAGGGTCTACAATGCAAGTCCAGGGAGAGAGGTGGACCCCTGGGTAGCTTCCTAAGGTCAGAGGCCCCTAGGTGGAGGGCCAGGGGGCACCCTGGGGCCTCTCCTGCAAGTCCAAGGAGAGAGGTGGACCGCTGGGTAGCTTGCTGGGGTACGAGGCCCCTAGGTGGAGGGCCAGGGGGCACCATGGGGCCTATCCTGCAAGTGCAGGGAGAGAAGTGGACCCCTGGGTAGCTTGCTGGGGTCAGAGGCAACTAGGTGGAAGGACAGGGGTACCCTGGGGCCTATACTGTAAGTCCAGGGAGAGAGGTGGATCCCTGGGTAGCTTCCAGAGATCAAAGGCCCCTAGATGGAGAGCCAGGGGGCACCCTGGGGCTTATCCTGCAAGTCAAAGGAGAAAGGTGGACCCCTGGGTAGCTTCCTAAGGTCAGAGGCCCCTAGGTGAAGGACCAGGGGGCACCCTGGGGCCTATCCTGCAAGTCCAGGGAGAGAGGTGGACCCCTGGGTAGCTTGCTGGGGTACAAGGCCCCTAGGTGGAGGGCCAGGGGGCACCCTGGGGCCTATACTTTAAGTCCAGGAAGAGAGGTGGACCCCTGGGTAGCTTGCTGGGGTCAGAGGCCTCTAGGTGGAGGGCCAAGGGGCACCCTGGGACCTCTACTGCAAGTCCAGGGAGAGAGGTGGATCCCTGGGTAGCTTGCTGGGGTCTGAAGCCCATAGGTGGAGGGCCATGGGGTACCATGGGGCCTATACTGCAAGTCCAGGGAGAGAGGTGGACCCTTGGGTAGCTTCCTAAGGTTAGAGGCCCCTAGGTGGAGGGCCAGGGGGCACCCTGGGGCCTATCCTGCAAGTCTAGGGAGAGAGGTGGACCCCTGGGTAGCTTGCTGGGGTACAAGGCCCCTAGGTGGAGGGCCAGGGGGCACCCTGGGGACTCTACTGCAAGGCCAGGGAGAGAGATGGACCCCTTGGTAGCTTGCTGGGGTTAGAGACCCCTAGGTGGAGGGCCAGGGGGCACCCTGGGGCCTCTACTGCAAGTCTAGGGAGAGAGGTGGACCCATGGGTAGCTAGCTGAGGTAAGAGGCCCCTAAGTGGAGGGCCAGGGGGCACCCTGGGGCCTCTACTGAAAGTCCAGGGAGAAAAGTGGACCCCTGGGTAGTTTGCTGGGGTCAGAGGCCCCTAGGCGGAGGGACATGAGGCTTCCTGGGGCCTCTACTGCAAGTCCAGGGAGAAAGGTGGACCCCTGGGTAGCTTGCTTGGGTCAGAGGCCCCTAGGTGGAGGTCAAGGGGGCACCATGGGGCCTCTACTGCAATCCCAGGGAGAGTTGTGGACCCTTGTGTAGCTTGCTGGGGTCAGAGGCCCCTGGGTGGAGGGCCAAGGGGCACCCTGGGGCCTATACTGCAAGTCCAGAGAGAGAGGTGGGCCCCTGGGTAGCTTCCTGGGGTCAGAGGCCCTTAGGTGGAGGGCAAGGGGCACAATGGGGCCTCTACTGCAAGTCCTAGGAGAGAGGTGGACCCCTGGGTAGCATGCAGGGGTCGGAGGCAACTAGGTGGAGGGCCAGGGGACACCCTGGGGCCTATACTGCAAGTACAGGGAGAGAGGTGGACACCTGGGTAGCTTGTTGGGGTCAGAAGCCCCTAGGTTTAGTGCCAGGGGGCTTCCTGGGGCCTCAACTGCAAGCCCAGGGAGAGAGGTGGACCCCTGGTTAGCTTGCTGGGGTCAGAAGCCGCTAGGTGGAGGGCCAGGGGGCTTCTTGGGGCCTCTACTGCAAGTCCAAGGAGAAAGGTGGACCCCTGTGTAGCTTGCTGGGGTACAAGGCCCCTAGGTGGAGGGTCAGGGGGCACCCTGGGGCCTATCCTGCAAGTCCAGGGAGAGAGGTGGACCTCTGGGTAGCTTGCTGGGGTACGAGACACGTAGGTGGAGGGCGAGGGGGCACCCTGGGGCCTCTACTGCAAGTCCAGGAAGAGAGGTGCTCCCCTGGGTAGCTTGCTGGGGTCAGAGGCCTCTAGGTGGAGGGCCAAGGGGCACCCTGGGGCCTATACTCGAGTCCAGGGAAAGAGGTGGACCCCTGGGTAGCTTGCTGGGGTCTGTAGCCCATAGGTGGAGGGCCAGGGGGTACCCTGGGGCCTATACTGCAAGTCCAGGGAGAGAGGTGGACCCCTGGGTAGCTTCCTAAGGTCAGAGGCCCCTAGGTGAAGGACCAGGGGGCACCCTGGGGCCTATCCTGCAAGTCCAGGGAGAGAGGTGGACCCCTGGGTAGCTTGCTGGGGTACGAGGCCCCTAGGTGGACGGCCAGGGGGCTTCGTGGGGCCTATACTGCAAGTCCAGGGAGAGAGGTGGACCCATGGGTAGCTTACTGGGGTTAGAGGCCCCTAGGTGGACGGCCAGGGGGCTTCGTGGGGCCTCTACTGCAAGTCCAGGGAGAGATGTGGACCCCTGGGTAGCTTGCTGGGGTCGGAAGCCCCTTGGTGGAAGGCCAGGGGGCACCCTGGGGCCTATACTGCAAGTCCAGGGAGAGAGGTGGACCCATGGGTAGCTTACTGGGGTTAGAGACCCCTAGGTGGAGGGCCAGGGGGCACCCTGGGGCCTCTACTGCAAGTCTAGGGAGAGAGGTGGACCCATGGGTAGCTAGCTGGGGTAAGAGGCCCCTAAGTGGAGGTCAAGGGGGCACCCTTGGGCCTCTACTGCAAACCCAGGGAGAGTTGTGGACCCTTGTGTAGCTTGCTGGGGTCCGAGGCCCCTGGGTAGAGGGCCAAGGGGCACCCAGTGGCCTATACTGCAAGTCCAAAGAGAGAGGTGGACCCCTGGGTAGCTTCCGGGGGTCAGAGGCCCCTAGGTGGAGGGCCAGGGGGCACCCTGGGGCCTCTACTGCAAGTCCAGGGAGAGAGGTGGACCCCTGGGTAGCATGCTGGGGTCGGAGGCAACTAGGTGGAGGGCCAGGGGCACCCTGGGGCCTATCCTGCAAGTCCATGGAGAGAGGTGGACCCCTGGGTAGCTTGCTGGGGTACGAGGCCCCTAGGTGGACGGCCAGGGGGCTTCGTGGGGCCTCTACTGCAAGTCCAGGGAGAGAGGTGGACCCCTGGGTAGCTTGCTGGGGTCGGAAGCCCCTTGGTGGAAGGCCAAGGGGCACCCTGGGGCCTATACTGCAAGTCCAGGGAGAGAGGTGGACCCATGGGTAGCTTACTGGGGTCAGAGGCCCCTAGGTGGAGGGCCAGGGGCACCCTGGGGCCTCTACTGCAAGGCCAGGGAGAGAGGTGGACCCCTTGGTAGCTTGCTGGGGTTAGAGACCCCTAGGTGGAGGGCCAGGGGGCAACCTGGGGCCTCTACTGCAAGTCTAGGGAGAGAGGTGGACCCATGGGTAGCTAGCTAGGGTAAGAGGCCCCTAAGTGGAGGGCCAGGGGGCACCCTGGGGCCTCTACTGCAAGTCCAGGGAGAGAGGTGGACCCCTGGGTAGTTTGCTGGGGTCAGAGGCCCCCAGGCGGAGGGACAGGAGGCTTCCTGGGGCCTCTTCTGCAAGTCCAGGGAGAAAGGTGGACCCCTGGGTAGCTTGCTTGGGTCAGAGGCCTCTAGGTGGAGGTCAAGGGGGCACCCTGGGGCCTCTACTGCAATCCCAGGGAGAGTTGTGGACCCTTGTGTAGCTTGCTGGGGTCTGAGGCCCCTGGGTGGAGGGCCAAGGGGCACCCTGAGGGCTATACTGCAAGTCCAGAGAGAGAGGTGGACCCCTGGGTAGCTTCCTGGGGTCGAAGGCCCCTAGGTGGAGGTCAAGGGGGCACCCTGGGGCCTCTACTGCAAGTCCAGGGAGAGAGGTGGACCGCTGTGTAGCATGCTGGGGTCGGAGGCAACTAGGTGGAGGGCCAGGGGACACCCTGGGGCCTATACTGCAAGTCCAGGGAGAGAGGTGGACACCTGGGTAGCTTGTTGGGGTCAGAAGCCCCTAGGTTTAGTGCCAGGGGGCTTCCTGGGGCCTCAACTGCAAGTCCAGGGAGAGAGGTGGACCCCTGGGTAGCTTGCTGGGTTCAGAGGCATTTAGGTGGAGGGCCAGGGGGCAACCTAGGGTCTACACTGCAAGTCCAGGGAGAGAGGTGGACCCCTGGGTAGCTTCCTAAGGTCAGAGGCCCCTAGGTGGAGGGCCAGGGGTACCCTGGGGCCTATACTGCAAGTCCAGGGAGAGAGGTGGACCCCTGGGTAGCTTCCAGAGGTCAAAGGCCCCTAGGTGGAGAGCCAGGGGGCACCCTGGGGCTTATCCTGCAAGTCCAAGGAGAGAGGTGGACCCCTGGGTAGCTTGCTGGGGTACTAGGCCCCCAGTTGGAGGGCCAGGGGGCACCCTGGGGCCTCTACTGCAAGCCCATGGAGAGAGGTGGACCCCTTGTTAGCTTGCTGGGGTCAGAAACCGCTAGGTGGAGGGCCAGGGGGCTTCTTGGGGCCTCTACTGTAAGTCCAGGGAGAGAGGTGGACCCCTGGGTAGCTTGCTGTTGTCGTAGGCCCCCAGGTGGAGGGCCAGGGGGCTTCCTGGGGCTTCTACTGCAAGTCTAGGGAGAGAGGTGGACCCCTGGGTAGCTTGCTGGGGTCAGAGGCCCCTAGGTGGACGGCCAGGGGGCTTCGTGGGGCCTCTACTGCAAGTCCAGGGAGAGAGGTGGACCCCAGGGTAGCTTGCTAGTGGTCGGAAGCCCCTTGGTGAAAGGCCAGGGGGCACCCTAGGGCCTATACTGCAAGTCCAGGGAGAGAGGTGGACCCATGGGTAGCTTACTGGGGTCAGAGGCCCCTAGGTGGAGGGCCAGGGGCACCCTGGGGCCTCTACTGCAAGTCCAGGGAGAGAGGTGGACCCCTGTGTAGCTTGCTGGTGTCAGAGGCAACTAGGTGGAGGGACAGGGGGTACCCTGGGGCCTATACTGCAAGTCCAGGGAGAGAGGTGGAACCCTGGGTAGCTTCCTGAGATCAGAGGCCCCTAGGTGGAGGGCCAGGGGGCACCCTGGGGCCTATCCTGCAAGTCCAGGTAGAGAGGTGGACCCCTGGGTAGCTTGCTGGGGTCAGAGGCCTATAGGTGGAGGGCCAGGGGGCACCCTGGGGCCTCTACTGCAAGTCCATGGAGAGAGGTGGATCCCTGGGTAGCTTGCTGGGGTCTGAAGCCCATAGGTGGAGGGCCAAGGGGTACCCTGGGGCCTCTACTGCAAGTCTAGGGAGAGAGGAGGACCCATGGGTAGCTAGCTGGGGTAAGAGGCCACTAAGTGGAGGGCCAGGGGGCACCCTGGGGCCTATACTGCAAGTCCAGGGAGAGAGGTGGACACCTGGGTAGCTTGTTGGGGTCAGAAGCCCCTAGGTTTAGTGCCAGGGGGCTTCCTGGGGCCTCAACTTCAAGTCCAAGGAGAAAGGTGGACCCCTGGGTAGCTTCCTGGGGTCAGAGTCCCCTAGGTGGAGGGTCAGGAGGTACCCTAGGGCCTCTACTGCAAGTCCAGGGAGAGAGGTGGACCCCTGGGTAGCTTGCTGGGTTCAGAGGCAACTAGGTGGAGGGCCAGGGGGCAACCTAGGGTCTACACTGCAAGTCCAGTTAGAGAGGTGGACCCCTGGGTAGCTTCCTAAGGTCAGAGGCCCCTAGGTGGAGGGCCAGGGGTACCCTGGGGCCTATACTGCAAGTCCAGGGAGAGAGGTGGACCCCTGGGTAGCTTCCAGAGGTCAAAGGCCCCTAGGTGGAGAGCCAGGGGGCACCCTGGGGCTTATCCTGCAAGTCCAAGGAGAGAGGTGGACCCCTGGGTAGCTTGCTGGGGTACGAGGCCCCCAGTTGGAGGGCCAGGGGGCACCCTGGGGCCTCTACTGCAAGCCCATGGAGAGAGGTGGACCCCTTGTTAGCTTGCTGGGGTCAGAAACCGCTAGGTGGAGGGCCAGGGGGCTTCTTGGGGCCTCTACTGTAAGTCCAGGGAGAGAGGTGGACCCCTGGGTAGCTTGCTGTTGTCGTAGGCCCCCAGGTGGAGGGCCAGGGGGCTTCCTGGGGCTTCTACTGCAAGTCTAGGGAGAGAGGTGGACCCCTGGGTAGCTTGCTGGGGTCAGAGGCCCCTAGGTGGACGGCCAGGGGGCTTCGTGGGGCCTCTACTGCAAGTCCAGGGAGAGAGGTGGACCCCAGGGTAGCTTGCTAGTGGTCGGAAGCCCCTTGGTGAAAGGCCAGGGGGCACCCTAGGGCCTATACTGCAAGTCCAGGGAGAGAGGTGGACCCATGGGTAGCTTACTGGGGTCAGAGGCCCCTAGGTGGAGGGCCAGGGGCACCCTGGGGCCTCTACTGCAAGTCCAGGGAGAGAGGTGGACCCCTGTGTAGCTTGCTGGTGTCAGAGGCAACTAGGTGGAGGGACAGGGGGTACCCTGGGGCCTATACTGCAAGTCCAGGGAGAGAGGTGGAACCCTGGGTAGCTTCCTGAGATCAGAGGCCCCTAGGTGGAGGGCCAGGGGGCACCCTGGGGCCTATCCTGCAAGTCCAGGTAGAGAGGTGGACCCCTGGGTAGCTTGCTGGGGTCAGAGGCCTATAGGTGGAGGGCCAGGGGGCACCCTGGGGCCTCTACTGCAAGTCCAGGGAGAGAGGTGGATCCCTGGGTAGCTTGCTGGGGTCTGAAGCCCATAGGTGGAGGGCCAAGGGGTACCCTGGGGCCTCTACTGCAAGTCTAGGGAGAGAGGAGGACCCATGGGTAGCTAGCTGGGGTAAGAGGCCACTAAGTGGAGGGCCAGGGGGCACCCTGGGGCCTCTACTGCAAGTCAAGGGAGAGAGGTGGACCCCTGGGTAGTTTGCTGGGGTCAGAGGCCCTTAGGCGGAGGGACAGGAGGCTCTCTGGGGCCTCTACTGCAAGTCCAGGGAGAGAGGTGGACCCCTGGGTAGCTTGCTTGGGTCAGAGGCCTCTAGGTGGAGGTCAAGGGGGCACCCTGGGGCCTCTACTGCAATCCCAGGGAGAGTTGTGGACCCTTGTGTAGCTTGCTGGGGTCAGAGGAACCTGGGTGGAGGGCCAAGGGGCACCCTGGGGCCTATACTGCAAGTCCAGAGAGAGAGGTGGACCCCTGGGTAGCTTCCTGGGGTCAGAGGCCCCTACGTGGAGCTCAAGGGGGCACCCTGAGGCCTCTACTGCAAGTCCAAGGAGAGAGGTGGACCCCTGGGTAGCACGCTGGGGTCGGAGGCAACTAGGTGGAGGGCCAGGGGACACCCTGGGGCCTAAACTGCAAGTCCAGGGAGAGAGGTGGACACCTGGGTAGCTTGTTGGGGTCAGAAGCCCCTAGGTTTAGTGCCAGTGGGCTTCCTGGGGCCTCTACTGCAAGTCCAAGGAGAAAGGTGGACCGCTGTGTAGCTCTCTGGGGTCAGAGGCCCCTAGGTGGAGGGTCAGGGGGCACCCTGGGGCCTTTCCTGCAAGTCCAGGGAGAGATGTGGACCCCTGGGTAGCTTGCTGGGGTCAGAGGCCTCTAGATGGAGGGCCAAGGGGCACCCTGGGGCCTATACTGCAAGTCCAGGAAGAGAGGTGGACCCCTGGGTAGCTTGCTGGGGTCTGTAGCCCATAGGTGGAGGGCCAGGGAGTACCCTGGGGCCTATACTGCAAGTCCAGGGAGAGAGGTGGACCCCTGGGTAGCTTCCTAAGGTCAGAGGCCCCTAGGTGGAGGGCCAGGGGGCACCCTGGGGCCTATCCTGCAAGTCCAGGGAGAGAGGTGGACCCCTGGGTAGCTTGCTGGGGTCAGAGGCAACTAGGTGGAGGGCCAGGGGGCACCCTAGGGTCTACACTGCAAGTCCAGGGAGAGAGGATGACCCCTGGGAAGCTTCCTAAGGTCAGAGGCCCCTAGGTGGAGGGCCAGGGGGCACCCTTGGGCCTATCCTGCAAGTCCAGGGAGAGATGTGGACCCCTGGGTAGCTTACTGGGGTACGAGGCCCCTAGGTGGAGGGCCAGGGGGCACCCTGGGGCCTCTACTGCAAGTCCAGGGAGAGAAGTGGACCCCTGTGTAGCTTGCTGGGGTCAGAGGCCCCTAGGTGGAGGGTCAGGGGGCACCCTGGGGCCTATCCTGCAAGTCCAGGGAGAGAGGTGGACCTCTGGGTAGCTTGCTGGGGTACGAGGTCCCTAGGTGGAGGGCGAGGGGGCACCCTGGGGCCTCCACTGCAAGCCCAGGAAAAGAGGTGCACCCCTGGGTAGCTTGCTGTGGTCAGAGGCCTCTAGGTGGAGGGCCAAGGGGCACCCTGGGGCCTATACTGCAAGTCCAGGGAGAGAGGTGGACCCCTGGGTAGCTTGCTGGGGTACGAGGCCCCTAGGTGGAGGGCCAGGGGGCACCCTGGGGCCTATCCTGCAAGTCCAGTCAAAGAGGTGGACCCCTGGGTAGCTTACTGGGGTCAGAGGCCCCTAGGTGGAGGGCCAGGGGCACCCTGGGGCCTCTACTGCAAGTCCAGGGAGAGAGGTGGACCCCTGGGTAGCTTGCTGGGGTCAGAGGCCTCTAGGTGGAGGGCCAAGGGGCACCCTGGGGCCTATACTGCAAGTCCAGGGAGAGAGGTGGACCCCTGGGTAGCTTGCTGAGGTCTGTAGCCCATAGGTGGAGGGCCAGGGGGTACCCTGGGGCCTCTACTGCAAGTCCAGGGAGAGAGGTGGACCCCTGGGTAGCTTGCTGGTGTCAGAGGCAACTAGATGGAGGGACAGGGGGTACCCTGGGGCCTATACTGCAAGTCCAGGGAGAGAGGTGGACCCCTGGGTAGCTTCCTGAGATCAGAGGACCCTAGGTGGAGGGCCAGGGGGCACCCTGGGGCCTATCCTGCAAGTCCAGGGAGAGAGGTGGACCCCTGGGTAGCTTGCTGGGGTACGAGGCAACTAGGTGGAGGGCCAGGTGGCACCCTAGGGTCTACACTGCAAGTCCAGGGAGAGAGGTGGACCCCTGGGTAGCTTCCTAAGGTCAGAGGTCCCTAGCTGGAGTGCCAGGGGGCACCCTGGGGCCTATTTTGCAAGTCCAGGGAGAGATGTGGACCCCTGGGTAGCTTGCTGGGGTATGAGGCCCCTAAGTTGAGGGCCAGGGGGCACCCTGGGGCCTCTACTGCAAGTCCAGGGAGAGAGGAGGACCCCTGGGTAGCTTGCTGGTGTCAGAGGCAACTAGGTGGAGGGACAGGGGGTACCCTGGGGCCTATACTGCAAGTCCAGGGAGAGAGGTGGACCCCTTGGTAGCTCACTGGGGTACGAGGCCCCTAGTTGGAGGGCCAGGGGGCACCCTGGGGCCTCTACTGCAAGCCCAGGGAGAGAGGTGGACCCCTGGTTAGCCTGCTGGGGTCAGAAGCCCCTTGGTGGAAGGCCAGAGGGCACCCTGGGGCCTATACTGCAAGTCCAGGGAGAGAGGTGGACCCATGGGTAGCTTACTGGGGTCAGAGGCCCCTAGGTGGAGGGCCAGGGGCACCCTGGGGCCACTACTGCAAGTCCAGGGAGAGAGGTGGACCCCTGGGTAGCTTGTTGGTGTCAGAGGCAACTAGGTGGAGGGACAGGGGGTACCCTGGGGCCTATACTGCAAGTCCAGGGAGAGAGGTGACTACCCAGGGGTCCACCTCTCTCCAGAAGCCCCTAGGTTTAGTGCCAGGGGGCTTCCTGGGGCCTCAACTGCAAGTCCAAGAAGAAAGGTGGACCCCTGTGTAGCTTGCTGGGGTCAGAGGCAACTAGGTGGAGGGCCAGGGGGCACCCTAGGGTCTACACTGCAAGTCCAGGGAGAGAGGTGGACCCCTGGGTAGCTTCCTAAGGTCAGAGGCCCTTAGGTGGAGGGCCAGGGGGCACCCTGGGGCCTATCCTGCAAGTCCAGGGAGAGAGGTGGACCCCTGGGTAGCTTGCTGGGGTACGAGGCCCCTAGGTGGAGGGCCAGGGGGCACCATGGGGCCTCTACTGCAAGTCCAGGGAGAGAGGTGGACCCCTGGGTAGCTTGCTGGGGTCGGGAGCCCCCTTGGTGGAAGGCCAGGGGGCACCCTAGGGTCTACACTGCAAGTCCAGGGAGAGAGGTGGACCCCTGGGTAGCTTGCTGGGGTCTGAAGCCCATAGTTGGAGGGCCAGGGGGTACCCTGGGGCCTATACTGCAAGTTCAGGGAGAGAATTGGACCCTTGGGTAGCTTCCTAAGGTTAGAGGCCCTTAGGTGGAGGGCCAGGGGGCACCCTGGGGCCTATCCTGCAAGTCTAAGGAGAGAGGTGGACCCCTGGGCAGCTTGCTGGGGTACAAGGCCCCTAGGTGGAGGGCAAGGGGGCACCCTGGGGCCTCTACTGCAAGGCCAGGGAGAGAGGTGGACCCCTTGGTAGCTTGCTGGGGTTAGAGACCCCTAGGTGGAGGGCCAGGGGGCACCCTGGGGCCTCTACTGCAAGTCTAGGGAGAGAGGTGGACCCATGGGTAGCTAGCTGGGGTAAGAGGCCCCTAAGTGAAGGGGCCAGGGGGCACCCTGGGGCCTCTACTGCAAGTCCAGGGAGAGAGGTGGACCCCTGGGTAGTTTGCTGGGGTCAGAGGCCCCTAGGCGGAGGGACAGGAGGCTTCCTGGGGCCTCTACTGCAAGTCCAGGGAGAAAGGTGGACCCCTGGGTAGCTAGCTTGTGTCAGAGGCCCCTAGGTGGAGGTCAAGGGGGCACTCTGGGGCCTCTACTGCAATCCCAGGGAGAGTTTTGGACCCTTGTGTAGCTTGCTGGGGTCAGAGGCCCCTGGGTGGAGGGCCAAGGGGCACCCTGGGGCCTATACTGCAAGTCCAGAGAGAGAGGTGGACCCCTGGGTAGCATGCTGGGGTCGGAGGCAACTAGGTGGAGGGCCAGGGGACACCCTGGGGCCTATACTGCAAGTCCAGGGAGAGAGGTGGACCCCTGGGAAGCTTGTTGGGGTCAGAAGCCCCTAGGTTTAGTGCCAGGGGGCTTCCTGGGGCCTCAACTGCAAGTCCAAGGAGAAAGGTGGACCCCTGTGTAGCTTTCTGGGGTCAGAAGCCCCTTGGTGGAGGGTCAGGGGGCACCCTGGGGCCTATCCTGCAAGTCCAGGGAGAGAGGTGGACCTCTGGGTAGCTTGCTGGGGTACGAGGCCCCTAGGTGGAGGGCGAGGGGGCACCCTGGGGCCTCTACTGCAAGTCCAGGGAGAGAGGTGGACCCCTGGGTAGCTTGCTGCGGTCTGTAGCCCATAGGTGGAGGGCCAGGGGGTACCCTGGGGCCTATACTGCAAGTCCAGGGAGAGAGGTGGACCCCTGGGTAGCCTCCTAAGGTCAGAGGCCCCTAGGTGGAGGGCCAGGGGGCACCCTGGGGCCTATCCTGCAAGTCTAGGGAGAGAGGTGGACCCCTGGGTAGCTTGCTGGGGTACGAGGCCCCTAGGTGGAGGGCCAGGGGACACCCTGGGGCCTTTCCTGCAAGTCCAGGGAGAGAGGTGGACCGCTGGGTAGCTTGCTGGGGTACGAGGCCCCTAGGTGGAGGGCCAGGGGGCACCATGGGGCCTATCCTGCAAGTCCAGGGAGAGAGGTGGACCCCTGGGTAGCTTGCTGGGGTCAGAGGCAACTAGGTGGAAGGACAGGGGTACCCTGGGGCCTATACTGCAAGTCCAGGGAGAGAGGTGGACCCCTGGGTAGCTTCTAGAGGTCAGAGGCCCCTAGGTGGAGAGCCAGGGGGCACCCTGGGCCTTATCCTGCAAGTCAAAGGAGAGAGGTGGACCCCTGGGTAGCTTGCTGGGGTGCGAGGCCCCTAGGTGGAGGGTGAGGGGGCACCTTGGGGCCTCTACTGCAAGTCCAGGGAGAGAGGTGGACCCCTGGGTAGCTTGCTGGGGTCAGAGGCCTCTAGGTGGAGGGCCAAGGGGCACCCTGGGGCCTATACTGCAAGTCCAGGGAGAGAGGTGGACCCCTGGGTAGCTTGCTGGGGTCAGAGGCCTCTAGGTGGAGGGCCAAGGGGCACCCTGGGGCCTATACTGCAAGTCCAGGGAGAGAGGTGGACCCCTGGGTAGCTTGCTGGGGTCTGTAGCCCATAGGTGGAGGGCCAGGGGGTACCCTGGGGCCTATACTGCAAGTCCAGGGAGAGAGGTGGACCCCTGGGTAGCTTCCTAAGGTCAGAGGCCCCTAGGTGGAGGACCAGGGGGCACCCTGGGGCCTAACCTGCAAGTCCAGGGAGAGAGGTGGACCCCTGGG
Source organism: Danio rerio (assembly GCF_049306965.1). Taxonomy (NCBI): domain Eukaryota; kingdom Metazoa; phylum Chordata; class Actinopteri; order Cypriniformes; family Danionidae; genus Danio; species Danio rerio. The sequence goes on along the minus strand of NC_133182.1, from coordinate 55,485,561 downwards.
TAGCTTGCTGGGGTACGAGGCCCCTAGGTGGAGGGCCAGGGGGCACCCTGGGGCCTATCCTGCAAGTCCAGGCAAAGAGGTGGACCCCTGGGTAGCTTGCTGGGGTACGAGGCCCCTAGGTGGAGGGCCAGGGGCACCCTGGGGCCTCTACTGCAAGTCCAGGGAGAGAGGTGGACCCCTGGGTAGCTTGCTGGGGTCAGAGGCCTCTAGGTGGAGGGCCAAGGGGCACCCTGGGGCCTATACTGCAAGTCCAGGGAGAGAGGTGGACCCCTGGGTAGCTTGCTGAGGTCTGTAGCCCATAGGTGGAGGGCCAGGGGGTACCCTGGGGCCTCTACTGCAAGTCCAGGGAGAGAGGTGGACCCCTGGGTAGCTTGCTGGTGTCAGAGGCAACTAGATGGAGGGACAGGCGGTACCCTGGGGCCTATACTGCAAGTCCAGGGAGAGAGGTGGACCCCTGGGTAGCTTCCTGAGATCAGAGGACCCTAGGTGGAGGGCCAGGGGGCACCCTGGGGCCTATCCTGCAAGTCCAGGGAGAGAGGTGGACCCCTGGGTAGCTTGCTGGGGTACGAGGCAACTAGGTGGAGGGCCAGGTGGCACCCTAGGGTCTACACTGCAAGTCCAGGGAGAGAGGTGGACCCCTGGGTAGCTTCCTAAGGTCAGAGGTCCCTAGCTGGAGTGCCAGGGGGCACCCTGGGGCCTATTTTGCAAGTCCAGGGAGAGATGTGGACCCCTGGGTAGCTTGCTGGGGTATGAGGCCCCTAAGTGGAGGGCCAGGGGGCACCCTGGGGCCTCTACTGCAAGTCCAGGGAGAGAGGAGGACCCCTGGGTAGCTTGCTGGTGTCAGAGGCAACTAGGTGGAGGGACAGGGGGTACCCTGGGGCCTATACTGCAAGTCCAGGGAAAGAGGTGGACCCCTTGGTAGCTCACTGGGGTACGAGGCCCCTAGTTGGAGGGCCACGGGGCACCCTGGGGCCTCTACTGCAAGCCCAGGGAGAGAGGTGGACCCCTGGTTAGCCTGCTGGGGTCGGAAGCCCCTTGGTGGAAGGCCAGAGGGCACCCTGGGGCCTATACTGCAAGTCCAGGGAGAGAGGTGGACCCATGGGTAGCTTACTGGGGTCAGAGGCCCCTAGGTGGAGGGCCAGGGGCACCCTTGGGCCACTACTGCAAGTCCAGGGAGAGAGGTGGACCCCTGGGTAGCTTGTTGGTGTCAGAGGCAACTAGGTGGAGGGACAGGGGGTACCCTGGGGCCTATACTGCAAGTCCAGGGAGAGAGGTGACTACCCAGGGGTCCACCTCTCTCCAGAAGCCCCTAGGTTTAGTGCCAGGGGGCTTCCTGGGGCCTCAACTGCAAGTCCAAGAAGAAAGGTGGACCCCTGTGTAGCTTGCTGGGGTCAGAGGCAACTAGGTGGAGGGCCAGGGGGCACCCTAGGGTCTACACTGCAAGTCCAGGGAGAGAGGTGGACCCCTGGGTAGCTTCCTAAGGTCAGAGGCCCTTAGGTGGAGGGCCAGGGGGCACCCTGGGGCCTATCCTGCAAGTCCAGGGAGAGAGGTGGACCCCTGGGTAGCTTGCTGGGGTACGAGGCCCCTAGGTGGAGGGCCAGGGGGCACCATGGGGCCTCTACTGCAAGTCCAGGGAGAGAGGTGGACCCCTGGGTAGCTTGCTGGGGTCGGGAGCCCCCTTGGTGGAAGGCCAGGGGGCACCCTAGGGTCTACACTGCAAGTCCAGGGAGAGAGGTGGACCCCTGGGTAGCTTGCTGGGGTCTGAAGCCCATAGTTGGAGGGCCAGGGGGTACCCTGGGGCCTGAACTGCAAGTTCAGGGAGATAATTGGACCCTTGGGTAGCTTCCTAAGGTTAGAGGCCCTTAGGTGGAGGGCCAGGGGGCACCCTGGGGCCTATCCTGCAAGTCTAAGGAGAGAGGTGGACCCCTGGGCAGCTTGCTGGGGTACAAGGCCCCTAGGTGGAGGGCAAGGGGGCACCCTGGGGCCTCTACTGCAAGGCCAGGGAGAGAGGTGGACCCCTTGGTAGCTTGCTGGGGTTAGAGACCCCTAGGTGGAGGGCCAGGGGGCACCCTGGGGCCTCTACTGCAAGTCTAGGGAGAGAGGTGGACCCATGGGTAGCTAGCTGGGGTAAGAGGCCCCTAAGTGAAGGGGCCAGGGGGCACCCTGGGGCCTCTACTGCAAGTCCAGGGAGAGAGGTGGACCCCTGGGTAGTTTGCTGGGGTCAGAGGCCCCTAGGCGGAGGGACAGGAGGCTTCCTGGGGCCTCTACTGCAAGTCCAGGGAGAAAGGTGGACCCCTGGGTAGCTAGCTTGTGTCAGAGCCCCCTAGGTGGAGGTCAAGGGGGCACTCTGGGGCCTCTACTGCAATCCCAGGGAGAGTTTTGGACCCTTGTGTAGCTTGCTGGGGTCAGAGGCCCCTGGGTGGAGGGCCAAGGGGCACCCTGGGGCCTATACCGCAAGTCCAGAGAGAGGTGGACCCCTGGGTAGCTTTCTGGGGTCAGAGGCCCCTAGGTGGAGGGCAAGGGGGAACCATAGGGCCTCTACTGCAAGTCCAGGGAGAGAGGTGGACCCCTGGGTAGCATGCTGGGGTCGGAGGCAACTAGGTGGAGGGCCAGGGGACACCCTGGGGCCTATACTGCAAGTCCAGGGAGAGAGGTGGACCCCTGGGTAGCTTGTTGGGGTCAGAAGCCCCTAGGTTTAGTGCCAGGGGACTTCCTGGGGCCTCAACTGCAAGTCCAAGGAGAAAGGTGGACCCCTGTGTAGCTTTCTGGGGTCAGAAGCCCCTTGGTGGAGGGTCAGGGGGCACCCTGGGGCCTATCCTGCAAGTCCAGGGAGAGAGGTGGACCTCTGGGTAGCTTGCTGGGGTACGAGGCCCCTAGGTGGAGGGCGAGGGGGCACCCTGGGGCCTCTACTGCAAGTCCAGGGAGAGAGGTGGACCCCTGGGTAGCTTGCTGGTGTCAGAGGCAACTAGATGGAGGGACAGGGGGTACCCTGGGGCCTATACTGCAAGTCCAGGGAGAGAGGTGGACCCCTGGGTAGCTTCCTGAGATCAGAGGACCCTGGGTGGAGGGCCAGGGGGCACCCTGGGGCCTATCCTGCAAGTCCAGGGAGAGAGGTGGACCCCTGGGTAGCTTGCTGGGGTACGAGGCAACTAGGTGGAGGGCCAGGGGGCACCCTAGGGTCTACACTGCAAGTCCAGGGAGAGAGGTGGACCCCTGGGTAGCTTCCTAAGGTCAGAGGTCCCTAGCTGGAGTGCCAGGGGGCACCCTGGGGCCTATCTTGCAAGTCCAGGGAGAGATGTGGACCCCTGGGTAGCTTGCTGGGGTATGAGGCCCCTAAGTGGAGGGCCAGGGGGCACCCTGGGGCCTCTACTGCAAGTCCAGGGAGAGAGGAGGACCCCTGGGTAGCTTGCTGGTGTCAGAGGCAACTAGGTGGAGGGACAGGGGGCACCCTGGGGCCTATACTGCAAGTCCAGGGAGAGAGGTGGACCCATGGGTAGCTTACTGGGGTCAGAGGCCCCTAGGTGGAGGGCCAGGGGCACCCTGGGGCCACTACTGCAAGTCCAGGGAGAGAGGTGGACCCCTGGGTAGCTTGTTGGTGTCAGAGGCAACTAGGTGGAGGGACAGGGGGTACCCTGGGGCCTATACTGCAAGTCCAGGGAGAGAGGTGACTACCCAGGGGTCCACCTCTCTCCAGAAGCCCCTAGGTTTAGTGCCAGGGGGCTTCCTGGGGCCTCAACTGCAAGTCCAAGAAGAAAGGTGGACCCCTGTGTAGCTTGCTGGGGTCAGAGGCAACTAGGTGGAGGGCCAGGGGGCACCCTAGGGCCTCTACTGCAAGTCCAGGGAGAGAGGTGGACCCCTGGGTAGTTTGCTGGGGTCAGAGGCCCCTAGGCGGAGGGACAGGAGGCTTCCTGGGGCCTCTACTGCAAGTCCAGGGAGAAAGGTGGACCCCTGGGTAGCTTGCTTGTGTCAGAGGCCCCTAGGTGGAGGTCAAGGGGGCACTCTGGGGCCTCTACTGCAATCCCAGGGAGAGTTTTGGACCCTTGTGTAGCTTGCTGGGGTCAGAGGCCCCTGGGTGGAGGGCCAAGGGGCACCCTGGGGCTTATACCGCAAGTCCAGAGAGAGGTGGACCCCTGGGTAGCTTCCTGGGGTCAGAGGCCCCTAGGTGGAGGGCAAGCGGGAACCCTGGGGCCTCTAATGCAAGTTCAGGGAGAGAGGTGGACCCTTGGGTAGCATGCTGGGGTCGGAGGCAACTAGGTGGAGGGCCAAACACACCCTGGGGCCTATACTGCAAGTCCAGGGAGAGAGGTGGACCCCTGGGTAGCTTGTTGGGGTCAGAAGCCCCTAGGTTTAGTGCCAGGGGGCTTCCTGGGGCCTCAACTGCAAGTCCAAGGAGAAAGGTGGACCCCTGTGTAGCTTTCTGGGGTCAGAAGCCCCTTGGTGGAGGGTCAGGGGGCACCCTGGGGCCTATCCTGCAAGTCCAGGGAGAGAGGTGGACCTCTGGGTAGCTTGCTGGGGTACGAGGCCCCTAGGTGGAGGGCGAGGGGGCACCCTGGGGCCTCTACTGCAAGTCCAGGGAGAGAGGTGGACCCCTGGGTAGCTTGCTAGGGTCAGAGGCCAATAGGTGGGCAGCCAGGGGGTACCCTGGGGCCTATACTGCAAGTCCAGGGAGAGAGGTGGACCCCTGGGTAGCTTCCTAAGGTCAGACGCCCCTAGGTGGAGGGCCAGGGGGCACCCTGGGGCCTATCCTGCAAGTCCAGGGAGAGAGGTGGACCCCTGGGTAGCTTGCTGGGGTACGAGGCCCCTAGGTGGAGGGCCAGGGACACCCTGGGGCCTTTCCTGCAAGTCCAGGGAGAGAGGTGGACCGCTGGGTAGCTTGCTGGGGTACGAGGCCCCTAGGTGGAGGGCCAGGGGGCACCATGGGGCCTATCCTGCAAGTCCAGGGAGAGAGGTGGACCCCTGGGTAGCTTGCTGGGGTCAGAGGCAACTAGGTGGAAGGACAGGGGTACCCTGGGGCCTATACTGCAAGTCCAGGGAGAGAGGTGGACCCCTGGGTAGCTTCTAGAGGTCAGAGGCCCCTAGGTGGAGAGCCAGGGGGCACCCTGGGCCTTATCCTGCAAGTCAAAGGAGAGAGGTGGACCCCTGGGTAGCTTGCTGGGGTGCGAGGCCCCTAGGTGGAGGGCGAGGGGGCACCTTGGGGCCTCTACTGCAAGTCCAGGGAGAGAGGTGGACCCCTGGGTAGCTTGCTGGGGTCAGAGGCCTCTAGGTGGAGGGCCAAGGGGCACCCTGGGGCCTATACTGCAAGTCCAGGGAGAGAGGTGGACCCCTGGGTAGCTTGCTGGGGTCAGAGGCAACTAGGTGGAAGGACAGGGGTACCCTGGGGCCTATACTGCAAGTCCAGGGAGAGTTGTGGATCCTTGTGTAGCTTGCTGGGGTACGAGGCCCCTAGGTGGAGGGCCAGGGGGCACCCTGGGGCCTCTACTGCAAGTTCAGAGAGAGAGGGACACCTGGGTAGCTTCCTGGGGTCAGAGTCCCCTAGGTGGAGGGCCAGGAGGTACCCTAGGGCCTCTACTGCAAGTCCAGGGAGAGAGGTGGACCCCTGGGTAGCTTGCTGGGGTCAGAGGCAACTAGGTTGAGGGCCAGGGGGCACCCTAGGGTCTACACTGCAAGTCCAGGGAGAGAGGTGGACCCCTGGGTAGCTTCCTAAGGTCAGAGACCCCTAGGTGGAGGGCCAGGGGGCACCCTGGGGCCAATCCTGCAAATCCAGGGAGAGAGGTGGACCCCTGGGTAGCTTGCTGGGGTCAGAGGCCCCTAGGTGGAGGGCCAGGGGGCACCATGGGGCCTCTACTGCAAGTCCAGGGAGAGAGGTGGACCCCTGGGCAGCTTGCTGGGGTCAGAGGCAACTAGGTGGAAGGACAGGGGTACCCTGGGGCCTATACTGCAAGTCCAGGGAGAGAGGTGGACCCCTGGGTAGCTTCCTGAGGTCAAAGGCCCCTAGGTGGAGAGCCAGGGGGCACCCTGGGGCTTATCCTGCAAGTCGAAGGAGAGAGGTGGACCCCTGGGTAGATTGCTGGGGTACGAGGCCCCTAGTTGGAGGGCCAGGGGGCACCCTGGTGCCTCTACTGCAAGCCCAGGGAGAGAGGTGGACCCCTTTGTAGCTTGCTGGTGTCAGAGGCAACTAGGTGGAGGGATAGGGCGTACCCTGGGGCCTATACTGCAAGTCCAGGGAGAGAGGTGGACCCCTGGGTAGCTTGCTGGGGTCTGTAGCCCATAGGTGGAGGGCCAGGGGGTACCCTGGGGCCTATACTGCAAGTCCAGGGAGAGAGGTGGACCCCTGGGTAGCTTCCTAAGGTCAGAGGCCCCTAGGTGGAGGGCCAGGGGGCACCCTGGGGCCTATCCTGCAAGTCCAGGGAGAGAGGTGGACCCCTGGGTAGCTTGCTGGGGTACGAGGCCCCTAGGTGGAGGGCCAGGGGACACCCTGGGGCCTTTCCTGCAAGTCCAGGGAGAGAGGTCAACCACTGGGTAGCTTGCTGGGGTACGAGGCCCCTAGGTGGAGGGCCAGGGGGCACCATGGGGCCTATCCTGCAAGTCCAGGGAGAGAGGTGGACCCCTGGGTAGCTTGCTGGGGTCAGAGGCAACTAGGTGGAAGGACAGGGGTACCCTGGGGCCTATACTGCAAGTCCAGGGAGAGAGGTGGACCCCTGGGTAGCTTCTAGAGGTCAGAGGCCCCTAGGTGGAGAGCCAGGGGGCACCCTGGGCCTTATCCTGCAAGTCAAAGGAGAGAGGTGGACCCCTGGGTAGCTTGCTGGGGTGCGAGGCCCCTAGGTGGAGGGCGAGGGGGCACCTTGGGGCCTCTACTGCAAGTCCAGGGAGAGAGGTGGACCCCTGGGTAGCTTGCTGGGGTCTGAGGCCTCTAGGTGGAGGGCCAAGGGGCACCCTGGGGCCTATACTGCAAGTCCAGGGAGAGAGGTGGACCCCTGGGTAGCTTGCTGGGGTCAGAGGCAACTAGGTGGAAGGACAGGGGTACCCTGGGGCCTATACTGCAAGTCCAGGGAGAGAGGTGGACCCCTGGGTAGCTTCTAGAGGTCAGAGGCCCCTAGGTGGAGAGCCAAAGGGCACCCTGGGCCTTATCCTGCAAGTCAAAGGAGAGAGGTGGACCTCTGGGTAGCTTGCTGGGGTACGAGGCCCCTAGGTGGAGGGCGAGGGGGCACCCTGGGGCCTCTACTGCAAGTCCAGGGAGAGAGGTGGACCCCTGGGTAGCTTGCTGGGGTCAGAAGCCTCTAGGTGGAGGGCCAAGGGGCACCTGGGACCTCTACTGCAAGTCCAGGGAGAGAGGTGGATCCCTGGGTAGCTTGCTGGGGTCTGAAGCCCATAGGTGGAGGGCCATGGGGTACCCTGGGGCCTATACTGCAAGTCCAGGGAAAGAGGTGGACCCTTGGGTAGCTTGCTAAGGTTAGAGGCCCCTAGGTGGAGGGCCAGGGGGCACCCTGGGGCCTATCCTGCAAGTCTAGGGAGAGAGGTGGACAACTGGGTAGCTTGCTGGGGTACAAGGCCCCTAGGTGGAGGGCCAGGGGGCACCCTGGGGCCTCTACTGCAAGTCTAGGGAGAGAGGTGGACCCATGGGTAGCTAGCTGGGGTAAGAGGCCCCTAAGTGGAGGGCCAGGGGGCACCCTGGGGACTCTACTGCAAGGCCAGGGAGAGAGGTGGACCCCTTGGTAGCTTGCTGGGGTCTGAAACCCCTAGGTGGAGGGCCAGGGGGCACCCTGGGGCCTCTACTGCAAGTCTAGGGAGAGAGGTGGACCCATGGGTAGCTAGCTGGGGTAAGAGGCCCCTAAGTGGAGGGCCAGGGGGCACCCTGGGGCCTCTACTACAAGTCCAGGGAGAGAGGTGGAACCCTGGGTAGTTTGCTGGGGTCAGAGGCCCCTAGGCGGAGGGACAGGAGGCTTCCTGGGGCCTCTACTGCAAGTCCAGGGAGAAAGCTGGACCCCTGGGTAGCTTGCTTGGGTCAGAGGCCCCTAGGTGGAGGTCAAGGGGGCACCCTGGGGCCTCTACTGCAATCCCAGGGAGAGTTGTGGACCCTTGTGTAGCTTGCTGGGGTCAGAGGCCCCTGAGTGGAGGGCAAAGGGGCACCCTGGGGCCTATACTGCAAGTCCAGAGAGAGAGGTGGTCCCCTGGGTAGCTTGCTGGGGTCAGAGGCCCCTAGTTGGAGGGCAAGGGGCACCCTGGGGCCTCTACTGCAAGTCCAGGGAGAGAGGTGGACCCCTGGGTAGCATGCAGGGGTCGGAGGCAACTAGGTGGAGAGCCAGGGGACACCCTGGGGCCTATACTGCAAGTCCAGGGAGAGAGGTGGACACCTGGGTAGCTTGTTGAGGTAAGAAGCCCCTAGGTTTAGTGCCAGGGGGCTTCCTGGGGCCTATACTGCAAGTCCAGGGAGAGAGGTGGACCCATGGGTAGCTTACTGGGGTCAGAGGCCCCAAGGTGGAGGGCCAGGGGCACCCTGGGGCCTCTACTGCAAGTCCAGGGAGAGAGGTGAACCCCTGGGTAGCTTGCTGGTGTCAGAGGCAACTAGGTGGAGGGACAGGGGGTACCCTGGGGCCTATACTGCAATTCCAGGGAGAGAGGTGGACCCCTGGGTAGCTTCCTGAGATCAGAGGCCCCTAGGTGGAGGGCCAGGGGGCGCCCTGGGGCCTCTACTGCAAGTCCAGGGAGAGAGGTGGACCCCTGGGTAGCTTGCTGGGGTCTGAAGCCCATAGGTGGAGGGCCAGGGGGTACCCTGGGGCCTATACTGCAAGTTCAGGGAGAGAGGTGGACCCTTGGGTAGCTTCCTAAGGTTAGAGGCCCCTAGGTGGAGGGCCAGGGGGCACCCTGGGGCCTATTCTAAAAAGTCCAGGGAGAGAGGTGGACCCCTGGGTAGCTTGCTGGGGTACAAGGCCCCTAGGTGGAGGGCCAGGGGCACCCTGGGGCCTCTACTGCAAGGCCAGGGAGAGAGGTGGACCCCTTGGTAGCTTGCTGGGGTTAGAGACCCCTAGGTGGAGGGCCAGGGGGCTTCCTGGGGCCTCTACTGCAAGTCCAGGGAGAAAGGTGGACCCCTGGGTAGCTTGCTTGGGTCAGAGGCCCCTATGTGGAGGTCAAGGGGGCACCCTGGGGCCTCTACTGCAATCCCAGGGAGAGTTGTGGACCCTTGTGTAGCTTGCTGGGGTCAGAGGCACCCTGGGTGGAGGGCCAAGGGGCACCCTGGGGCCTATACTGCAAGTCCAGAGAGAGAGGTGGACCCCTGGGTAGCTTCCTGGGGTCAGAGGCCCCTAGGTGGAGGGCAAAGGGGCACCCTGGGGCCTCTGCTGCAAGTCCAGGGAGAGAGGTGGACCCCTGGGTAGCATGCTGGGGTCGGAGGCAACTAGGTGGAGGGCCAGGGGACACCCTGGGGCCTATACTGCAAGTCCAGGGAGAGAGGTGGACCTCTGGGTAGCTTGTTGGGCTACGAGGCCCCTAGGTGGAGGGCGAGGGGGCACCCTGGGGCCTCTAATGCAAGTCCAGGGAGAGAGGTGGACCCCTGGGTAGCTTGCTGGGGTCAGAGGCCTCTAGGTGGAGGGCCAAGGGGCACCCTGGGGCCTATACTGCAAGTCCAGGGAGAGAGGTGGACCCCTGGGTAGCTTGCTGGGGTCTGTAGCCCATAGGTGGAGGGCCAGGGGGTACCCTGGGGCCTATACTGCAAGTCCAGGGAGAGAGGTGGTCCCCTGGGTAGCTTCCTAAGGTCAGAGGCCCCTAGGTGGAGGGCCAGGGGGCACCCTGGGGCCTATCCTGAAAGTACAGGGAGAGAGGTGGACCCCTGGGTAGCTTGCTGGGGTAAGAGGCCCCTAGGTGGAGGGCCAGGGGGCACCCTGGGGCCTCTACTGCAAGTCCAGGGAGAGAGGAGGACCCCTGGGTAGCTTGCTGGGGTCAGAGGCAACTAGGTGGAGGGACAGGGGGTACCCTGGGGCCTATACTGCAAGTCCAAGGAATAAGGTGGACCCCTGGGTAGCTTGCTGGGGTACGAGGCCCCTAGTTGGAGGGCCAGGGGGCACCCTGGGGCCTCTACTGCAAGCCCAGTTAGAGAGGTGGACCCCTGGTTAGCTTGCTGGGGTCGGAAGCCCCTTGGTGGAAGGCCAGGGGGCACCCTGGGGCCTCTACTGCAAGTCCAGGGAGAGAGGTGGACCCATGGGTAGCTTACTGGCGTCAGATGCCCCTAGGTGGAGGGCCAGGGGCACCCTGGGGCCTCTACTGCAAGTCCAGGGAGAGAGGTGGACCCCTGGGTAGCTTGCTGGTGTCAGAGGCAACTAGGTGGAGGGTCAGGGGGTACCCTGGGGCCTATACTGCAAGTCCAGGGAGAGAGGTGGACCCCTGGATAGCTTCCTGAGGTCAGAGGCCCCTAGGTGGAGGGCCAGGGGGCACCCTGGGGCCTATCCTGCAAGTCCAGGGAGAGAGGTGGACCCCTGGGTAGCTTCCTGGGGTCAGAGTCCCCTAGGTGGAGGGTCAGGAGGTACCCTAGGGCCTCTACTGCAAGTCCAGGGAGAGAGGTGGACCCCTGGGTAGCTTGCTGGGGTCAGAGGCCTCTAAGTGGAGGGCCAGGGGGCACCCTGGGGCCTCTACTGCAAGTCCAGGGAGAGAGGTGGACCCCTGGGTAGCTTGCTGTTGTCGTAGGCCCCCAGGTGGAGGGCCAGGGGGCTTCCTGGGGCTTCTACTGCAAGTCTAGGGAGAGAGGTGGACCCCTGGGTAGCTTGCTGGGATCAGAGGCCCCTAGGTGGACGGCCAAGGGGGTTCGTGGGGCCTCTACTGCAAGTCCAGGGAGAGAGGTGGACCCCTGGTTATCTTGCTGGGGTCAGAGGCCGCTAGGTGGAGGGCCAGGGGGCTTCTTGGGGCCTCTACTGCAAGTCCAGGGAGAGAGGTGGACCCCTGGGTAGCTTGCTGTTGTCGTAGGCCCCCAGGTGGAGGGCCAGGGGGCTTCCTGGGGCTTCTACTGCAAGTCCAGGGAGAGAGGTGGACCCATGGGTAGCTTACTGGGGTCAGAGGCCCCTAGGTGGAGGGCCAGGGGCACCCTGGGGCCTCTACTGCAAGTCCAGGGAGAGAGGTGGACCCCTGGGTAGCTTGCTGGTGTTAGAGGCAACTAGGTGGAGGGACAGGGGGTACCCTGGGTCCTCTACTGCAAGTCCAGGGAGAGAGGTGGACCCCTGGGTAGCATGCTGGGGTCGGAGGCAACTAGGTGGAGGGCCAGGGGACACCCTGGGGCCTCTACTGCAAGGCCAGGGAGAGAGGTGGACCCCTTGGTAGCTTGCTGGGGTTAGAGACCCCTAGGTGGAGGGCAAGTCCAGAGAGAGAGGTGGACCCCTGGGTAGCTTCCTGGGGTCAGAGGCCCCTAGGTGGAGGGCAAAGGGGCACCCTGGGGCCTCTGCTGCAAGTCCAGGGAGAGAGGTGGACCCCTGGGTAGCATGCTGGGGTCGGAGGCAACTAGGTGGAGGGCCAGGGGACACCCTGGGGCCTATACTGCAAGTCCAGGGAGAGAGGTGGACCTCTGGGTAGCTTGTTGGGCTACGAGGCCCCTAGGTGGAGGGCGAGGGGGCACCCTGGGGCCTCTAATGCAAGTCCAGGGAGAGAGGTGGACCCCTGGGTAGCTTGCTGGGGTCAGAGGCCTCTAGGTGGAGGGCCAAGGGGCACCCTGGGGCCTATACTGCAAGTCCAGGGAGAGAGGTGGACCCCTGGGTAGCTTGCTGGGGTCTGTAGCCCATAGGTGGAGGGCCAGGGGGTACCCTGGGGCCTATACTGCAAGTCCAGGGAGAGAGGTGGTCCCCTGGGTAGCTTCCTAAGGTCAGAGGCCCCTAGGTGGAGGGCCAGGGGGCACCCTGGGGCCTATCCTGAAAGTACAGGGAGAGAGGTGGACCCCTGGGTAGCTTGCTGGGGTAAGAGGCCCCTAGGTGGAGGGCCAGGGGGCACCCTGGGGCCTCTACTGCAAGTCCAGGGAGAGAGGAGGACCCCTGGGTAGCTTGCTGGGGTCAGAGGCAACTAGGTGGAGGGACAGGGGGTACCCTGGGGCCTATACTGCAAGTCCAAGGAATAAGGTGGACCCCTGGGTAGCTTGCTGGGGTACGAGGCCCCTAGTTGGAGGGCCAGGGGGCACCCTGGGGCCTCTACTGCAAGCCCAGTTAGAGAGGTGGACCCCTGGTTAGCTTGCTGGGGTCGGAAGCCCCTTGGTGGAAGGCCAGGGGGCACCCTGGGGCCTCTACTGCAAGTCCAGGGAGAGAGGTGGACCCATGGGTAGCTTACTGGCGTCAGATGCCCCTAGGTGGAGGGCCAGGGGCACCCTGGGGCCTCTACTGCAAGTCCAGGGAGAGAGGTGGACCCCTGGGTAGCTTGCTGGTGTCAGAGGCAACTAGGTGGAGGGTCAGGGGGTACCCTGGGGCCTATACTGCAAGTCCAGGGAGAGAGGTGGACCCCTGGATAGCTTCCTGAGGTCAGAGGCCCCTAGGTGGAGGGCCAGGGGGCACCCTGGGGCCTATCCTGCAAGTCCAGGGAGAGAGGTGGACCCCTGGGTAGCTTCCTGGGGTCAGAGTCCCCTAGGTGGAGGGTCAGGAGGTACCCTAGGGCCTCTACTGCAAGTCCAGGGAGAGAGGTGGACCCCTGGGTAGCTTGCTGGGGTCAGAGGCCTCTAAGTGGAGGGCCAGGGGGCACCCTGGGGCCTCTACTGCAAGTCCAGGGAGAGAGGTGGACCCCTGGGTAGCTTGCTGTTGTCGTAGGCCCCCAGGTGGAGGGCCAGGGGGCTTCCTGGGGCTTCTACTGCAAGTCTAGGGAGAGAGGTGGACCCCTGGGTAGCTTGCTGGGATCAGAGGCCCCTAGGTGGACGGCCAAGGGGGTTCGTGGGGCCTCTACTGCAAGTCCAGGGAGAGAGGTGGACCCCTGGTTATCTTGCTGGGGTCAGAGGCCGCTAGGTGGAGGGCCAGGGGGCTTCTTGGGGCCTCTACTGCAAGTCCAGGGAGAGAGGTGGACCCCTGGGTAGCTTGCTGTTGTCGTAGGCCCCCAGGTGGAGGGCCAGGGGGCTTCCTGGGGCTTCTACTGCAAGTCCAGGGAGAGAGGTGGACCCATGGGTAGCTTACTGGGGTCAGAGGCCCCTAGGTGGAGGGCCAGGGGCACCCTGGGGCCTCTACTGCAAGTCCAGGGAGAGAGGTGGACCCCTGGGTAGCTTGCTGGTGTTAGAGGCAACTAGGTGGAGGGACAGGGGGTACCCTGGGTCCTCTACTGCAAGTCCAGGGAGAGAGGTGGACCCCTGGGTAGCATGCTGGGGTCGGAGGCAACTAGGTGGAGGGCCAGGGGACACCCTGGGGCCTATCCTGCAATTCCAGGGAGAGAGGTGGACAACTGGGTAGCTTGTTGGGGTCAGAAGCCCATAGGTTTGGTGCCAGGGGGCTTCCTGGGGCCTCAACTGCAAGTCCAAGGAGAAAGGTGGACCCCTGTGTAGCTTGCTGGGGTCAGAGGCCCCTAGGTGGAGGGTCAGGGGGCACCCTGGGGCCTATCCTGCAAGTCCAGGGAGAGAGGTGGACCTCTGGGTAGCTTGCTGGGGTACGAGGCCCCTAGGTGAAGGGCGAGGGGGCACCCTGGGGCCTCTACTGCAAGTCCAGGGAGAGAGGTGGACCCCTGGGTAGCTTGCTGGGGTCAGAGGCTTCTAGGTGGAGGGCCAAGGGGCACCCTGGGGCCTATACTCCAAGTCCAGGGAGAGAGGTGGACCCCTGGGTAGCTTGCTGAGGTCTGTAGCCCATAGGTGGAGGGCCAGGGGGTACCCTGGGGCCTATACTGCAAGTCCAGGGAGAGAGGTGGACCCCTGGGTAGCTTACTAAGGTCAGAGGCCCCTAGGTGGAGGGCCAGGGGGCACCCTGGGGCCTATACTGCAAGTCCAGGGAGAGAGGTAGACCCCTGGGTAGCTTCCTGAGGTCAAAGGCCCCTGGGTGGAGAGCCAGGGGGCACCCTGGGGCTTATCCTGCAAGTCCAAGGAGAGAGGTGGACCCCTGGGTAGCTTGCTGGGGTATGAGGCCCCTAGTTGGAGGGCCAGTGGGCACCCTGGGGCCTTTACTGCAAGCCCAGGGAGAGAGGTGGAACCCTGGTTAGCTTGCTGGGGTCAGAGGCCGCTAGGTGGAGGGCCAGGGGGCTTCTTGGGGCCTCTACTGCAAGTGCAGGGAGAGAGGTGGACCCCTGGGTAGCTTGCTGTTGTCGTAGGCCCCCAGCTGGAGGGCCAGCGGGCTTCCTGGGGCTTCTACTGCAAGTCTAGGGAGAGAGGTGGACCCCTGGGTAGCTTGCTGGGGTCAGAGGCCCCTAGGTGGACGGCCAGGGGGCTTCTTGGGGCCTCTACTGCAAGTCCAGGGAGAGAGGTGGACCCCTGGGTAGCTTCCTGGGGTCAGAGTCCCCTAGGTGGAGGGCCAGGAGGTACCCTAGGGCCTCTACTGCAAGTCCAGGGAGAGAGGTGGACCCCTGGGTAGCTTGCTGGGGTCAGAGGCAACTAGGTGGAGGGCCAGGAGGTACCCTAGGGCCTCTACTGCAGGTCCAGGGAGATAGGTGGACCCCTGGGTAGCTTGCTGGGGTCAGAGGCAACTAGTTGGAGGGCCAGGGAGCACCCTAGGGTCTACACTGCAAGTCCAGGGAGAGAGGTGAACCCCTGGGTAGCTTCCTAAGGTCAGAGGCCCCTAGGTGGAGGGCCAAGGGGCACCCTGGGGCCTATCCTGCAAGTCCAGGGAGAGAGGTGGACCCCTGGGTAGCTTGCTGGTGTACGAGGCCTCTAGGTGGAGGGCCAGGGGGCACCATGGGTCCTCTACTGCAAGTCCAGTGAGAGAGGTGGACCCCTGGGTAGCTTCCAGAGGTCAAAGGCCCCTAATTGGAGAGAAAGGGGGCACCCTGGGGCTTATCCTGCATGTCCAAGGAGATAGGTGGACCCCTGGGTTGCTTTCTGGGGTACGAGGCCTCTAGTTGGAAGGCCAGGGGGCACCCTAGGGCATCTACTGCAAGCCCAGGGAGAGAGTTGGACCCCTGGTTAGCTTGCTGGGGTCAGAAGCCGCTAGGTGGAGGGCCAGGGGGCTTCTTGGGGCCTCTACTGCAAGTCCAGGGAGAGAGGTGGACCCCTGGGTAGCTTGCTGTTGTCGTAGGCCCCCAGGTGGAGGGCCAGGGGGCTTTCTGGGGCTTCTACTACAAGTCTATGGAGAGAGGTGGACCCCTGGGTAGCTTGCTGGGGTCAGAGGCCCCTAGGTGGATGGCCAGGGGGCTTCGTGGGGCCTCTACTGCAAGTCCAGGGAGAGAGGTGGACCCCTGGGTAGCTTGCTGGTGTCAGAGGCAACTAGGTGGAGGGACGGGGGTACCCTGGGGCCTATACTGCAAGTCCAGGGAGAGAGGTGGACCCCTGGGTAGCTTCCTGAGATCAGAGGCCCCTAGGTGGAGGGCCAGGGGGCACCCTGGGGCCTATCCTGCAAGTCCAGGGAGAGAGGTGGACCCCTGGGTAGCTTGCTGGGGTACGAGGCCTCTAGGTGGAGGGCCAGGGGGCACCCTGGGGCCTCTACTGCAAGTCCAGGGAGAGAGGTGGACCCCTGGGTAGCTTGCTGGGGTCAGAAGCCCCTAGGTGGAGGGCCAGGGGGCACCCGGGGGCCTCTACTGCAAGTCCAGGGAGAGAGGTGGACCCCTGGGTAGCTTGCTGGGGTCAGAGGCCTCTAGGTGGAGGGCCAGGGGGCACCCTGGGGCCTCTACTGCAAGTCCAGGGAGAGAGGTGGACCCCTGGGTAGCATGCTGGGGTCGGAGGCAACTAGGTGGAGGGCCAGGGGACACCCTGGGGCCTATCCTGCAATTCCAGGGAGAGAGGTGGACCCCTGGGTAGCTTCCTAAGGTCAGAGGCCCCTAGGTGGAGGGCCAGGGGGCACCCTGGGGCTTATCCTGCAAGTCCAGGGAGAGAGGTGGACCCCTGGGTAGCTTGCTGGGGTATGACGCCCCTAGGTGGAGGGCCAGGGGGCACCCTGGGGCCTCTACTGCAAGTACAAGGAGAGAGGTGGACCCCTGGGTAGCTTGCTGGAGTCAGAGGCCTCTAGATGGAGGGCCAGGGGGCACCCTGGGGCCTCTACTGCAAGTCCAGGGAGAGAGGTGGACCACTGGGTAGCTTGCTGGGGTCTGAAGCCCATAGGTGGAGGGCCAGGGGGTACCCTGGGGTCTATACTGCAAGTCCAGGGAGAGAGGTGGAACCTTGGGTAGCTTCCTAAGGTTAGAGGCCCCTAGGTGGAGGGCCAGGGGGCACCCTGGGGCCTATCCTGCAAGTCCAGGGAAAGAGGTGGACCCCTGGGAAGCTTGCTGGGGTACAAGGCCCCTAGGTGGAGGGCCAGGGGGCACCCTGGGGCCTCTACTGCAAGGCCAGGGAGAGAGGTGGACCCCTTGGTAGCTTGCTGTTGTCAGAGACCCCTAGGTGGAGGGCCAGGGGGCACCCTGGGGCCTCTACTGCAAGTCTAGGGAGAGAGGTGGACCCATGGGTAGCTAGCTGGGGTAAGAGACCATTAAGTGGAGGGCCAGGGGGCACCTTGGGGCCTCTACTTCAAGTCCAGGGAGAGAGGTGGACCCCTGGGTAGTTTGCTGGGGTCAGAGGCCCCTAGGCGGAGGGATAGGGGGCTTCCTGGGGCCTCTACTGCAAGTCCAGGGAGAGAGGTGGACCCCTGGGTAGCTTGCTTGGGTCAGAGGCTCCTAGGTGGAGGTCAAGGGGCACCCTGGGGCCTCTACTGCAATCCCAGGGAGAGTAGTGGACCCTTGTGTAGCTTGCTGGGGTCAGAGGCCCCTGGGTGGAGTGCCAAGGGGCACCCTGGGGCCTCTACTGCAAGTCCAGAGAGAGAGGTGGACCCCTGGGTAGCTTCCTGGGGTCAGAGGACCCTAGGTGGAGGGCAAGGGGGCACCCTGGGGCATCTACTGCAAGTCCAGGGTGAGAGGTGGACCCCTGTGTAGCTTGCTGGGGTCAGAGGCCCCTAGGTGGACGGCCAGGGGGCTTTGTGGGGCCTCTACTGCAAGTCCAGGGAGAGAGGTGGACCCCTGGCTAGCTTGCTGGGGTCGGAAGCCCCTTGGTGGAGGGCCTGGGGGCAACCTGGGGCCTATACTGCAAGTCCAGGGAGAGAGGTGGACCCATGGGTTGCTTACTGGGGTCAGAGGCCCCAAGGTGGAGGGCCAGGGGCACCCTGGGGCCTATACTGCAAGTCCAGGGAGAGAAGTGGACCCCTGGGTAGCTTGCTGGTGTCAGAGGCAACTAGGTGGAGGGACAGGGGGTACCCTGGGGCCTATACTGCAAGTCCAGGGAGAGGGGTGACTACCCAGGGGTCCACCTCTCTCCAGAAGCCCAAAGGTTTAGTGCCAGGGGGCTTCCTGG
This sequence comes from Danio rerio, assembly GCF_049306965.1. Classification (NCBI taxonomy): domain Eukaryota; kingdom Metazoa; phylum Chordata; class Actinopteri; order Cypriniformes; family Danionidae; genus Danio; species Danio rerio. The sequence continues at coordinate 55,468,172 of NC_133182.1, read as the reverse complement.
GGCCTCAACTGCAAGTCCAAGGAGAAAGGTGGACCCCTGTGTAGCTTGCTGGGGTCAGAGGCAACTAGGTGGAGGGCCAGGGGGCACCCAAGGGTCTACACTGCAAGTCCAGGGAGAGAGGTGGACCCCTGGGTAGCTTCCTATGGTCAGAGGCCCCTAGGTGGAGGGCCAGGGGGCACCCTGGGGCCTATCCTGCAAGTCCAGGGAGAGAGGTGGACCCCTGGGTAGCTTCCTAGGGTACGAGGCCCCTAGGTGGAGGGCCAGGGGGCACCATGGGGCCTCTACTGCAAGTCCAGGGAGAGAGGTGGACCCCTGGGTAGCTTGCTGGGGTCAGAGGCAACTAAGTGGAAGGACAGGGGTACCCTGGGGCCTATATTGCAAGTCCAGGGAGAGAGGTGGACCCCTGGGTAGCTACCTGAGGTCAAAGGCCCCTAGGTGGAGAGCCAGGGGGCACCCTGGGGCTTATCCTGCAAGTCCAAGGAGAGAGGTGGACCACTGATTAGCTTGCTGGGGTTGGGAGCCCCTTGGTGGAAGGCCAGGGGGCACCCTGGGGCCTCTACTGCAAGTCCAGGGAGAGAGGTGGACCCATGGGTAGCTTACTGGGGTCAGAGGCCCCTAGGTTGAGGGCCAGGGGCACCCTGGGGCCTCTACTGCAAGTCCAGGGAGAGAGGTGGACCCCTGGGTAGCTTGCTGGTGTCTAAGGCAACTAGGTGGAGGGACAGGGGGTACCCTGGGGCCTATACTGCAAGTCCAGGGAGAGAGGTGGACCCCTGGGTAGCTTCCTGAGATCAGAGGCCCCTAGGTGGAGGGCCAGGGGGCACCCTGGGGCCTCTACTGCAAGTCCAGGGAGAGAGGTGGACCCCTGGGCAGCTTGCTGGGGTCTGAAGCCCATAGGTGGAGGGCCAGGGGGTACCCTGGGGCCTATACTGCAAGTCCAGGGAGAGAGGTGGACCCCTGGGTAGCTTCCTGAGATCAGAGGCCCCTAGGTGGAGGGCCAGGGGGCACCCTGGGGCCTCTACTGCAAGTCCAGGGAGAGAGGTGGACCCCTGGGTAGCTTGCTGGGGTCTGAAGCCCATAAGTGGAGGGCCAGGGGGTACCCAGGGGCCTATACTGCAAGTTCAGGGAGAGAGGTGGACCCTTGGGTAGCTTCCTAAGGTTAGAGGCCCCTAGGTGGAGGGCCAGGGGACACCCTGTTGCCTATACTGCAAGTCCAGGGAGAGAGGTGGACACCTGGGTAGCTTGTTGGGGTCAGAAGCCCGTAGGTTTAGTGCCAGGGGGCTTCCTCGGGCCTCAACTGCAAGTCCAAGGAGAAAGGTGGACCCCTGTGTAGCTTGCTGGGGTCAGAGGCCCCTAGGTGGAGGTTCAGGGGGCACCCTGGGGCCTATCCTGCAAGTCCAGGCAGAGAGGTGGACCCCTGGGTAGCTTGCTGGGGTACGAGGCCTCTAGGTGGAGGGTCAGGGGGCACCCTGGGGCCTCTACTTTAAGTCTAGGGAGAGAGGTGGACCCCTGGGTAGCTTGCTGGGGTCAGAGGCCCCTAGTTGGAGGGCCAGGGGGCACCCTGGGGCCTCTACTGCAAGCCCAGGGAGAGAGGTGGACCCCTGGTTAGCTTGCTGGGGTCAGAAGCCGCTAGGTGAAGGGCCAGGGAGCTTCTTGGGGCCTCTACTGCAAGTCCAAGGAGAAAGGTGGACCCCTGTGTAGCTTGCTGGGGTCGGGAGCCCCTAGGTGGAAGGCCAGGGGGCACCCTGGGGCCTATACTGCAAGTCCAGGGAGAGAGGTGGACCCTTGGTTAGCTTGCTGGGGTAGGAAGCCCCTTGGTGGAAGGCAAGGGGGCACCCTGGGGCCTATACTGCAAGTCCAGGGAGAAAGGTGGACCCCTGGGTAGCTTGCTGGTGTCAGAGGCCTCTATGTGGAGGGCCAAGGGGCACCCTGGGGTCTATACTGCAAGTCCAGGGAGAGAGGTGGACCCCTGGGTAGCTTGCTGGGGTCTGTAGCCCATAGGTGGAGGGCCAGGGGGTACCCTGGGGCCTATACTGCAATTCCAGGGAGAGAAGTGGACGCCTGGGTAGCTTCCTAAGGTCAGAGGCCCCTAGGTGGAGGGCCAGGGGGCACCCTGGGGCCTATCCTGCAAGTCCAGGGAGAGAGGTGGACCCCTGGGTAGCTTGCTGGGGTACGAGGCCCCTAGGTGGAGGGCCAGGGGGCACCCTGGGGCCTCTACTGCAAGTCCAGGGAGAGAGGTGGTTCCCTGGGTAGCTTCCTGGGGTCAGAGTCCCCTAGGTGGAGGGTCAGGAGGTACCCTAGGGCCTCTACTGTAAGTCCAGGGAGAGAGGTGAACCCCTGGGTAGCTTGCTGGGGTCAGAGGCAACTAGGTGAAGGGCCAGGGGGCACCCTAGGGTCTACACTGCAAGTCCAGGGAGAGAGGTGGACCCCTGGGTAGCTTCCTAAGGTCAGAGGCCCCTAGGTGGAAGGCCAGGGGGCACCCTGGGGCCTATCCTGCAAGTCCAGGGAGAGATGTGGACCCCTGGGTAGCTTGCTGGGGTACGAGGCCCCTAGGTGGAGGGCCAGGGGGCACCCTGGGGCTTATCCTGCAAGTCCAAGGAGAGAAGTGGACCCCTGGGTAGCTTGCTGGGGTACGAGGCCCCTAGTTGGAGGGCCAGGGGGCACCCTGGGGCCTCTAATGCAAGTTCAGGGAGAGAAGTGGACCCCTGGGTAACTTGCTGGTGTCAAAGGCAACTAGGTGGAGGGACAGGGGGCACCCTGGGGCCTATCCTGCAAGTCCAGGGAGAGAGGTGGACCCCTGGGTAGCTTGCTGGGTTCAGAAGCCCCTAGGTGGAGGGCCAGGGGGCACCCTGGGGCCTCTACTGCAAGCCCAGGGAGAGAGGTGGACCCCTGGTTAGCTTGCTGGGGTCGGAAGCCCCTTGGTGGAAAGCCAGGGGGCACCCTGGGGCCTATACTGCAAGTCCAGGGAGAGAGGTGGACCCATGGGTAGCTTACTGGGGTCAGAGGCCCCTAGGTGGAGGGCCAGGGGGCACCCTGGGGCCTCTACTGCAAGTCCAGGGAGAGAGGTGGACCCCTGGGTAGCTTCCTGGGGTCACAGGCCTCTAGGTGGAGGGTCAGGGGGCACCCTGGGGCCTCTACTGCAAGTCCATGGAGACAGGTGGACCCCTGGGTAGCTTGCTGGGGTCTGAAGCCCATAGGTGGAGGGCCAGGGGGCACCCTGGGGCCTCTACTGCAAGTTCAGGGAGAGAGGTGGACCCTTGGGTAGCTTGCTGGGGTCAGAGGCCTCTAGGTGGAGGGCCAGGGGGCACCCTGGGGCCTCTACTGCAAGTCCAGGGAGAGAGGTGGACCCTTGGTTAGCTTGCTGGGGTAGGAAGCCCCTTGGTGGAAGGCCAGGGGGCACCCTGGGGCCTATACTGCAAGTCCAGGGAGAAAGGTGGACCCCTGGGTAGCTTGCTGGTGTCAGAGGCCTCTATGTGGAGGGCCAAGGGGCACCCTGGGGTCTATACTGCAAGTCCAGGGAGAGAGGTGGACCCCTGGGTCGCTTGCTGGGGTCTGTAGCCCATAGGTGAAGGGCCAGGGGGTACCCTGGGGCCTATACTGCAATTCCAGGGAGAGAAGTGGACTCGTGGGTAGCTTCCTAAGGTCAGAGGCCCCTAGGTGGAGGGCCAGGGGGCACCCTGGGGCCTATCCTGCAAGTCCAGGGAGAGAGGTGGACCCCTGGGTAGCTTGCTGGGGTACGAGGCCCCTAGGTGGAGGGCCAGGGGGCACCCTGGGGCCTCTACTGCAAGTCCATGGAGACAGGTGGACCCCTGGGTAGCTTGCTGGGGTCTGAAGCCCATAGGTGGAGGGCCAGGGGGCACCCTGGGGCCTCTACTGCAAGTTCAGGGAGAGAGGTGGACCCTTGGGTAGCTTGCTGGGGTCAGAGGCCTCTAGGTGGAGGGCCAGGGGGCACCCTGGGGCCTCTACTGCAAGTCCAGGGAGAGAGGTGGACCCTTGGTTAGCTTGCTGGGGTAGGAAGCCCCTTGGTGGAAGGCCAGGGGGCACCCTGGGGCCTATACTGCAAGTCCAGGGAGAAAGGTGGACCCCTGGGTAGCTTGCTGGTGTCAGAGGCCTCTATGTGGAGGGCCAAGGGGCACCCTGGGGTCTATACTGCAAGTCCAGGGAGAGAGGTGGACCCCTGGGTCGCTTGCTGGGGTCTGTAGCCCATAGGTGAAGGGCCAGGGGGTACCCTGGGGCCTATACTGCAATTCCAGGGAGAGAAGTGGACTCGTGGGTAGCTTCCTAAGGTCAGAGGCCCCTAGGTGGAGGGCCAGGGGGCACCCTGGGGCCTATCCTGCAAGTCCAGGGAGAGAGGTGGACCCCTGGGTAGCTTGCTGGGGTCTGAAGCCCATAGGTGGAGGGCCAGGGGGTACCCTGGGGCCTATACTGCAAGTACAGGAATAGAGGTGGACCCTTGGGTAGCTTCCTAAGGTTAGAGGCCCCTAGGTGGAGGGCCAGGGGGCACCCTGGGGCCTATCCTGCAAGTCCAGGGAGAGAGGTGGACCCCTGGGTAGCTTGCTGGGGTACAAGGCCCCTTGGTGGAGGGCCAGGGGGCACCCTGGGGCCTCTACTGCAAGTCTAGGGAGAGAGGTGGACCCTTGGTTAGCTTGCTGGGGTAGGAAGCCCCTTGGTGGAAGGCCAGGGGGCACCCTGGGGCCTATACTGCAAGTCCAGGGAGAAAGGTGGACCCCTGGGTAGCTTGCTGGTGTCAGAGGCCTCTATGTGGAGGGCCAAGGGGCACCCTGGGGTCTATACTGCAAGTCCAGGGAGAGAGGTGGACCCCTGGGTCGCTTGCTGGGGTCTGTAGCCCATAGGTGAAGGGCCAGGGGGTACCCTGGGGCCTATACTGCAATTCCAGGGAGAGAAGTGGACTCGTGGGTAGCTTCCTAAGGTCAGAGGCCCCTAGGTGGAGGGCCAGGGGGCACCCTGGGGCCTATCCTGCAAGTCCAGGGAGAGAGGTGGACCCCTGGGTAGCTTGCTGGGGTACGAGGCCCCTAGGTGGAGGGCCAGGGGGCACCCTGGGGCCTCTACTGCAAGTCCATGGAGACAGGTGGACCCCTGGGTAGCTTGCTGGGGTCTGAAGCCCATAGGTGGAGGGCCAGGGGGCACCCTGGGGCCTCTACTGCAAGTTCAGGGAGAGAGGTGGACCCTTGGGTAGCTTGCTGGGGTCAGAGGCCTCTAGGTGGAGGGCCAGGGGGCACCCTGGGGCCTCTACTGCAAGTCCAGGGAGAGAGGTGGACCCTTGGTTAGCTTGCTGGGGTAGGAAGCCCCTTGGTGGAAGGCCAGGGGGCACCCTGGGGCCTATACTGCAAGTCCAGGGAGAAAGGTGGACCCCTGGGTAGCTTGCTGGTGTCAGAGGCCTCTATGTGGAGGGCCAAGGGGCACCCTGGGGTCTATACTGCAAGTCCAGGGAGAGAGGTGGACCCCTGGGTCGCTTGCTGGGGTCTGTAGCCCATAGGTGAAGGGCCAGGGGGTACCCTGGGGCCTATACTGCAATTCCAGGGAGAGAAGTGGACTCGTGGGTAGCTTCCTAAGGTCAGAGGCCCCTAGGTGGAGGGCCAGGGGGCACCCTGGGGCCTATCCTGCAAGTCCAGGGAGAGAGGTGGACCCCTGGGTAGCTTGCTGGGGTACGAGGCTCCTAGGTGGAGGGCCAGGGGGCACCCTGGGGCCCCTACTGCAAGTCCAGGGAGAGAGGTGGACCCCTGGGTAGCTTCCTGGGGTCAGAGTCCCCTAGGTGGAGGGTCAGGAGGTACCCTAGGGCCTCTACTGTAAGTCCAGGGAGAGAGGTGAACCCCTGGGTAGCTTGCTGGGGTCAGAGGCAACTAGGTGAAGGGCCAGGGGGCACCCTGGGTAGCTTCCTGGGGTCACAGGCCTCTAGGTGGAGGGTCAGGGGGCACCCTGGGGCCTCTACTGCAAGTCCATGGAGACAGGTGGACCCCTGGGTAGCTTGCTGGGGTCTGAAGCCCATAGATGGAGGGCCAGGGGGCACCCTGGGGCCTCTACTGCAAGTTCAGGGAGAGAGGTGGACCCTTGGGTAGCTTGCTGGGGTCAGAGGCCTCTAGGTGGAGGGCCAGGGGGCACCCTGGGGCCTCTACTGCAAGTCCAGGGAGAGAGGAGGACCCCTGGGTAGCTTGTTGGGGTACGAGGCCCCTAGGTGGAGGTCAAAGGGGCACCCTGGGGCCTCTACTGCAATCCCAGGGAGAGTTGTGGACCCCTGGTAAGCTTGGTGGGGTCGGAAGCCCCTTGGTGGAGGGCCAGGGGCACCCTGGGGCCTCTACTGCAAGTCCAGGGAGAGAGGTGGACCTCTGGGTAGCTTGCTGGTGTCAGAGGCAACTAGGTGGAGGGACAGGGGGTACCCTGGGGCCTATACTGCAAGTCCAGGGACAGGGGTGACTACCCAGGGGTCCACCTCTCTCCAGAAGCCCCTAGGTTTAGTGCCAGGGGGCTTCCTGGGGCCTCAACTGCAAGTCCAAGGAGAAAGGTGGACCCCTGTGTAGCTTGCTGGGGTCAGAGGCAACTAAGTGGAGGGCCAGGGTGCAACCTAGGGTCTACACTGCAAGTCCAGGGAGAGAGGTGGACCCCTGGGTAGCTTCCTATGGTCAGAAGCCCCTAGGTGGAGGGCCAGGGGGCACCCTGGGGCCTATCCTGCAAGTCCAGGGAGAGAGGTGGACCCCTGGGTAGCTTGCTGGGGTACGAGGCCCCTGGATGGAGGTCCAGGCGGCACCATGGGGCCTCTACTGCAAGTACAGGGAGAGAGGTGGACCCCTGGGTAGCTAGCTGGGGTCAGAGGCAACTAATTGGAAGGACAGGTGTACCCTGGGGAATATATTGCAAGTCCAGGGAGAGAGGTGGACCCCTGGGTAGCTTCCTGAGGTCAATGGCCCCTAGGTGGAGAGCCAGGGGGCACCCTGGGGCTTATCCTGCAAGTCCAAGGAGAGAGGTGGACCCCTGATTAGCTTGCTGGGGTCGGGAGCCCCTTGGTGGAAGGCCAGGGGGCACCCTGGGGCCTCTACTGCAAGTCCAGGGAGAGAGGTGGACCCATGGGTAGCTTACTGGGGTCAGAGGCCCCTAGGTTGAGGGCCAGGGGCACCCTGGGGCCTATACTGCAAGTCCAGGGAGAGAGGTGGACACCTGGGTAGCTTGTTGGGGTTAGAAGCCCGTAGGTTTAGTGCCAGGGGGCTTCCTCGGGCCTCAACTGCAAGTCCAAGGAGAAAGGTGGACCCCTGTGTAGCTTGCTGGGGTCAGAGGCCCCTAGGTGGAGGTTCAGGGGGCACCCTGGGGCCTATCCTGCAAGTCCAGGGAGAGAGGTGGACCCCTGGGTAGCTTGCTGGGGTACGAGGCCTCTAGGTGGAGGGCCAGGGGGCACCCTGGGGCCTCTACTGCAAGTCTAGGGAGAGAGGTGGACCCCTGGGTAGCTTGCTGGGGTCAGAGGCCCCTAGTTGGAGGGCCAGGGGGCACCCTGGGGCCTCTACTGCAAGCCCAGGGAGAGAGGTGGACCCCTGGTTAGCTTGCTGTGGTCAGAAGCCGCTAGGTGGAGGGCCAGGGAGCTTCTTGGGGCCTCTACTGCAAGTCCAAGGAGAAAGGTGGACCCCTGTGTAGCTTGCTGGGGTCGGGAGCCCCTAGGTGGAAGGCCAGGGGGCACCCTGGGGCCTATACTGCAAGTCCAGAGAGAGAGGTGGACCCTTGGTTAGCTTGCTGGGGTCGGAAGCCCCTTGGTGGAAGGCCAGGGGGCACCCTGGGGCCTACACTGCAAGTCCAGGGAGAAAGGTGGACCCCTGGGTAGCTTGCTGGTGTCAGAGGCCTCTATGTGGAGGGCCAAGGGGCACCCTGGGGTCTATACTGCAAGTCCAGGGAGAGAGGTGGACCCCTGGGTAGCTTACTGGGGTCTGTAGCCCATAGGTGGAGGGCCAGGGGGTACCCTGGGGCCTATACTGCAATTCCAGGGAGAGAAGTGGACGCCTGGGTAGCTTCCTAAGGTCAGAGGCCCCTAGGTGGAGGGCCAGGGGGCACCCTGGGGCCTATCCTGCAAGTCCAGGGAGAGAGGTGGACCCCTGGGTAGCTTGCTGGGGTACGAGGCCCCTAGGTGGAGGTTCAGGGGGCACCCTGGGGCCTCTACTGCAAGTCCAGGGAGAGAGGTGGACCCCTGGGTAGCTTTCAGGGGTCAGAGTCCCCTAGGTGGAGGGTCAGGAGGTACCATAGGGCCTCTACTGTAAGTCCAGGGAGAGAGGTGGACCCCTGGGTAGCTTGCTGGGGTCAGAGGCAACTAGGTGAAGGGCCAGGGGGCACCCTAGGGTCTACACTGCAAGTCCAGGGAGAGAGGTGGACCCCTGGGTAGCTTCCTAAGGTCAGAGGCCCCTAGGTGGAAGGCCTAGGGGCACCCTGGGGCCTATCCTGCAAGTCCAGGGAGAGATGTGGACCCCTGGGTAGCTTGCTGGGGTACGAGGCCCCTAGGTGGAGGGCCAGGGGGCACCCTGGGGCTTATCCTGCAAGTCCAAGGAGAGAGGTGGACCCCTGGGTAGCTTGCTGGGGTACGAGGCCCCTAGTTGGAGGGCCAGGGGGCACCCTGGGGCCTCTACTGCAAGTTCAGGGAGAGAAGTGGACCCCTGGGTAGCTTGCTGGTGTCAAAGGCAACTAGGTGGAGGGCCAGGGGGCACCCTGGGGCCTATCCTGCAAGTCCAGGGAGAGAGGTGGACCCCTGGGTAGCTTGCTGGGTTCAGAAGCCCCTAGGTGGAGGGCCAGGGGGCACCCTGGGGCCTCTACTGCAAGCCCAGGGAGAGAGGTGGACCCCTGGTTAGCTTGCTGGGGTCGGAAGCCCCTTGGTGGAAAGCCAGGGGGCACCCTGGGGCCTATACTGCAAGTCCAGGGAGAGAGGTGGACCCATGGGTAGCTTACTGGGGTCAGATGCCCCTAGGTGGAGGGCCAGGGGGCACCCTGGGGCCTCTACTGCAAGTCCAGGGAGAGAGGTGGACCCCTAGGTAGCTTGCTGGGGTCACAGGCCTCTAGGTGGAGGGTCAGGGGGCACCCTGGGGCCTCTACTGCAAGTCCATGGAGACAGGTGGACCCCCGGGTAGCTTGCTGGTGTCTGAAGCCCATAGGTGGAGGGCCAGGGGGCACCCTGGGGCCTCTACTGCAAGTTCAGGGAGAGAGGTGGACCCTTGGGTAGCTTGCTGGGGTCAGAGGCCTCTAGGTGGAGGGCCAGGGGGCACCCTGGGGCCTCTACTGCAAGTCCAGGGAGAGAGGAGGACCCCTGGGTACCTTGCTGGGGTACGAGGCCCCTAGGTGGAGGTCAAGGGGGCACCCTGGGGCCTCTACTGCTATCCCAGGGAGAGTTGTGGACCCCTGGTTAGCTTGGTGGGGTCGGAAGCCCCTTGGTGGAGGGCCAGGGGCACCCTGGGGCCTCTACTGCAAGTCCAGGGAGAGAGGTGGACCCCTGGGTAGCTTGCTGGTGTCAGAGGCAACTAGGTGGAGGGACAGGGGGTACCCTGGGGCCTATCCTGCAAGTCCAGGAATAGGGGTGATTACCCAGGGGTCCACCTTTCTCCAGAAGCCCGTAGGTTTAGTGCCAGGGGGCTTCCTCGGGCCTCAACTGCAAGTCCAAGGAGAAAGGTGGACCCCTGTGTAGCTTGCTGGGGTCAGAGGCCCCTAGGTGGAGGTTCAGGGGGCACCCTGGGGCCTATCCTGCAAGTCCAGGGAGAGAGGTGGACCCCTGGGTAGCTTGCTGGGGTACGAGGCCTCTAGGTGGAGGGCCAGGGGGCACCCTGGGGCCTCTACTGCAAGTCTAGGGAGAGAGGTGGACCCCTGGGTAGCTTGCTGGGGTCAGAGGCCCCTAGTTGGAGGGCCAGGGGGCACCCTGGGGCCTCTACTGCAAGCCCAGGGAGAGAGGTGGACCCCTGGTTAGCTTGCTGTGGTCAGAAGCCGCTAGGTGGAGGGCCAGGGAGCTTCTTGGGGCCTCTACTGCAAGTCCAAGGAGAAAGGTGGACCCCTGTGTAGCTTGCTGGGGTCGGGAGCCCCTAGGTGGAAGGCCAGGGGGCACCCTGGGGCCTATACTGCAAGTCCAGGGAGAGAGGTGGACCCTTGGTTAGCTTGCTGGGGTCGGAAGCCCCTTGGTGGAAGGCCAGGGGGCACCCTGGGGCCTATACTGCAAGTCCAGGAAGAAAGGTGGACCCCTGGGTAGCTTGCTGGTGTCAGAGGCCTCTATGTGGAGGGCCAAGGGGCACCCTGGGGTCTATACTGCAAGTCCAGGGAGAGAGGTGGACCCCTGGGTAGGTTGCTGGGGTCTGTAGCCCATAGGTGGAGGGCCAGGGGGTACCCTGGGGCCTATACTGCAATTCCAGGGAGAGAAGTGGACGCCTGGGTAGCTTCCTAAGGTCAGAGGCCCCTAGGTGGAGGGCCAGGGGGCACCCTGGGGCCTATCCTGCAAGTCCAGGGAGAGAGGTGGACCCCTGGGTAGCTTGCTGGGGTACGAGGCCCCTAGGTGGAGGGCCAGGGGGCACCCTGGGGCCTCTACTGCAAGTCCAGGGAGAGAGGTGGACCCCTGGGTAGCTGCCAGGGGTCAGAGTCCCCTAGGTGGAGGGTCAGGAGGTACCCTAGGGCCTCTACTGTAAGTCCAGGGAGAGAGCTGGACCCCTGGGTAGCTTGCTGGGGTCAGAGGCAACTAGGTGAAGGGCCAGGGGGCACCCTAGGGTCTACACTGCAAGTCCAGGGAGAGAGGTGGACCCCTGGGTAGCTTCCTGAGGTCAGAGGCCCCTAGGTGGAAGGCCAGGGGGCACCCTGGGGCCTATCCTGCAAGTCCAGGGAGAGATGTGGACCCCTGGGTAGCTTGCTGGGGTACGAGGCCCCTAGGTGGAGGGCCAGGGGGCACCCTGGGGCTTATCCTGCAAGTCCAAGGAGAGAGGTGGACCCCTGGGTAGCTTGCTGGGGTACGAGGCCCCTAGTTGGAGGGCCAGGGGGCACCCTGGGGCCTCTACTGCAAGTTCAGGGAGAGAAGTGGACCCCTGGGTAGCTTGCTGGTGTCAAAGGCAACTAGGTGGAGGGCCAGGGGGCACCCTGGGGCCTATCCTGCAAGTCCAGGGAGAGAGGTGGACCCCTGGGTAGCTTGCTGGGTTCAGAAGCCCCTAGGTGGAGGGCCAGGGGGCACCCTGGGGCCTATACTGCAAGTCCAGGGAGAGAGGTGGACCCATGGGTAGCTTACTGGGGTCAGAGGCCCCTAGGTGGAGGGCCAGGGGGCACCCTGGGGCCTCTACTGCAAGTCCAGGGAGAGAGGTGGACCCCTAGGTAGCTTGCTGGGGTCACAGGCCTCTAGGTGGAGGGCCAGGGGGCACCCTGGGGCCTCTACTGCAAGTCCATGGAGACAGGTGGACCCCCGGGTAGCTTGCTGGTGTCTGAAGCCCATAGGTGGAGGGCCAGGGGGCACCCTGGGGCCTCTACTGCAAGTTCAGGGAGAGAGGTGGACCCTTGGGTAGCTTGCTGGGGTCAGAGGCCTCTAGGTGGAGGGCCAGGGGGCACCCTGGGGCCTCTACTGCAAGTCCAGGGAGAGAGGAGGACCCCTGGGTAGCTTGCTGGGGTACGAGGCCCCTAGGTGGAGGTCAAGGGGGCACCCTGGGGCCTCTACTGCAATCCCAGGGAGAGTTGTGGACCCCTGGTTAGCTTGGTGGGGTCGGAAGCCCCTTGGTGGAGGGCCAGGGGCACCCTGGGGCCTCTACTGCAAGTCCAGGGAGAGAGGTGGACCCCTTGGTAGCTTGCTGGTGTCAGAGGCAACTAGGTGGAGGGACAGGGGGTACCCTGGGGCCTATACTGCAAGTCCAGGAATAGGGGTGACTACCCAGGGGTCCACCTCTCTCCAGAAGCCCCTAGGTTTAGTGCCAGGGGGCTTCCTGGGGCCTCAACTGCAAGTCCAAGGAGAAAGGTGGACCCCTGTGTAGCTTGCTGGGGTCAGAGGCAACTAGGTGGAGGGCCAGGGTGCACCCTAGGGTCTACACTGCAAGTCCAGGGAGAGAGGTGGACCCCTGGGTAGCTTCCTATGGTCAGAAGCCCCTAGGTGGAGGGCCAGGGGGCACCCTGGGGCCTATCCTGCAAGTCCAGGGAGAGAGGTGGACCCCTGGGTAGCTTGCTGGGGTATGAGGCCCCTGGATGGAGGGCCAGGGGGCACCATGGGGCCTCTACCGCAAGTCCAGGGAGAGAGGTGGACCCCTGGGTAGCTTGCTGGGGTCAGAGGCAACTAAGTGGAAGGACAGGGGTACCCTGGGGCCTATATTGCAAGTCCAGGGAGAGAGTTGGACCCCTGGGTAGCTTCCTGAGGTCAAAGGCCCCTAGGTGGAGAGCCAGGGGGCACCCTGGGGCTTATCCTGCAAGTCCAAGGAGAGAGGTGGACCCCTGATTAGCTTGCTGGGGTCGGGAGCCCCTTGGTGAAAGGCCAGGGGGCACCCTGGGGCCTCTACTGCAAGTCCAGGGAGAGAGGTGGACCCATGGGTAGCTTACTGGGGTCAGAGGCCCCTAGGTTGAGGGCCAGGGGCACCCTGGGGCCTCTACTGCAAGTCCAGGGAGAGAGGTGGACCCCTGGGTAGCTTGCTGGGGTCTGAAGCCCATAGGTGGAGGGCCAGGGGGTACCCTGGGGCCTATACTGCAAGTTCAGGAATAGAGGTGGACCCTTGGGTAGCTTCCTAAGGTTAGAGGCCCCTAGGTGGAGGGCCAGGGGGCACCCTGGGGCCTATCCTGCAAGTCCAGGGAGAGAGGTGGACCCCTGGGTAGCTTGCTGGGGTCTGAAGCCCATAGGTGGAGGGCCAGGGGGTACCCTGGGGCCTATACTGCAAGTACAGGAATAGAGGTGGACCCTTGGGTAGCTTCCTAAGGTTAGAGGCCCCTAGGTGGAGGGCCAGGGGGCACCCTGGGGCCTATCCTGCAAGTCCAGGGAGAGAGGTGGACCCCTGGGTAGCTTGCTGGGGTACAAGGCCCCTTGGTGGAGGGCCAGGGGGCACCCTGGGGCCTCTACTGCAAGTCTAGGGAGAGAGGTGGACCCATGGGTAGCTAGCTGGGGTAAGAGGCCCCTAAGTGGAGGGCCAGGGGGCACCCTGGGGCCTCTAATGCAAGTCCAGGGAGAGAGGTGGACCCCTGGGTAGTTTGCTGGGGTCAGAGGCCCCTAGGCGGCGGGACAGGAGGCTTCCTGGGGCCTCTACTGCAAGTCCAGGGAGAAAGGTGGACCCCTGGGTAGCTTGCTTGGGTCAGAGGCCCCTAAGTGGAGGTCAAAGGGGCACCCTGGGGCCTCTACTGCAATCCCAGGGAGAGTTGTGGACCCTTGTGTAGCTTGCTGGGGTCAGAGGCCCCTGGGTGGAGGGCCAAGGGGCACCCTGGGGCCTCTACTGCAAGTCCAGGGAGAGAGGTGGACCCCTGGGTAGCATGCTGGGGTCGGAGGCAACTAGGTGGAGGGCCAGGGGACACCCTGGGGCCTATACTGCAAGTCCAGGGAGAGAGGTGGACACCTGGGTAGCTTGTTGGGGTCAGAAGTCCATAGGTTTAGTGCCAGGGGGCTTCCTCTGGCCTCAACTTCAAGTCCAAGGAGAAAGGTGGACCCCTGTGTAGCTTGCTGGGGTCAGAGGCCCCTAGGTGGAGGTTCAGGGGGCACCCTGGGGCCTATCCTGCAAGTCCAGGGTGAGAGGTGGACCTCTGGGTAGCTTGCTGGGGTACGAGGCCCCTAGGTGGAGGGCGAGGGGGCACCCTGGGGCCTCTACTGCAAGTCCAGGGAGAAAGGTGGACCCCTGGGTAGCTTGCTGGGGTCAGAGGCCTCTAGGTGGAGGGCCAAGGGGCACCCTGGGGCCTATACTGCAAGTCCAGGGAGAAGGGTGGACCCCTGGGTAGCTTGCTGGGGTCTGTAGCCCATAGGTGGAGGGCCAGTGGGTACCCTGGGGCCTATACTGCAATTCCAGGGAGAGAGGTGGACGCCTGGGTAGCTTCCTAAGGTCAGTGGCCCCTAGGTGGAGGGCCAGGGGGCACCCTGGGGCCTATCCTGCAAGTCCAGGGAGAGAGGTGGACCCCTGGGTAGCTTGCTGGGGTACGAGGCCCCTAGGTGGAGGGCCAGGGGGCACCCTGGGGCCTCTACTGCAAGTCCAGGGAGAGAGGTGGACCCCTGGGTAGCTTCCTGGGGTCAGAGTCCCCTAGGTGGAGGGTCAGTAGGTACCCTAGGGCCTCTACTGTAAGTCCAGGGAGAGAGGTGGACCCCTGGGTAGCTTGCTGGGGTCAGAGGCAACTAGGTGGAGGGCCAGGGGGCACCCTAGGGTCTACACTGCAAGTCCAGGGAGAGAGGTGGACCCCTGGGTAGCTTCCTAAGGTCAGAGGCCCCTAGGTGGAAGGCCAGGGGGCACCCTGGGGCCTATCCTGCAAGTCCAGGGAGAGATGTGGACCCCTGGGTAGCTTGCTGGGGTACGAGGCCCCTAGGTGGAGGGCCAGGGGCACCCTGGGGCCTCTACTGCAAGTCCAGGGAGAGAGGTGGACCCCTGGGTAGCTTGCTGGGGTCTGAAGCCCATAGGTGGAGGGCCAGGGGGTACCCTGGGGCCTATACTGCAAGTTCAGGAATAGAGGTGGACCCTTGGGTAGCTTCCTAAGGTTAGAGGCCCCTAGGTGGAGGGCCAGGGGGCACCCTGGGGCCTATCCTGCAAGTCCAGGGAGAGAGGTGGACCCCTGGGTAGCTTGCTGGGGTCTGAAGCCCATAGGTGGAGGGCCAGGGGGTACCCTGGGGCCTATACTGCAAGTACAGGAATAGAGGTGGACCCTTGGGTAGCTTCCTAAGGTTAGAGGCCCCTAGGTGGAGGGCCAGGGGGCACCCTGGGGCCTATCCTGCAAGTCCAGGGAGAGAGGTGGACCCCTGGGTAGCTTGCTGGGGTACAAGGCCCCTTGGTGGAGGGCCAGGGGGCACCCTGGGGCCTCTACTGCAAGTCTAGGGAGAGAGGTGGACCCATGGGTAGCTAGCTGGGGTAAGAGGCCCCTAAGTGGAGGGCCAGGGGGCACCCTGGGGCCTCTAATGCAAGTCCAGGGAGAGAGGTGGACCCCTGGGTAGTTTGCTGGGGTCAGAGGCCCCTAGGCGGCGGGACAGGAGGCTTCCTGGGGCCTCTACTGCAAGTCCAGGGAGAAAGGTGGACCCCTGGGTAGCTTGCTTGGGTCAGAGGCCCCTAAGTGGAGGTCAAAGGGGCACCCTGGGGCCTCTACTGCAATCCCAGGGAGAGTTGTGGACCCTTGTGTAGCTTGCTGGGGTCAGAGGCCCCTGGGTGGAGGGCCAAGGGGCACCCTGGGGCCTCTACTGCAAGTCCAGGGAGAGAGGTGGACCCCTGGGTAATATGCTGGGGTCGGAGGCAACTAGGTGGAGGGCCAGGGGACACCCTGGGGCCTATACTGCAAGTCCAGGGAGAGAGGTGGACACCTGGGTAGCTTGTTGGGGTCAGAAGTCCATAGGTTTAGTGCCAGGGGGCTTCCTCTGGCCTCAACTGCAAGTCCAAGGAGAAAGGTGGACCCCTGTGTAGCTTGCTGGGGTCAGAGGCCCCTAGGTGGAGGTTCAGGGGGCACCCTGGGGCCTATCCTGCAAGTCCAGGGTGAGAGGTGGACCTCTGGGTAGCTTGCTGGGGTACGAGGCCCCTAGGTGGAGGGCGAGGGGGCACCCTGGGGCCTCTACTGCAAGTCCAGGGAGAAAGGTGGACCCCTGGGTAGCTTGCTGGGGTCAGAGGCCTCTAGGTGGAGGGCCAAGGGGCACCCTGGGGCCTATACTGCAAGTCCAGGGAGAAGGGTGGACCCCTGGGTAGCTTGCTGGGGTCTGTAGCCCATAGGTGGAGGGCCAGTGGGTACCCTGGGGCCTATACTGCAATTCCAGGGAGAGAGGTGGACGCCTGGGTAGCTTCCTAAGGTCAGTGGCCCCTAGGTGGAGGGCCAGGGGGCACCCTGGGGCCTATCCTGCAAGTCCAGGGAGAGAGGTGGACCCCTGGGTAGCTTGCTGGGGTACGAGGCCCCTAGGTGGAGGGCCAGGGGGCACCCTGGGGCCTCTACTGCAAGTCCAGGGAGAGAGGTGGACCCCTGGGTAGCTTCCTGGGGTCAGAGTCCCCTAGGTGGAGGGTCAGTAGGTACCCTAGGGCCTCTACTGTAAGTCCAGGGAGAGAGGTGGACCCCTGGGTAGCTTGCTGGGGTCAGAGGCAACTAGGTGGAGGGCCAGGGGGCACCCTAGGGTCTACACTGCAAGTCCAGGGAGAGAGGTGGACCCCTGGGTAGCTTCCTAAGGTCAGAGGCCCCTAGGTGGAAGGCCAGGGGGCACCCTGGGGCCTATCCTGCAAGTCCAGGGAGAGATGTGGACCCCTGGGTAGCTTGCTGGGGTACGAGGCCCCTAGGTGGAGGGCCAGGGGGCACCCTGGGGCTTATCCTGCAAGTCCAAGGAGAGAGGTGGACCCCTGGATAGCTTGCTGGGGTACGAGGCCCCTAGTTGGAGGGCCAGGGGGCACCCTGGGTTCTCTACTGCAAGCCCAGGGAGAGAAGTGGACCCCTGGTTAGCTTGCTGGGGTCAGAAGCCGCTAGGTGGAGGGCCAGGGAGCTTCTTGGGGCCTCTACTGCAAGTCCAAGGAGAAAGGTGGACCCCTGTGTAGCTTGCTGGGGTCGGGAGCCCCTAGGTGGAAGGCCAGGGGGCACCCTGGGGCCTATACTGCAAGTCCAGGGAGAGAGGTGGACCCCTGGTTAGCTTGCTGGGGTCAGAAGCCCCTTGGTGGAAGGCCAGGGGGCACCCTGGGGCCTATACTGCAAGTCCAGGGAGAGAGGTGGACCCATGGGTAGCTTACTGGGGTCAGAGGCCCCTAGTTGGAGGGCCAGGGGCCCCCTGGGGCCTCTACTGCAAGTTCAGGGAGAGAGGTGGACCCCTGGGTAGCTTGCTGGGGTCGGAAGCCCCTTGGTGGAAAGCCAGGGGGCACCCTGGGGCCTATACTGCAAGTCCAGGGAGAGAGGTGGACGCCTGGGTAGCTTCCTAAGGTCAGAGGCCCCTAGGTGGAGGGCCAGGGGGCACCCTGGGGCCTATCCTGCAAGTCTTGGGAGAGAGGTGGACCCCTGGGTAGCTTGCTGGGGTACGAGGCCCCTAGGTGGAGGGCCAGGGGGCACCCTGGGGCCTCTACTGCAAGTCCAGGGAGAGAGGTGGACCCCTGGGTAGCTTCCTGGGGTCAGAGTCCCCTAGGTGGAGGGTCAGGAGGTACCCTAGGGCCTCTACTGTAAGTCCAGGGAGAGAGGTGGACCCCTGGGTAGCTTGCTGGGGTCAAAGGCAACTAGGTGGAGGGCCAGGGGGCACCCTAGGGTCTACACTGCAAGTCCAGGGAGAGAGGTGGACCCCTGGGTAGCTTCCTAAGGTCAGAGGCCTCTAGGTGGAAGGCCAGGGGGCACCCTGGGGCCTATCCTGCAAGTCCAGGGAGAGATGTGGACCCCTGGGTAGCTTGCTGGGGTACGAGGCCCCTAGGTGGAGGGCCAGGGGGCACCCTGGGGCTTATCCTGCAAGTCCAAGGAAAGAGGTGGACCCCTGGATAGCTTGCTGGGGTACAAGGCCCCTAGTTGGAGGGCCAGGGGGCAGCCTGGGGCCTCTACTGCAAGCCCAGGGAGAGAGTTGGACCCCTGGTTAGCTTGCTGGGGTCGGAAGCCGCTAGGTGGAGGGCCAGGGAGCTTCTTGGGGCCTCTACTGCAAGTCCAAGGAGAAAGGTGGACCCCTGTGTAGCTTGCTGGGGTCGGGAGCCCCTAGGTGGAAGGCCAGGGGGCACCCTGGGGCCTATACTGCAAGTCCAGGGAGAGAGGTGGACCCCTGGTTAGCTTGCTGGGGTCAGAAGCCCCTTGGTGGAAGGCCAGGGGGCACCCTTGGGCCTATACTGCAAGTCCAGGGAGAGAGGTGGACCCATGGGTAGCTTACTGGGGTCAGAGGCCCCTAGTTGGAGGGCCAGGGGCACCCTGGGGCCTCTACTGCAAGTTCAGGGAGAGAGGTGGACCCCTGGGTAGCTTGCTGGTGTCAGAGGCAACTGGATGGAGGGACAGGGGGTACCCTGGGGCCTATACTGCAAGTCCAGGGAGAGAGGTGGACCCCTGGGTAGCTTCCTGAGGTCAGAGGCCCCTGGGTGGAGGGCCAGGGGGCACCCTGGGGCCTATCCTGCAAGTCCAGGGAGAGAGGTGGACCCCTGGGTAGCTTGCTGGGTTCAGAAGCCCCTAGGTGGAGGGCCAGGGGGCACCCTGGGGCCTCTACTG
Organism: Danio rerio; assembly: GCF_049306965.1. NCBI lineage: Eukaryota > Metazoa > Chordata > Actinopteri > Cypriniformes > Danionidae > Danio > Danio rerio. The sequence continues at coordinate 55,449,905 of NC_133182.1, read as the reverse complement.
CAAGCCCAGGGAGAGAGGTGGACCCCTGGTTAGCTTGCTGTGGTCGGAAGCCCTTTGGTGGAAAGCCAGGGGGCACCCTGGGGCCTATACTGCAAGTCCAGGGAGAGAGGTGGACCCATGGGTAGCTTACCGGGGTCAGAGGCCCCTAGGTGGAGGGCCAGGGGGCACCCTGGGGCCTCTACTTCAAGTCCAGGGAGAGAGGTGGACCCCTGGGTAGCTTGCTGGGGTCAGAGGCCTCTAGGTGGAGGGCCAGGGGGCACCCAGGGGCCTCTACTGCAAGTCCAGGGAGAAAGGTGGACCCCTGGGTAGCTTGCTGGGGTCTGAAGCCCATAGGTGGAAGGCCAGGGGGTACCCTGGGGCCTATACTGCAAGTTCAGGGAGAGAGGTGGACCCTTGGGTAGCTTCCTAAGGTTAGAGGCCCCTAGGTGGAGGGCCAGGGGGCACCCTGGGGCCTATCCTGCAAGTCCAGGGAGAGAGGTGGACCCCTGGGTAGCTTGCTGGGGTACAAGGCCCCTAAGTGAAGGGCCAGGGGGCACCCTGGGTTCTCTACTGCAAGGCCAGGGAGAGAGGTGGACCCCTTGGTAGCTTGCTGGGGTTAGAAACCCCTAGGTGGAGGGCCAGGGGGCACCCTGGGGCCTCTATTGCAAGTTTAGGGAGAGAGGTGGACCCATGGGTAGCTAGCTGGGGTAAGAGGCCCCTAATTGGAGGGCCAGGGGGCACCCTGGGGCCTCTACTGCAAGTCCAGGGAGAGAGGTGGACCCCTGGGTAGTTTGCTGGGGTCAGAGGCCCCTAGGCGGAGGGACAGGAGGCTTCCTGGGGCCTCTACTGCAAGTGCAGGGAGAGAGCTTAACCCCTGGGTAGCTTGCTGGGGTCGGAAGCCCCTTGGTGGAATGCCAGGGGGCACCCTGGGGCCTATACTGCAAGTCCAGGGAGAGAGGTGGACCCCTGGGTAGCTTGCTGGTGTCAGAGGCAACTAGGTGGAGGGACAGGGGGTACCCTGGGGCCTATACTGCAAGTCCAGGGAGAGAGGTGGACCCCTGGGTAGCTTCCTGAGATCAGAGGTCCCTAGGTGGAGGGCCAGGTGGCACTCTGGGGCCTATCCTGCAAGTCCAGGGAGAGAGGTGGACCCCTGGGTAGCTTGCTGGGGTCAGAGGCCTATAGGTGGAGGGCCAGGGGGCACCCTGGGGCCTCTACTGCAAGTCCAGGGAGAGAGGTGGATCCCTGGGTAGCTTGCTGGGGTCTGAAGCCCTTAGGTGGAGGGCCAAGGGGTACCCTGGGGCCTCTACTGCAAGTCTAGGGAGACAGGAGGACCCATGGGTAGCTAGCTGGGGTAAGAGGCCACTAAGTGGAGGGCCAGGGGGTACCCTGGGGCCTCTACTGCAAGTCAAGGGAGAGAGGTGGACCCCTGGGTAGTTTGCTGGGGTAAGAGGCCCCTAGGCGGAGGGACAGGAGGCTTCCTGGGGCCTCTACTGCAAGTCCAGGGAGAAAGGTGGACCCCTGGGTAGCTTGCTTGGGTCAGAGGCCTCTAGGTGGAGGTCAAGGGGGCACCCTGGGGCCTCTACTGCAATCCCAGGGAGAGTTGTGGACCCTTGTGTAGCTTGCTGGGGTCAGAGGAACCTGGGTGGATGGCCAAGGGGCACCCTGGGGCCTATACTGCAAGTCCAGAGAGAGAGGTGGACCCCTGGGTAGCTTCCTGGGGTCAGAGGCCCCTAGGTGGAGCGCAAGGGGGCACCCTGAGGCCTCTACTGCAAGTCCAGGGAGAGAGGTGGACCCCTGGGTAGCATGCTGGGGTCGGAGGCAACTAGGTGGAGGGCCAGGGGACACCCTGGGGCCTAAACTGCAAGTCCAGGGAGAGAGGTGGACACCTGGGTAGCTTGTTGGGGTCAGAAGCCCCTAGGTTTAGTGCCAGTGGGCTTCCTGGGGCCTCTACTGCAAGTCCAAGGAGAAAGTTGGACCCCTGTGTAGCTCTCTGGGGTTAGAGGCCCCTAGGTGGAGGGTCAGGGGGCACCCTGGGGCCTATCCTGCAAGTCCAGGGAGAGAGGTGGACCTCTGGGTAGCTTGCTGGGGTACGAGGCCCCTAGGTGGAGGGCGAGGGGGCACCCTGGGGCCTCTACTGCAAGTCCAGGGAGAGATGTGGACCCCTGGGTAGCTTGCTGGGGTCAGAGGCCTCTAGATGGAGGGCCAAGGGGCACCCTGGGGCCTATACTGCAAGTCCAGGAAGAGAGGTGGACCCCTGGGTAGCTTGCTGGGGTCTGTAGCCCATAGGTGGAGGGCCAGGGGGTACCCTGGGGCCTATACTGCAAGTCCAGGGAGAGAGGTGGACCCCTGGGTAGCTTCCTAAGGTCAGAGGCCCCTAGGTGGAGGGCCAGGGGGCACCCTGGGGCCTATCTTGCAAGTCCAGGGAGAGAGGTGGACCCCTGGGTAGCTTGCTGGTGTACGAGGCCCCTAGGTGGAGGGCCAGGGGGCACCCTGGGGGCTCCACTGCAAGTCCAGGGAGAGAGGTGGACCCCTGGGTAGCTTCCTGGGGTCAGAGTCCCCTAGGTGGAGGGTCAGGAGGTACCCTAGGGCCTCTACTGCAAGTCCAGGGAGAGAGGTGGACCCCTGGGTAGCTTGCTGGGGTCAGAGGCAACTAGGTGGAGGGCCAGGGGGCACCCTAGGGTCTACACTGCAAGTCCAGGGAGAGAGGTGGACCCCTGGGAAGCTTCCTAAGGTCAAAGGCCCCTAGGTGGAGAGCCAGGGGGCACCCTGGGGCTTATCCTGCAAGTCCAAGGAGAGAGGCGGACCCCTGGGTAGCTTGCTGGGGTCGGGAACCCCTTGGTGGAAGGCAAGGGGGCACCCTGGGGCCTATACTACAAGTCCAGGGAGAGAGGTAGACCCCTGAGTAGCTTGCTGGGGTCAGAGGCCTCTAGGTGGAGGGCCAAGGGGCACCTGGGACCTCTACTGCAAGTCCAGGGAGAGAGGTGGACCCCTGGGTAGCTTGCTGGTGTCAGAGGCAACTAGGTGGAGGGACAGGGGGTACCCTGGGGCCTATACTGCAAATCCAGGGAGAGAGGTGGACCCCTGGGTAGCTTCCTGAGATCAGAGGCCCCTAGGTGGAGGGCCAGGGGGCGCCCTGGGGCCTCTACTGCAAGTCCAGGGAGAGAGGTGGACCCCTGGGTAGCTTGCTGGGGTCTGAAGCCCATAGGTGGAGGGCCAGGGGGCACCCTGGGGCCTATCCTGCAAGTCCAGGGAGAGAGGTGGACCCCTGGGTAGCTTGCTGGGGTACAAGGCCCCTAGGTGGAGGGCCAGGGGCACCCTGGGGCCTATACTGCAAGGCCAGGGAGAGAGGTAGACCCCTGAGTAGCTTGCTGGGGTCGGAAGCCCCTTGGTGGAAGGCCAGGGGGCACCCTGGGGCCTATACTGTGTGTCCAGGGAGAGAGGTGGACCCATGGGTAGCTTACTGGGGTCAGAGGCCCCTAGGTGGAGGGCCAGGGGCACCCTGGGGCCTCTACTGCAAGTCCAGGGAGAGAGGTGGACCCCTGGGTAGCTTGCTGGTGTCAGAGGCAACTAGGTGGAGGGACAGGGGGTACCCTGGGGCCTATACTGCAAGTCCAGGGAGAAAGGTGGACCCCTAGTAGCTTCCTGAGGTCAGAGGCCCCTGGGTGGAGGGCCAGGGGGCACCCTGGGGCCTATCCTGCAAGTCCAGGGAGAGAGGTGGACCCCTGGGTAGCTTGCTGGGTTAAGAGGCCCCTAGGTGGAGGGCCAGGGGGCACCCTGGGGCCTCTACTGCAAGCCCAGGGAGAGAGGTGGACCACTGGTTAGCTTGCTGGGGTCGGAAGCCCCTTGGTGGAAAGCCAGGGGGCACCCTGGGGCCTATACTGCAAGTCCAGGGAGAGAGGTGGACCCATGGGTAGCTTACTGGGGTCAGAGGTCCCAAGGTGGAGGTCCAGGGGCACCCTGGGGCCTCTACTGCAAGTCCAGGGAGAGAGGTGGACCCCTGGGTAGCTTGCTGGTGTCAGAGGCAACTAGGTGGAGGGACAGGGGGTACCCTGGGGCCTATACTGCAATTCCAGGGAGAGAGGTGGACCCCTGGGTAGCTTCCTGAGATCAGAGGCCCCTAGGTGGAGGGCCAGGGGGCGCCCTGGGGCCTCTACTGCAAGTCCAGGGAGAGAGGTGGACCACTGGTTAGCTTGCTGGGGTCGGAAGCCCCTTGGTGGAAAGCCAGGGGGCACCCTGGGGCCTATACTGCAAGTCCAGGGAGAGAGGTGGACCCATGGGTAGCTTACTGGGGTCAGAGGCCCCAAGGTGGAGGGCCAGGGGCACCCTGGGGCCTCTACTGCAAGTCCAGGGAGAGAGGTGGACCCCTGGGTAGCTTGCTGGTGTCAGAGGCAACTAGGTGGAGGGACAGGGGGTACCCTGGGGCCTATACTGCAATTCCAGGGAGAGAGGTGGACCCCTGGGTAGCTTGCTGGGGTCTGAAGCCCATAGGTGGAGGGCCAGGGGGAACCCTGGGGCCTATCCTGCAGGTCCAGGGAGAGAAGTGGACCCCTGGGTAGCTGGCTGGGGTACAAGGCCCCTAGGTGGAGGGCCAGGGGCACCCTGGGGCCTCTACTGCAAGGCCAGGGAGAGAGGTGGACCCCTTGGTAGCTTGCTGGGGTTAGAGACCCCTAGGTGGAGGGCCAGGGGGCTTCCTGGGGCCTCTACTGCAATTCCAGGGAGAAAGGTGGACCCCTGGGTAGCTTGCTTGGGTCAGAGGGCCCTATGTGGAGGTCAAGGGGGCACCCTGGGGCCTCTACTGCAATCCCAGGGAGAGTTGTGGACCCTTGTGTAGCTTGCTGGGGTCAGAGGCACCCAGGGTGGAGGGCCAAGGGGCACCCTGGGGCCTATACTGCAAGTCCAGAGAGAGAGGTGGACCCCTGGGTAGCTTCCTGGGGTCAGAGGCCCCGAGGTGGAGGGCAAAGGGGCACCCTGGGGCCTCTGCTGCAAGTCCAGGAAGAGAGGTGGACCCCTGGGTAGCATGCTGGGGTCGGAGGCAACTAGGTGGAGGGCCAGGGGACACCCTGGGGCCTATACTGCAAGTCCAGGGAGAGAGGTGGACCTCTGGGTAGCTTGCTGGGCTACAAGGCCCCTAGGTGGAGGGCGAGGGGGCACCCTGGGGCCTCTAATGCAAGTCCAGGGAGAGAGGTGGACCCCTGGTTAGCTTGCTGGGGTCAGAAGCCGCTAGGTGGAGGGCCAGGGGGCTTCTTGGGGCCTCTACTGCAAGTCCAGGGAGAGAGGTGGACCCCTGGGTAGCTTGCTGGGGTCAGAGGCCCCTAGGTGAACGGCCAGGGGGCTTCGTGGGGCCTCTACTGCAAGTCCAGGGAGAGAGGTGGACCCCTGGGTAGCTTGCTGGGGTCGGAAGCCTCTTGGTGGAAGGCCAGGGGGCACCCTGGGGCCTATACTGCAAGTCCAGGGAGAGAGGTGGACCCATGGGTAGCTTACTGGGGTCAGAGGCCCCTACGTGGAGGGCCAGGGGCACCCTGGGGCCTCTACTGCAAGTCCAGGTAGAGAGGTGGACCCCTGGGTAGCTTGCTGGTGTCAGAGGCAACTAGTTGGAGGGACAGGGGGTACCCTGGGCCCTATACTGCAAGTCCAGGGAGAGAGGTGGACCCCTGGGTAGCTTCCTGAGATCAGAGGACCCTAGGTGGAGGGCCAGGGGGCACCCTGGGGCCTCTAATGCAAGTCCAGGGAGAGAGGTGGACCCCTGGGTAGCTTGCTGGGGTCAGAGGCCTCTAGGTGGAGGGCCAAGGGGCACCATGGGGCCTATCCTGCAAGTCCAGGGAGAGAGGTGGACCCCTGGGTAGCTTGCTGGGGTCAGAGGCAACTAGGTGGAAGGACAGGGTTACCCTGGGGCCTATACTGTAAGTCCAGGGAGAGAGGTGGATCCCTGGGTAGCTTCCAGAGATCAAAGGCCCCTAGGTGGAGAGCCAGGGGGCACCCTGGGGCTTATCCTGCAAGTCAAAGGAGATAGGTGGACCCCTGGGTAGCTTGCTGGGGTACGAGGCCCCTAGTTGGAGGGCCAGGGGGCTTCTTGGGGCCTCTACTGCAAGTCCAGGGAGAGAGGTGGACCCCTGGGTAGCTTGCTGTTGTCGTAGGGCCCAGGTGGAGGGCCAGGGGGCTTCCTGGGGCTTCTACTGCAAGTCTAGGGAGAGAGGTGGACCCCTGGGTAGCTTGCTGGGTTCAGAGGCCCCTAGGTGGACGGCCAGGGGGCTTGGTGGGGCCTCTACTGCAAGTCCAGGGAGAGAGGTGGACCCTGGGTAGCTTGATGGGGTCGGAAGCCCCTTGGTGGAAGGCCAGGGAGCAACCTGGGGCCTATACTGCAAGTCCAGGGAGAGAGGTGGACCCATGGGTAGCTTACTGGGGACAGAGGCCCCTAGGTGGAGGGCCAGGGGCACCCTGGGGCCTCTACTGCAAGTCCAGGGAGAGAGGTGGACCCCTGGGTAGCTTGCTGGTGTCAGAGGCAACTAGGTGGAGGGACAGCGGGTACCCTGAGGCCTATACTGCAAGTCCAGGGAAAGAGGTGGACCCCTGGGTAGCTTCCTGAGATAAGAGGCCCATAGGTGGAGGGCCAGGGGGTACCCTGGGGCCTATACTGCAAGTTCAGGAATAGAGGTGGACCCTTGGGTAGCTTCCTAAGGTTAGAGGCCCCTAGGTGGAGGGCCAGGGGGCACCCTGGGGCCTATCCTGCAAGTCCAGGGAGAGAGGTGGACCCCTGGGTAGCTTGCTGGGGTCTGAAGCCCATAGGTGGAGGGCCAGGGGGTACCCTGGGGCCTATACTGCAAGTACAGGAATAGAGGTGGACCCTTGGGTAGCTTCCTAAGGTTAGAGGCCCCTAGGTGGAGGGCCAGGGGGCACCCTGGGGCCTATCCTGCAAGTCCAGGGAGAGAGGTGGACCCCTGGGTAGCTTGCTGGGGTACGAGGCCCCTAGGTGGAGGGCCAGGGGGCACCCTGGGGCCTATACTGCAAGTCCAGGAAGAGAGGTGGACCCCTGGGTAGCTTGCTGGGTTCAGAGGCCTCTAGGTGGAGGGCCAAGGGGCACCCTGGGACCTCTACTGCAAGTCCAGGGAGAGAGGTGGATCCCTGGGTAGCTTGCTGGGGTCTGAAGCCCATAGGTGGAGGGCCATGGGGTACCCTGGGGCCTATACTGCAAGTCCAGGGAGAGAGGTGGACCCTTGAGTAGCTTCCTAAGGTTAGAGGCCCCTAGGTGGAGGGCCAGGGGGCACCCTGGGGCCTATCCTGCAAGTCTAGGGAGAGAGGTGGACCCCTGGGTAGCTTGCTGGGGTACAAGGCCCCTAGGTGGAGGGCCAGGGGGCACCCTGGGGACTCTACTGCAAGGCCAGGGAGAGAGGTGGACCCCTTGGTAGCTTGCTGGGGTTAGAGACCCCTAGGTGGAGGGCCAGGGGGCACCCTGGGGCCTCTACTGCAAGTCTAGGGAGAGAGGTGGACCCATGGGTAGCTAGCTGAGGTAAGAGGCCCCTAAGTGGAGGGCCAGGGGGCACCCTGGGGCCTCTACTGAAAGTCCAGGGAGAAAAGTGGACCCCTGGGTAGTTTGCTGGGGTCAGAGGCCCCTAGGCGGAGGGACAGGAGGCTTCCTGGGGCCTCTACTGCAAGTCCAGGGAGAAAGGTGGACCCCTGGGTAGCTTGCTTGGGTCAGAGGCCCCTAGGTGGAGGTCAAGGGGGCACCCTGGGGCCTCTACTGCAATCCCAGGGAGAGTTGTGGACCCTTGTGTAGCTTGCTGGGGTCAGAGGCCCCTGGGTGGAGGGCCAAGGGGCACCCTGGGGCCTATACTGCAAGTCCAGAGAGAGAGGTGGGCCCCTGGGTAGCTTCCTGGGGTCAGAGGCCCCTAGGTGGAGGGCAAGGGGCACCTTGGGGCCTCTACTGCAAGTCCAGGGAGAGAGGTTGACCCCTGGGTAGCATGCAGGGGTCGGAGGCAACTAGGTGGAGGGCCAGGGGACACCCTGGGGCCTATACTGCAAGTCCAGGAGAGAGGTGGACACCTGGGTAGCTTGTTGGGGTCAGAAGCCCCTAGGTTTAGTGCCAGGGGGCTTCCTGGGGCCTCAACTGCAAGTCCAAGGAGAAAGGTGGACCCCTGGGTAGCTTCCTGGGGTCAGAGACCCCTAGGTGGAGGGTCAGGAGGTACCCTAGGGCCTCTACTGCAAGTCCAGGGAGAGAGGTGGAACCCTGGGTAGCTTGCTGGGGTCAGAGGCAACTAGGTGGAGGGCCAGGGGGCACCCTGGGGCCTCTACTGCAAGCCCAGGGAGAGAGGTGGACCCCTGGTTAGCTTGCTGGGGTCAGAAGCCGCTAGGTGGAGGGCCAGGGGGCTTCTTGGGGCCTCTACTGCAAGTCCAAGGAGAAAGGTGGACCCCTGTGTAGCTTGCTGGGGTACGAGGCCCCTAGGTGGAGGGCCAGGGGCACCCTGGGGCCTATACTGCAAGGCCAGGGAGAGAGGTAGACCCCTGAGTAGCTTGCTGGGGTCGGAAGCCCCTTGGTGGAAGGCCAGGGGGCACCCTGGGGCCTCTACTGCAAGTCCAGGAAGAGAGGTGCTCCCCTGGGTAGCTTGCTGGGGTCAGAGGCCTCTAGGTGGAGGGCCAAGGGGCACCCTGGGGCCTATACTCGAGTCCAGGGAGAGAGGTGGACCCCTGGGTAGCTTGCTGGGGTCTGTAGCCCATAGGTGGAGGGCCAGGGGGTACCCTGGGGCCTATACTGCAAGTCCAGGGAGAGAGGTGGACCCCTGGGTAGCTTCCTAAGGTCAGAGGCCCCTAGGTGGAGGACCAGGGGGCACCCTGGGGCCTATCCTGCAAATCCAGGGAGAGAGGTGGACCCCTGGGTAGCTTGCTGGGGTACGAGGCCCCTAGGTGGAGGGCCAGGGGGCACCCTGGGGCCTATCCTGCAAGTCCAGGGAGAGAGGTGGACCCCTGGGTAGCTTGCTGGGGTACGAGGCAACTAGGTGGAGGGCCAGGGGACACCCTAGGGTCTACACTGCAAGTCCAGGGAGAGAGGTGGACCCCTGGGTAGCTTCCTAAGGTCAGAGGTCCCTAGGTGGAGTGCCAGGGGGCAAGCTGGGGCCTATCTTGCAAGTCCAGGGAGAGAGGTGGACCCCTGGCTAGCTTGCTGGGGTATGAGGCCCCTAGGTGGAGGGCCAGGGGGCACCCTGGGGCCTCTACTGCAAGTCCAGGGAGAGAGGAGGACCCCTGGGTAGCTTGCTGGGGTCAGAGGCACCTAGGTGGAGGGACAGGGGGTACCCTGGGGCCTATACTGCAAGTCCAGGGAGAGAGGTGGACCCCTGGGTAGCTTGCTGGGGTACGAGGCCCCTAGTTGGAGGGTCAGGGGGCACTCTGGGGTCTCTACTGCAAGCCCAGGGAGAGAGGTGGACCCCTGGTTAGCTTGCTGGGGTCGGAAGCCCCTTGGTGGAAGGCCAGGGGGCACCCTGGGGCCTATACTGCAAGTCCAGGGAGAGAGGTGGACCCATGGGTAGCTTTCTGGGGTCAGAGGCCCCTAGGTGGAGGGCCAGGGGCACCCTGGGGCCTCTACTGCAAGTCCAGGGAGAGAGGTGGACCCCTGGGTAGCTTGTTGGTGTCAGAGGCAACTAGGTGGAGGGACAGGGGGTACCCTGGGGCCTATACTGCAAGTCCAGGGAGAGAGGTGACTACCCAGGGGTCCACATCTCTCCAGAAGCCCCTAGGTTTAGTGCCAGGGGGCTTCCTGGGGCCTCAACTGCAAGTCCAAGGCGAAAGGTGGACCCCTGTGTAGCTTGCTGGGGTCAGAGGCAACTAGTTGGAGGGCCAGGGGGCACCCTAGGGTCTACACTGCAAGTCCAGGGAGAGATGTGGACCCCTGGGTAGCTTCCTAAGGTCAGAGGCCCTTAGGTGGAGGGCCAGGGGGTACCCTGGGGCCTATCCTGCAAGTACAGGGAGAGAGGTGGACCCCTGGGTAGCTTGCTGGGGTACGAGGCCCCTAGGTGGAGGGCCAGGGGGCACGATGGGGCCTCTACTGCAAGTCCAGGGAGAGAGGTGGACCCCTGGGTAGCTTGCTGGGGTCGGGAGCCCCTTGGTGGAAGGCCAGGGGGCACCCTGGGGCCTATACTGCAAGTCCAGGGAGAGAGGTGGACCCCTGGGTAGCTTCCTGAGATCAGACGCCCCTAGGTGGAGGGCCATGGGGCACCCTAGGGCCTATTCTGCAAGTCCAGGGAGAGAGGTGGACCCCTGGGTAGCTTGCTGGGGTACGAGGCCCCTAGGTGGAGGGCCAGGGGGCACCCTGGGGCCTCTACTGCAAGTCCAGGAAGAGAGGTGGACCCCTGGGTAGCTTGCTGGGGTCAGAAGCCTCTAGGTGGAGGGCCAGGGGGCACCCTGGGGCCTCTACTGCAAGTCCAGGGAGAGAGGTGGACCCATGGGTAGCTTGCTGGGGTCTGAAGCCCATAGGTGGAGGGCCAGGGGGTACCCTGGGGCCTACACTGCAAGTTCAGGGAGAGAGGTGGACCCTTGGGTAGCTTCCTAAGCTTAGAGGCCCCTAGGTGGAGGGCCAGGGGGCACCCTGGGGCCTATCCTGCAAGTCCAGGGAGAGAGGTGGTACCCTGGGTAGCTTACTGGGGTACAAGGCCCCTAGGTGGAGGGCAAGGGGGCACCCTGGGGCCTCTACTGCAAGGCCAGGGAGAGAGGTGGACCCTTTGGTAGCTTGCTGGGGTTAGAGACCCCTATGTGGAGGGCCAGGGGGCACCCTGGGGCCTCTACTGCAAGTCTAGGGAGAGAGGTGGACTCATGGGTAGCTAGCTGGGGTAAGAGGCCCCTAAGTGGAGGGCCAGGGGGCACCCTGGGGCCTCTACTGTAAGTCCAGGGAGAGAGGTGGACCCCTGGGTAGTTTGCTGGGGTCAGAGGCCCCTAGGCGGAGGGACAGAAGGCTTCCTGGGGCCTATACTGCAAGTCCAGGGAGAGAGGTGGACCCCTGGGTAGCTTGCTTGGGTCAGAGGCAACTAGGTGGAGGGCCAAGGAGCACCCTGGGGCCTATACTGCAAGTCCAGGGAGAGAGGTGGACCCCTGGGTAGCTTGCCTGGGTCAGAGGCAACTAGGTGGAGGGCCAGGGGGCACCCTAGGGTCTACACTGCAAGTCCAGTGAGAGAGGTTGACCTTTGGGAAGCTTTCTAAGGTCAGAGGCCCCTAGGTGGAGGGCCAGGGGGCACCCTGGTGCTTATCCTGCAAGTCCAAGGAGAGAGGTTGACCCCTGGGTAGCTAGCTGGGGTACGAGGCCCCTAGTTGGAGGGCCAGGGGGCACCCTGGGGCCTCTAGTGCAAGCCCAGGGAGAGAGGTGGACCCCTGGTTAGCTTGCTGGGGTCAGAAGCCGCTAGGTGGAGGGCCAGGGGGCTTCTTGCGGCCTCTACTGCAAGTCCAGGGAGAGAGGTGGACCCCTGGGTAGCTTACTGGGGTCAGAGGCCCCTAGGTGAACGGCCAGGGGGCTTCGTGGGACCTCTACTGCAAGTCCAGGGAGAGAGGTGGACCCCTGGGTAGCTTGCTGGGGTCGGAAGCCCCTTGGTGGAAGGCCAGGGGGCACCATGGGGCCTATACTGCAAGTCCAGGGAGAGAGGTGGACCCACGGGTAGCTTACTGGGGTCAGAGGCCCCTACGTGGAGGGCCAGGGTTACCCTGGGGCCTCTACTGCAAGTCCAGGGAGAGAGGTGGACCCCTGGGTAGCTTGCTGGTGTCAGAGGCAACTAGATGGAGGGACAGGGGGTACCCTGGGGGCTATTCTGCAAGTCCAGGGAGAGAGGTGGACCCCTGGGTAGCTTCCTGAGATCAGAGGACCCTAGGTGGAGGGCCAGGGGGCACCCTGGGGCCTATCCTGCAAGTCCAGGGAGAGAGGTGGACCCCTGGGTAGCTTGCTGGGGTCAGAGGCATCTAGGTGGAGGGCCAGGGGGCACCCTAGGGTCTACAATGCAAGTCCAGGGAGAGAGGTGGACCCCTGGGTAGCTTCCTAAGGTCAGAGGCCCCTAGGTGGAGGGCCAGGGGGCACCCTGGGGCCTATCCTGCAAGTCCAGGGAGAGAGGTGGACCGCTGGGTAGCTTGCTGGGGTAAGAGGCCCCTAGGTGGAGGGCCAGGGGGCACCATGGGGCCTCTACTGCAAGTCCAGGGAGAGAGGTGGACCCCTGGGTAGCTTCCTAAGGTCAGAGGCCCCTAGTTGGAGGGCCAGGAGGTACCCTAGGGCCTCTACTGCAAGTCCAGGGAGAGAGGTGGACCCCGGGGTAGCTTGCTGGGGTCAGAGGCAACTAGGTGGAGGGCCAGGAGGTACCCTAGGGCCTCTACTGCAAGTCCAGGGAGAGAGGTGGACCCCTGGGTAGCTTGCTGGGGTCAGAGGCATCTAGGTGGAGGGCCAGGGGGCACCCTAGGGTCTACAATGCAAGTCCAGGGAGAGAGGTGGACCCCTGGGTAGCTTCCTAAGGTCAGAGGCCCCTAGGTGGAGGGCCAGGGGGCACCCTGGGGCCTCTCCTGCAAGTCCAGGGAGAGAGGTGGACCGCTGGGTAGCTTGCTGGGGTACGAGGCCCCTAGGTGGAGGGCCAGGGGGCACCATGGGGCCTATCCTGCAAGTGCAGGGAGAGAAGTGGACCCCTGGGTAGCTTGCTGGGGTCAGAGGCAACTAGGTGGAAGGACAGGGGTACCCTGGGGCCTATACTGTAAGTCCAGGGAGAGAGGTGGATCCCTGGGTAGCTTCCAGAGATCAAAGGCCCCTAGATGGAGAGCCAGGGGGCACCCTGGGGCTTATCCTGCAAGTCAAAGGAGAAAGGTGGACCCCTGGGTAGCTTCCTAAGGTCAGAGGCCCCTAGGTGAAGGACCAGGGGGCACCCTGGGGCCTATCCTGCAAGTCCAGGGAGAGAGGTGGACCCCTGGGTAGCTTGCTGGGGTACAAGGCCCCTAGGTGGAGGGCCAGGGGGCACCCTGGGGCCTATACTTTAAGTCCAGGAAGAGAGGTGGACCCCTGGGTAGCTTGCTGGGGTCAGAGGCCTCTAGGTGGAGGGCCAAGGGGCACCCTGGGACCTCTACTGCAAGTCCAGGGAGAGAGGTGGATCCCTGGGTAGCTTGCTGGGGTCTGAAGCCCATAGGTGGAGGGCCATGGGGTACCCTGGGGCCTATACTGCAAGTCCAGGGAGAGAGGTGGACCCTTGGGTAGCTTCCTAAGGTTAGAGGCCCCTAGGTGGAGGGCCAGGGGGCACCCTGGGGCCTATCCTGCAAGTCTAGGGAGAGAGGTGGACCCCTGGGTAGCTTGCTGGGGTACAAGGCCCCTAGGTGGAGGGCCAGGGGGCACTCTGGGGACTCTACTGCAAGGCAAGGGAGAGAGGTGGACCCCTTGGTAGCTTGCTGGGGTTAGAGACCCCTAGGTGGAGGGCCAGGGGGCACCCTGGGGCCTCTACTGCAAGTCTAGGGAGAGAGGTGGACCCATGGGTAGCTAGCTGAGGTAAGAGGCCCCTAAGTGGAGGGCCAGGGGGCACCCTGGGGCCTCTACTGAAAGTCCAGGGAGAAAAGTGGACCCCTGGGTAGTTTGCTTGGGTCAGAGGCCCCTAGGCGGAGGGCACAAGGCTTCCTGGGGCCTCTACTGCAAGTCCAGGGAGAAAGGTGGACCCCTGGGTAGCTTGCTTGGGTCAGAGGCCCCTAGGTGGAGGTCAAGGGGGCACCCTGGGGCCTCTACTGCAATCCCAGGGAGAGTTGTGGACCCTTGTGTAGCTTGCTGGGGTCAGAGGCCCCTGGGTGGAGGGCCAAGGGGCACCCTGGGGCCTATACTGCAAGTCCAGAGAGAGAGGTGGGCCCCTGGGTAGCTTCCTGTCGTCAGAGGCCCTTAGGTGGAGGGCAAGGGGCACCCTGGGGCCTCTACTGCAAGTCCAGGGAGAGAGGTGGACCCCTGGGTAGCATGCAGGGGTCGGAGGCAACTAGGTGGAGGGCCAGGGGACACCCTGGGGCCTATACTGCAAGTACAGGGAGAGAGGTGGACACCTGGGTAGCTTGTTGGGGTCAGAAGCCCCTAGGTTTAGTGCCAGGGGGCTTCCTGGGGCCTCAACTGCAAGCCCAGGGAGAGAGGTGGACCCCTGGTTAGCTTGCTGGGGTCAGAAGCCGCTAGGTGGAGGGCCAGGGGGCTTCTTGGGGCCTCTACTGCAAGTCCAAGGAGAAAGGTGGACCCCTGTGTAGCTTGCTGGGGTACGAGGCCCCTAGGTGGAGGGTCAGGGGGCACCCTGGGGCCTATCCTGCAAGTCCAGGGAGAGAGGTGGACCTCTGGGTAGCTTGCTGGGGTACGAGACCCGTAGGTGGAGGGCGAGGGGGCACCCTGGGGCCTCTACTGCAAGTCCAGGAAGAGAGGTGCTCCCCTGGGTAGCTTGCTGGGGTCAGAGGCCTCTAGGTGGAGGGCCAAGGGGCACCCTGGGGCCTATACTCGAGTCCAGGGAAAGAGGTGGACCCCTGGGTAGCTTGCTGGGGTCTGTAGCCCATAGGTGGAGGGCCAGGGGGTACCCTGGGGCCTATACTGCAAGTCCAGGGAGAGAGGTGGACCCCTGGGTAGCTTCCTAAGGTCAGAGGCCCCTAGGTGAAGGACCAGGGGGCACCCTGGGGCCTATCCTGCAAGTCCAGGGAGAGAGGTGGACCCCTGGGTAGCTTGCTGGGGTACGAGGCCCCTAGGTGGAGGGCCAGGTTGCACCCTGGGGCCTATCCTGCAAGTCCAGGGAGAGAGGTGGACCCCTGGGTAGCTTGCTGGGGTACGAGGCCCCTAGGTGGACGGCCAGGGGGCTTCGTGGGGCCTCTACTGCAAGTCCAGGGAGAGATGTGGACCCCTGGGTAGCTTGCTGGGGTCGGAAGCCCCTTGGTGGAAGGCCAGGGGGCACCCTGGGGCCTATACTGCAAGTCCAGGGAGAGAGGTGGACCCATGGGTAGCTTACTGGGGTTAGAGACCCCTAGGTGGAGGGCCAGGGGGCACCCTGGGGCCTCTACTGCAAGTCTAGGGAGAGAGGTGGACCCAAGGGTAGCTAGCTGGGGTAAGAGGCCCCTAAGTGGAGGTCAAGGGGGCACCCTGGGGCCTCTACTGCAAACCCAGGGAGAGTTGTGGACCCTTGTGTAGCTTGCTGGGGTCCGAGGCCCCTGGGTAGAGGGCCAAGGGGCACCCTGGGGCCTCTACTGAGAGTCCAGGGAGAGAGGTGGACCCCTGGGTAGCATGCTGGGGTCGGAGGCAACTAGGTGGAGGGCCAGGGGCACCCTGGGGCCTATCCTGCAAGTCCATGGAGAGAGGTGGACCCCTGGGTAGCTTGCTGGGGTACGAGGCCCCTAGGTGGACGGCCAGGGGGCTTCGTGGGGCCTCTACTGCAAGTCCAGGGAGAGAGGTGGACCCCTGGGTAGCTTGCTGGGGTCGGAAGCCCCTTGGTGGAAGGCCAAGGGGCACCCTGGGGCCTATACTGCAAGTCCAGGGAGAGAGGTGGACCCATGGGTAGCTTACTGGGGTCAGAGGCCCCTAGGTGGAGGGCCAGGGGCACCCTGGGGCCTCTACTGCAAGGCCAGGGAGAGAGGTGGACCCCTTGGTAGCTTGCTGGGGTTAGAGACCCCTAGGTGGAGGGCCAGGGGGCAACCTGGGGCCTCTACTGCAAGTCTAGGGAGAGAGGTGGACCCATGGGTAGCTAGCTAGGGTAAGAGGCCCCTAAGTGGAGGGCCAGGTGGCACCCTGGGGCCTCTACTGCAAGTCCAGGGAGAGAGGTGGACCCCTGGGTAGTTTCCTGGTGTCAGAGGCCCCCAGGCGGAGGGACAGGAGGCTTCCTGGGGCCTCTTCTGCAAGTCCAGGGAGAAAGGTGGACCCCTGGGTAGCTTGCTTGGGTCAGAGGCCTCTAGGTGGAGGTCAAGGGGGCACCCTGGGGCCTCTACTGCAATCCCAGGGAGAGTTGTGGACCCTTGTGTAGCTTGCTGGGGTCTGAGGCCCCTGGGTGGAGGGCCAAGGGGCACCCTGAGGGCTATACTGCAAGTCCAGAGAGAGAGGTGGACCCCTGGGTAGCTTCCTGGGGTCGAAGGCCCCTAGGTGGAGGTCAAGGGGGCACCCTGGGGCCTCTACTGCAAGTCCAGGGAGAGAGGTGGACCGCTGTGTAGCATGCTGGGGTCGGAGGCAACTAGGTGGAGGGCCAGGGGACACCCTGGGGCCTATACTGCAAGTCCAGGGAGAGAGGTGGACACCTGGGTAGCTTGTTGGGGTCAGAAGCCCCTAGGTTTAGTGCCAGGGGGCTTCCTGGGGCCTCAACTGCAAGTCCAAGGAGAAAGGTGGACCCCTGGGTAGCTTCCTGGGGTCAGAGTCCCCTAGGTGGAGGGTCAGGGGGCACCCTGGGGCCTTTCCTGCAAGTCCAGGGAGAGATGTGGACCCCTGGGTAGCTTGCTGGGGTCAGAGGCCTCTAGATGGAGGGCCAAGGGGCACCCTGGGGCCTATACTGCAAGTCCAGGAAGAGAGGTGGACCCCTGGGTAGCTTGCTGGGGTCTGTAGCCCATAGGTGGAGGGCCAGGGAGTACCCTGGGGCCTATACTGCAAGTCCAGGGAGAGAGGTGGACCCCTGGGTAGCTTCCTAAGGTCAGAGGCCCCTAGGTGGAGGGCCAGGGGGCACCCTGGGGCCTATCCTGCAAGTCCAGGGAGAGAGGTGGACCCCTGGGTAGCTTGCTGGGGTCAGAGGCAACTAGGTGGAGGGCCAGGGGGCACCCTAGGGTCTACACTGCAAGTCCAGGGAGAGAGGTTGACCCCTGGGAAGCTTCCTAAGGTCAGAGGCCCCTAGGTGGAGGGCCAGGGGGCACCCTTGGGCCTATCCTGCAAGTCCAGGGAGAGATGTGGACCCCTGGGTAGCTTACTGGGGTACGAGGCCCCTAGGTGGAGGGCCAGGGGGCACCCTGGGGCCTCTACTGCAAGTCCAGGGAGAGAAGTGGACCCCTGTGTAGCTTGCTGGGGTCAGAGGCCCCTAGGTGGAGGGTCAGGGGGCACCCTGGGGCCTATCCTGCAAGTCCAGGGAGAGAGGTGGACCTCTGGGTAGCTTGCTGGGGTACGAGGTCCCTAGGTGGAGGGCGAGGGGGCACCCTGGGGCCTAACCTGCAAGTCCAGGGAGAGAGGTGGACCCCTGGGTAGCTTGCTGGGGTACGAGGCCCCTAGGTGGAGGGCCAGGGGGCACCCTGGGGCCTATCCTGCAAGTCCAGGCAAAGAGGTGGACCCCTGGGTAGCTTGCTGGGGTACGAGGCCCCTAGGTGGAGGGCCAGGGGCACCCTGGGGCCTCTACTGCAAGTCCAGGGAGAGAGGTGGACCCCTGGGTAGCTTGCTGGGGTCAGAGGCCTCTAGGTGGAGGGCCAAGGGGCACCCTGGGGCCTATACTGCAAGTCCAGGGAGAGAGGTGGACCCCTGGGTAGCTTGCTGAGGTCTGTAGCCCATAGGTGGAGGGCCAGGGGGTACCCTGGGGCCTCTACTGCAAGTCCAGGGAGAGAGGTGGACCCCTGGGTAGCTTGCTGGTGTCAGAGGCAACTAGATGGAGGGACAGGGGGTACCCTGGGGCCTATACTGCAAGTCCAGGGAGAGAGGTGGACCCCTGGGTAGCTTCCTGAGATCAGAGGACCCTAGGTGGAGGGCCAGGGGGCACCCTGGGGCCTATCCTGCAAGTCCAGGGAGAGAGGTGGACCCCTGGGTAGCTTGCTGGGGTACGAGGCAACTAGGTGGAGGGCCAGGTGGCACCCTAGGGTCTACACTGCAAGTCCAGGGAGAGAGGTGGACCCCTGGGTAGCTTCCTAAGGTCAGAGGTCCCTAGCTGGAGTGCCAGGGGGCACCCTGGGGCCTATTTTGCAAGTCCAGGGAGAGATGTGGACCCCTGGGTAGCTTGCTGGGGTATGAGGCCCCTAAGTTGAGGGCCAGGGGGCACCCTGGGGCCTCTACTGCAAGTCCAGGGAGAGAGGAGGACCCCTGGGTAGCTTGCTGGTGTCAGAGGCAACTAGGTGGAGGGACAGGGGGTACCCTGGGGCCTATACTGCAAGTCCAGGGAGAGAGGTGGACCCCTTGGTAGCTCACTGTGGTACGAGGCCCCTAGTTGGAGGGCCAGGGGGCACCCTGGGGCCTCTACTGCAAGCCCAGGGAGAGAGGTGGACCCCTGGTTAGCCTGCTGGGGTCAGAAGCCCCTTGGTGGAAGGCCAGAGGGCACCCTGGGGCCTATACTGCAAGTCCAGGGAGAGAGGTGGACCCATGGGTAGCTTACTGGGGTCAGAGGCCCCTAGGTGGAGGGCCAGGGGCACCCTGGGGCCACTACTGCAAGTCCAGGGAGAGAGGTGGACCCCTGGGTAGCTTGTTGGTGTCAGAGGCAACTAGGTGGAGGGACAGGGGGTACCCTGGGGCCTATACTGCAAGTCCAGGGAGAGAGGTGACTACCCAGGGGTCCACCTCTCTCCAGAAGCCCCTAGGTTTAGTGCCAGGGGGCTTCCTGGGGCCTCAACTGCAAGTCCAAGAAGAAAGGTGGACCCCTGTGTAGCTTGCTGGGGTCAGAGGCAACTAGGTGGAGGGCCAGGGGGCACCCTAGGGTCTACACTGCAAGTCCAGGGAGAGAGGTGGACCCCTGGGTAGCTTCCTAAGGTCAGAGGCCCTTAGGTGGAGGGCCAGGGGGCACCCTGGGGCCTATCCTGCAAGTCCAGGGAGAGAGGTGGACCCCTGGGTAGCTTGCTGGGGTACGAGGCCCCTAGGTGGAGGGCCAGGGGGCACCATGGGGCCTCTACTGCAAGTCCAGGGAGAGAGGTGGACCCCTGGGTAGCTTGCTGGGGTCGGGAGCCCCCTTGGTGGAAGGCCAGGGGGCACCCTAGGGTCTACACTGCAAGTCCAGGGAGAGAGGTGGACCCCTGGGTAGCTTGCTGGGGTCTGAAGCCCATAGTTGGAGGGCCAGGGGGTACCCTGGGGCCTATACTGCAAGTTCAGGGAGAGAATTGGACCCTTGGGTAGCTTCCTAAGGTTAGAGGCCCTTAGGTGGAGGGCCAGGGGGCACCCTGGGGCCTATCCTGCAAGTCTAAGGAGAGAGGTGGACCCCTGGGCAGCTTGCTGGGGTACAAGGCCCCTAGGTGGAGGGCAAGGGGGCACCCTGGGGCCTCTACTGCAAGGCCAGGGAGAGAGGTGGACCCCTTGGTAGCTTGCTGGGGTTAGAGACCCCTAGGTGGAGGGCCAGGGGGCACCCTGGGGCCTCTACTGCAAGTCTAGGGAGAGAGGTGGACCCATGGGTAGCTAGCTGGGGTAAGAGGCCCCTAAGTGAAGGGGCCAGGGGGCACCCTGGGGCCTCTACTGCAAGTCCAGGGAGAGAGGTGGACCCCTGGGTAGTTTGCTGGGGTCAGAGGCCCCTAGGCGGAGGGACAGGAGGCCTCCTGGGGCCTCTACTGCAAGTCCAGGGAGAAAGGTGGACCCCTGGGTAGCTAGCTTGTGTCAGAGGCCCCTAGGTGGAGGTCAAGGGGGCACTCTGGGGCCTCTACTGCAATCCCAGGGAGAGTTTTGGACCCTTGTGTAGCTTGCTGGGGTCAGAGGCCCCTGGGTGGAGGGCCAAGGGGCACCCTGGGGCCTATACTGCAAGTCCAGAGAGAGAGGTGGACCCCTGGGTAGCATGCTGGGGTCGGAGGCAACTAGGTGGAGGGCCAGGGGACACCCTGGGGCCTATACTGCAAGTCCAGGGAGAGAGGTGGACCCCTGGGTAGCTTGTTGGGGTCAGAAGCCCCTAGGTTTAGTGCCAGGGGGCTTCCTGGGGCCTCAACTGCAAGTCCAAGGAGAAAGGTGGACCCCTGTGTAGCTTTCTGGGGTCAGAAGCCCCTTGGTGGAGGGTCAGGGGGCACCCTGGGGCCTATCCTGCAAGTCCAGGGAGAGAGGTGGACCTCTGGGTAGCTTGCTGGGGTACGAGGCCCCTAGGTGGAGGGCGAGGGGGCACCCTGGGGCCTCTACTGCAAGTCCAGGGAGAGAGGTGGACCCCTGGGTAGCTTGCTGCGGT
Source organism: Danio rerio (assembly GCF_049306965.1). NCBI lineage: Eukaryota > Metazoa > Chordata > Actinopteri > Cypriniformes > Danionidae > Danio > Danio rerio. The sequence continues at coordinate 55,429,920 of NC_133182.1, read as the reverse complement.
CTGTAGCCCATAGGTGGAGGGCCAGGGGGTACCCTGGGGCCTATACTGCAAGTCCAGGGAGAGAGGTGGACCCCTGGGTAGCCTCCTAAGGTCAGAGGCCCCTAGGTGGAGGGCCAGGGGGCACCATGGGGCCTATCCTGCAAGTCCAGGGAGAGAGGTGGACCCCTGGGTAGCTTGCTGGGGTCAGAGGCAACTAGGTGGAAGGACAGGGGTACCCTGGGGCCTATACTGCAAGTCCAGGGAGAGAGGTGGACCCCTGGGTAGCTTCTAGAGGTCAGAGGCCCCTAGGTGGAGAGCCAGGGGGCACCCTGGGCCTTATCCTGCAAGTCAAAGGAGAGAGGTGGACCCCTGGGTAGCTTGCTGGGGTGCGAGGCCCCTAGGTGGAGGGTGAGGGGGCACCTTGGGGCCTCTACTGCAAGTCCAGGGAGAGAGGTGGACCCCTGGGTAGCTTGCTGGGGTCAGAGGCCTCTAGGTGGAGGGCCAAGGGGCACCCTGGGGCCTATACTGCAAGTCCAGGGAGAGAGGTGGACCCCTGGGTAGCTTGCTGGGGTCAGAGGCCTCTAGGTGGAGGGCCAAGGGGCACCCTGGGGCCTATACTGCAAGTCCAGGGAGAGAGGTGGACCCCTGGGTAGCTTGCTGGGGTCTGTAGCCCATAGGTGGAGGGCCAGGGGGTACCCTGGGGCCTATACTGCAAGTCCAGGGAGAGAGGTGGACCCCTGGGTAGCTTCCTAAGGTCAGAGGCCCCTAGGTGGAGGACCAGGGGGCACCCTGGGGCCTAACCTGCAAGTCCAGGGAGAGAGGTGGACCCCTGGGTAGCTTGCTGGGGTACGAGGCCCCTAGGTGGAGGGCCAGGGGGCACCCTGGGGCCTATCCTGCAAGTCCAGGCAAAGAGGTGGACCCCTGGGTAGCTTGCTGGGGTACGAGGCCCCTAGGTGGAGGGCCAGGGGCACCCTGGGGCCTCTACTGCAAGTCCAGGGAGAGAGGTGGACCCCTGGGTAGCTTGCTGGGGTCAGAGGCCTCTAGGTGGAGGGCCAAGGGGCACCCTGGGGCCTATACTGCAAGTCCAGGGAGAGAGGTGGACCCCTGGGTAGCTTGCTGAGGTCTGTAGCCCATAGGTGGAGGGCCAGGGGGTACCCTGGGGCCTCTACTGCAAGTCCAGGGAGAGAGGTGGACCCCTGGGTAGCTTGCTGGTGTCAGAGGCAACTAGATGGAGGGACAGGGGGTACCCTGGGGCCTATACTGCAAGTCCAGGGAGAGAGGTGGACCCCTGGGTAGCTTCCTGAGATCAGAGGACCCTAGGTGGAGGGCCAGGGGGCACCCTGGGGCCTATCCTGCAAGTCCAGGGAGAGAGGTGGACCCCTGGGTAGCTTGCTGGGGTACGAGGCAACTAGGTGGAGGGCCAGGTGGCACCCTAGGGTCTACACTGCAAGTCCAGGGAGAGAGGTGGACCCCTGGGTAGCTTCCTAAGGTCAGAGGTCCCTAGCTGGAGTGCCAGGGGGCACCCTGGGGCCTATTTTGCAAGTCCAGGGAGAGATGTGGACCCCTGGGTAGCTTGCTGGGGTATGAGGCCCCTAAGTGGAGGGCCAGGGGGCACCCTGGGGCCTCTACTGCAAGTCCAGGGAGAGAGGAGGACCCCTGGGTAGCTTGCTGGTGTCAGAGGCAACTAGGTGGAGGGACAGGGGGTACCCTGGGGCCTATACTGCAAGTCCAGGGAAAGAGGTGGACCCCTTGGTAGCTCACTGGGGTACGAGGCCCCTAGTTGGAGGGCCACGGGGCACCCTGGGGCCTCTACTGCAAGCCCAGGGAGAGAGGTGGACCCCTGGTTAGCCTGCTGGGGTCGGAAGCCCCTTGGTGGAAGGCCAGAGGGCACCCTGGGGCCTATACTGCAAGTCCAGGGAGAGAGGTGGACCCATGGGTAGCTTACTGGGGTCAGAGGCCCCTAGGTGGAGGGCCAGGGGCACCCTTGGGCCACTACTGCAAGTCCAGGGAGAGAGGTGGACCCCTGGGTAGCTTGTTGGTGTCAGAGGCAACTAGGTGGAGGGACAGGGGGTACCCTGGGGCCTATACTGCAAGTCCAGGGAGAGAGGTGACTACCCAGGGGTCCACCTCTCTCCAGAAGCCCCTAGGTTTAGTGCCAGGGGGCTTCCTGGGGCCTCAACTGCAAGTCCAAGAAGAAAGGTGGACCCCTGTGTAGCTTGCTGGGGTCAGAGGCAACTAGGTGGAGGGCCAGGGGGCACCCTAGGGTCTACACTGCAAGTCCAGGGAGAGAGGTGGACCCCTGGGTAGCTTCCTAAGGTCAGAGGCCCTTAGGTGGAGGGCCAGGGGGCACCCTGGGGCCTATCCTGCAAGTCCAGGGAGAGAGGTGGACCCCTGGGTAGCTTGCTGGGGTACGAGGCCCCTAGGTGGAGGGCCAGGGGGCACCATGGGGCCTCTACTGCAAGTCCAGGGAGAGAGGTGGACCCCTGGGTAGCTTGCTGGGGTCGGGAGCCCCCTTGGTGGAAGGCCAGGGGGCACCCTAGGGTCTACACTGCAAGTCCAGGGAGAGAGGTGGACCCCTGGGTAGCTTGCTGGGGTCTGAAGCCCATAGTTGGAGGGCCAGGGGGTACCCTGGGGCCTGAACTGCAAGTTCAGGGAGATAATTGGACCCTTGGGTAGCTTCCTAAGGTTAGAGGCCCTTAGGTGGAGGGCCAGGGGGCACCCTGGGGCCTATCCTGCAAGTCTAAGGAGAGAGGTGGACCCCTGGGCAGCTTGCTGGGGTACAAGGCCCCTAGGTGGAGGGCAAGGGGGCACCCTGGGGCCTCTACTGCAAGGCCAGGGAGAGAGGTGGACCCCTTGGTAGCTTGCTGGGGTTAGAGACCCCTAGGTGGAGGGCCAGGGGGCACCCTGGGGCCTCTACTGCAAGTCTAGGGAGAGAGGTGGACCCATGGGTAGCTAGCTGGGGTAAGAGGCCCCTAAGTGAAGGGGCCAGGGGGCACCCTGGGGCCTCTACTGCAAGTCCAGGGAGAGAGGTGGACCCCTGGGTAGTTTGCTGGGGTCAGAGGCCCCTAGGCGGAGGGACAGGAGGCTTCCTGGGGCCTCTACTGCAAGTCCAGGGAGAAAGGTGGACCCCTGGGTAGCTAGCTTGTGTCAGAGCCCCCTAGGTGGAGGTCAAGGGGGCACTCTGGGGCCTCTACTGCAATCCCAGGGAGAGTTTTGGACCCTTGTGTAGCTTGCTGGGGTCAGAGGCCCCTTGGTGGAGGGCCAAGGGGCACCCTGGGGCCTATACCGCAAGTCCAGAGAGAGGTGGACCCCTGGGTAGCTTTCTGGGGTCAGAGGCCCCTAGGTGGAGGGCAAGGGGGAACCCTAGGGCCTCTACTGCAAGTCCAGGGAGAGAGGTGGACCCCTGGGTAGCATGCTGGGGTCGGAGGCAACTAGGTGGAGGGCCAGGGGACACCCTGGGGCCTATACTGCAAGTCCAGGGAGAGAGGTGGACCCCTGGGTAGCTTGTTGGGGTCAGAAGCCCCTAGGTTTAGTGCCAGGGGGCTTCCTGGGGCCTCAACTGCAAGTCCAAGGAGAAAGGTGGACCCCTGTGTAGCTTTCTGGGGTCAGAAGCCCCTTGGTGGAGGGTCAGGGGGCACCCTGGGGCCTATCCTGCAAGTCCAGGGAGAGAGGTGGACCTCTGGGTAGCTTGCTGGGGTACGAGGCCCCTAGGTGGAGGGCGAGGGGGCACCCTGGGGCCTCTACTGCAAGTCCAGGGAGAGAGGTGGACCCCTGGGTAGCTTGCTGGTGTCAGAGGCAACTAGATGGAGGGACAGGGGGTACCCTGGGGCCTATACTGCAAGTCCAGGGAGAGAGGTGGACCCCTGGGTAGCTTCCTGAGATCAGAGGACCCTGGGTGGAGGGCCAGGGGGCACCCTGGGGCCTATCCTGCAAGTCCAGGGAGAGAGGTGGACCCCTGGGTAGCTTGCTGGGGTACGAGGCAACTAGGTGGAGGGCCAGGGGGCACCCTAGGGTCTACACTGCAAGTCCAGGGAGAGAGGTGGACCCCTGGGTAGCTTCCTAAGGTCAGAGGTCCCTAGCTGGAGTGCCAGGGGGCACCCTGGGGCCTATCTTGCAAGTCCAGGGAGAGATGTGGACCCCTGGGTAGCTTGCTGGGGTATGAGGCCCCTAAGTGGAGGGCCAGGGGGCACCCTGGGGCCTCTACTGCAAGTCCAGGGAGAGAGGAGGACCCCTGGGTAGCTTGCTGGTGTCAGAGGCAACTAGGTGGAGGGACAGGGGGCACCCTGGGGCCTATACTGCAAGTCCAGGGAGAGAGGTGGACCCATGGGTAGCTTACTGGGGTCAGAGGCCCCTAGGTGGAGGGCCAGGGGCACCCTGGGGCCACTACTGCAAGTCCAGGGAGAGAGGTGGACCCCTGGGTAGCTTGTTGGTGTCAGAGGCAACTAGGTGGAGGGACAGGGGGTACCCTGGGGCCTATACTGCAAGTCCAGGGAGAGAGGTGACTACCCAGGGGTCCACCTCTCTGCAGAAGCCCCTAGGTTTAGTGCCAGGGGGCTTCCTGGGGCCTCAACTGCAAGTCCAAGAAGAAAGGTGGACCCCTGTGTAGCTTGCTGGGGTCAGAGGCAACTAGGTGGAGGGCCAGGGGGCACCCTAGGGCCTCTACTGCAAGTCCAGGGAGAGAGGTGGACCCCTGGGTAGTTTGCTGGGGTCAGAGGCCCCTAGGCGGAGGGACAGGAGGCTTCCTGGGGCCTCTACTGCAAGTCCAGGGAGAAAGGTGGACCCCTGGGTAGCTTGCTTGTGTCAGAGGCCCCTAGGTGGAGGTCAAGGGGGCACTCTGGGGCCTCTACTGCAATCCCAGGGAGAGTTTTGGACCCTTGTGTAGCTTGCTGGGGTCAGAGGCCCCTGGGTGGAGGGCCAAGGGGCACCCTGGGGCTTATACCGCAAGTCCAGAGAGAGGTGGACCCCTGGGTAGCTTCCTGGGGTCAGAGGCCCCTAGGTGGAGGGCAAGCGGGAACCCTGGGGCCTCTAATGCAAGTTCAGGGAGAGAGGTGGACCCCTGGGTAGCATGCTGGGGTCGGAGGCAACTAGGTGGAGGGCCAAACACACCCTGGGGCCTATACTGCAAGTCCAGGGAGAGAGGTGGACCCCTGGGTAGCTTGTTGGGGTCAGAAGCCCCTAGGTTTAGTGCCAGGGGGCTTCCTGGGGCCTCAACTGCAAGTCCAAGGAGAAAGGTGGACCCCTGTGTAGCTTTCTGGGGTCAGAAGCCCCTTGGTGGAGGGTCAGGGGGCACCCTGGGGCCTATCCTGCAAGTCCAGGGAGAGAGGTGGACCTCTGGGTAGCTTGCTGGGGTACGAGGCCCCTAGGTGGAGGGCGAGGGGGCACCCTGGGGCCTCTACTGCAAGTCCAGGGAGAGAGGTGGACCCCTGGGTAGCTTGCTAGGGTCAGAGGCCAATAGGTGGGCAGCCAAGGGGCACCCTGGGGCCTATACTGCAAGTCCAGGGAGAGAGGTGGAACCCTGGGTAGCTTGCTGGGGTCTGTAGCCCATAGGTGGAGGGCCAGGGGGTACCCTGGGGCCTATACTGCAAGTCCAGGGAGAGAGGTGGACCCCTGGGTAGCTTCCTAAGGTCAGACGCCCCTAGGTGGAGGGCCAGGGGGCACCCTGGGGCCTATCCTGCAAGTCCAGGGAGAGAGGTGGACCCCTGGGTAGCTTGCTGGGGTACGAGGCCCCTAGGTGGAGGGCCAGGGACACCCTGGGGCCTTTCCTGCAAGTCCAGGGAGAGAGGTGGACCGCTGGGTAGCTTGCTGGGGTACGAGGCCCCTAGGTGGAGGGCCAGGGGGCACCATGGGGCCTATCCTGCAAGTCCAGGGAGAGAGGTGGACCCCTGGGTAGCTTGCTGGGGTCAGAGGCAACTAGGTGGAAGGACAGGGGTACCCTGGGGCCTATACTGCAAGTCCAGGGAGAGAGGTGGACCCCTGGGTAGCTTCTAGAGGTCAGAGGCCCCTAGGTGGAGAGCCAGGGGGCACCCTGGGCCTTATCCTGCAAGTCAAAGGAGAGAGGTGGACCCCTGGGTAGCTTGCTGGGGTGCGAGGCCCCTAGGTGGAGGGCGAGGGGGCACCTTGGGGCCTCTACTGCAAGTCCAGGGAGAGAGGTGGACCCCTGGGTAGCTTGCTGGGGTCAGAGGCCTCTAGGTGGAGGGCCAAGGGGCACCCTGGGGCCTATACTGCAAGTCCAGGGAGAGAGGTGGACCCCTGGGTAGCTTGCTGGGGTCAGAGGCAACTAGGTGGAAGGACAGGGGTACCCTGGGGCCTATACTGCAAGTCCAGGGAGAGAGGTGGACCCCTGGGTAGCTTCTAGAGGTCAGAGGCCCCTAGGTGGAGAGCCAGGGGGCACCCTGGGCCTTATCCTGCAAGTCAAAGGAGAGAGGTGGACCTCTGGGTAGCTTGCTGGGGTACGAGGCCCCTAGGTGGAGGGCGAGGGGGCACCCTGGGGCCTCTACTGCAAGTCCAGGGAGAGAGGTGGACCCCTGGGTAGCTTGCTGGGGTAAGAGGCCCCTAGGTGGAGGGCAATGGGGCACCCTGGGGCCTCTACTGCAATCCCAGGGAGAGTTGTGGATCCTTGTGTAGCTTGCTGGGGTACGAGGCCCCTAGGTGGAGGGCCAGGGGGCACCCTGGGGCCTCTACTGCAAGTTCAGAGAGAGAGGGACACCTGGGTAGCTTCCTGGGGTCAGAGTCCCCTAGGTGGAGGGCCAGGAGGTACCCTAGGGCCTCTACTGCAAGTCCAGGGAGAGAGGTGGACCCCTGGGTAGCTTGCTGGGGTCAGAGGCAACTAGGTTGAGGGCCAGGGGGCACCCTAGGGTCTACACTGCAAGTCCAGGGAGAGAGGTGGACCCCTGGGTAGCTTCCTAAGGTCAGAGACCCCTAGGTGGAGGGCCAGGGGGCACCCTGGGGCCAATCCTGCAAATCCAGGGAGAGAGGTGGACCCCTGGGTAGCTTGCTGGGGTCAGAGGCCCCTAGGTGGAGGGCCAGGGGGCACCATGGGGCCTCTACTGCAAGTCCAGGGAGAGAGGTGGACCCCTGGGCAGCTTGCTGGGGTCAGAGGCAACTAGGTGGAAGGACAGGGGTACCCTGGGGCCTATACTGCAAGTCCAGGGAGAGAGGTGGACCCCTGGGTAGCTTCCTGAGGTAAAGGCCCCTAGGTGGAGAGCCAGGGGGCACCCTGGGGCTTATCCTGCAAGTCGAAGGAGAGAGGTGGACCCCTGGGTAGATTGCTGGGGTACGAGGCCCCTAGTTGGAGGGCCAGGGGGCACCCTGGTGCCTCTACTGCAAGCCCAGGGAGAGAGGTGGACCCCTTTGTAGCTTGCTGGTGTCAGAGGCAACTAGGTGGAGGGATAGGGCGTACCCTGGGGCCTATACTGCAAGTCCAGGGAGAGAGGTGGACCCCTGGGTAGCTTGCTGGGGTCTGTAGCCCATAGGTGGAGGGCCAGGGGGTACCCTGGGGCCTATACTGCAAGTCCAGGGAGAGAGGTGGACCCCTGGGTAGCTTCCTAAGGTCAGAGGCCCCTAGGTGGAGGGCCAGGGGGCACCCTGGGGCCTATCCTGCAAGTCCAGGGAGAGAGGTGGACCCCTGGGTAGCTTGCTGGGGTACGAGGCCCCTAGGTGGAGGGCCAGGGGACACCCTGGGGCCTTTCCTGCAAGTCCAGGGAGAGAGGTCAACCACTGGGTAGCTTGCTGGGGTACGAGGCCCCTAGGTGGAGGGCCAGGGGGCACCATGGGGCCTATCCTGCAAGTCCAGGGAGAGAGGTGGACCCCTGGGTAGCTTGCTGGGGTCAGAGGCAACTAGGTGGAAGGACAGGGGTACCCTGGGGCCTATACTGCAAGTCCAGGGAGAGAGGTGGACCCCTGGGTAGCTTCTAGAGGTCAGAGGCCCCTAGGTGGAGAGCCAGGGGGCACCCTGGGCCTTATCCTGCAAGTCAAAGGAGAGAGGTGGACCCCTGGGTAGCTTGCTGGGGTGCGAGGCCCCTAGGTGGAGGGCGAGGGGGCACCTTGGGGCCTCTACTGCAAGTCCAGGGAGAGAGGTGGACCCCTGGGTAGCTTGCTGGGGTCAGAGGCCTCTAGGTGGAGGGCCAAGGGGCACCCTGGGGCATATACTGCAAGTCCAGGGAGAGAGGTGGACCCCTGGGTAGCTTGCTGGGGTCAGAGGCAACTAGGTGGAAGGACAGGGGTACCCTGGGGCCTATACTGCAAGTCCAGGGAGAGAGGTGGACCCCTGGGTAGCTTCTAGAGGTCAGAGGCCCCTAGGTGGAGAGCCAAAGGGCACCCTGGGCCTTATCCTGCAAGTCAAAGGAGAGAGGTGGACCTCTGGGTAGCTTGCTGGGGTACGAGGCCCCTAGGTGGAGGGCGAGGGGGCACCCTGGGGCCTCTACTGCAAGTCCAGGGAGAGAGGTGGACCCCTGGGTAGCTTGCTGGGGTCAGAAGCCTCTAGGTGGAGGGCCAAGGGGCACCTGGGACCTCTACTGCAAGTCCAGGGAGAGAGGTGGATCCCTGGGTAGCTTGCTGGGGTCTGAAGCCCATAGGTGGAGGGCCATGGGGTACCCTGGGGCCTATACTGCAAGTCCAGGGAAAGAGGTGGACCCTTGGGTAGCTTGCTAAGGTTAGAGGCCCCTAGGTGGAGGGCCAGGGGGCACCCTGGGGCCTATCCTGCAAGTCTAGGGAGAGAGGTGGACAACTGGGTAGCTTGCTGGGGTACAAGGCCCCTAGGTGGAGGGCCAGGGGGCACCCTGGGGCCTCTACTGCAAGTCTAGGGAGAGAGGTGGACCCATGGGTAGCTAGCTGGGGTAAGAGGCCCCTAAGTGGAGGGCCAGGGGGCACCCTGGGGACTCTACTGCAAGGCCAGGGAGAGAGGTGGACCCCTTGGTAGCTTGCTGGGGTCTGAAACCCCTAGGTGGAGGGCCAGGGGGCACCCTGGGGCCTCTACTGCAAGTCTAGGGAGAGAGGTGGACCCATGGGTAGCTAGCTGGGGTAAGAGGCCCCTAAGTGGAGGGCCAGGGGGCACCCTGGGGCCTCTACTACAAGTCCAGGGAGAGAGGTGGAACCCTGGGTAGTTTGCTGGGGTCAGAGGCCCCTAGGCGGAGGGACAGGAGGCTTCCTGGGGCCTCTACTGCAAGTCCAGGGAGAAAGCTGGACCCCTGGGTAGCTTGCTTGGGTCAGAGGCCCCTAGGTGGAGGTCAAGGGGGCACCCTGGGGCCTCTACTGCAATCCCAGGGAGAGTTGTGGACCCTTGTGTAGCTTGCTGGGGTCAGAGGCCCCTGAGTGGAGGGCAAAGGGGCACCCTGGGGCCTATACTGCAAGTCCAGAGAGAGAGGTGGTCCCCTGGGTAGCTTGCTGGGGTCAGAGGCCCCTAGTTGGAGGGCAAGGGGCACCCTGGGGCCTCTACTGCAAGTCCAGGGAGAGAGGTGGACCCCTGGGTAGCATGCAGGGGTCGGAGGCAACTAGGTGGAGAGCCAGGGGACACCCTGGGGCCTATACTGCAAGTCCAGGGAGAGAGGTGGACACCTGGGTAGCTTGTTGAGGTAAGAAGCCCCTAGGTTTAGTGCCAGGGGGCTTCCTGGGGCCTATACTGCAAGTCCAGGGAGAGAGGTGGACCCATGGGTAGCTTACTGGGGTCAGAGGCCCCAAGGTGGAGGGCCAGGGGCACCCTGGGGCCTCTACTGCAAGTCCAGGGAGAGAGGTGAACCCCTGGGTAGCTTGCTGGTGTCAGAGGCAACTAGGTGGAGGGACAGGGGGTACCCTGGGGCCTATACTGCAATTCCAGGGAGAGAGGTGGACCCCTGGGTAGCTTCCTGAGATCAGAGGCCCCTAGGTGGAGGGCCAGGGGGCGCCCTGGGGCCTCTACTGCAAGTCCAGGGAGAGAGGTGGACCCCTGGGTAGCTTGCTGGGGTCTGAAGCCCATAGGTGGAGGGCCAGGGGGTACCCTGGGGCCTATACTGCAAGTTCAGGGAGAGAGGTGGACCCTTGGGTAGCTTCCTAAGGTTAGAGGCCCCTAGGTGGAGGGCCAGGGGGCACCCTGGGGCCTATTCTAAAAAGTCCAGGGAGAGAGGTGGACCCCTGGGTAGCTTGCTGGGGTACAAGGCCCCTAGGTGGAGGGCCAGGGGCACCCTGGGGCCTCTACTGCAAGGCCAGGGAGAGGGGTGGACCCCTTGGTAGCTTGCTGGGGTTAGAGACCCCTAGGTGGAGGGCCAGGGGGCTTCCTGGGGCCTCTACTGCAAGTCCAGGGAGAAAGGTGGACCCCTGGGTAGCTTGCTTGGGTCAGAGGCCCCTATGTGGAGGTCAAGGGGGCACCCTGGGGCCTCTACTGCAATCCCAGGGAGAGTTGTGGACCCTTGTGTAGCTTGCTGGGGTCAGAGGCACCCTGGGTGGAGGGCCAAGGGGCACCCTGGGGCCTATACTGCAAGTCCAGAGAGAGAGGTGGACCCCTGGGTAGCTTCCTGGGGTCAGAGGCCCCTAGGTGGAGGGCAAAGGGGCACCCTGGGGCCTCTGCTGCAAGTCCAGGGAGAGAGGTGGACCCCTGGGTAGCATGCTGGGGTCGGAGGCAACTAGGTGGAGGGCCAGGAGACACCCTGGGGCCTATACTGCAGGTCCAGGGAGAGAGGTGGACCTCTGGGTAGCTTGCTGGGCTACGAGGCCCCTAGGTGGAGGGCGAGGGGGCACCCTGGGGCCTCTAATGCAAGTCCAGGGAGAGAGGTGGACCCCTGGGTAGCTTGCTGGGGTCAGAGGCCTCTAGGTGGAGGGCCAAGGGGCACCCTGGGGCCTATACTGCAAGTCCAGGGAGAGAGGTGGACCCCTGGGTAGCTTGCTGGGGTCTGTAGCCCATAGGTGGAGGGCCAGGGGGTACCCTGGGGCCTATACTGCAAGTCCAGGGAGAGAGGTGGTCCCCTGGGTAGCTTCCTAAGATCAGAGGCCCCTAGGTGGAGGGCCAGGGGGCACCCTGGGGCCTATCCTGAAAGTAAAGGGAGAGAGGTTGACCCCTGGGTAGCTTGCTGGGGTAAGAGGCCCCTAGGTGGAGGGCCAGGGGCACCCTGGGGCCTCTACTGCAAGTCCAGGGAGAGAGGAGGACCCCTGGGTAGCTTGCTGGGGTCAGAGGCAACTAGGTGGAGGGACAGGGGGTACCCTGGGGCTTATACTGCAAGTCCAAGGAATAAGGTGGACCCCTGGGTAGCTTGCTGGGGTACGAGGCCCCTAGTTGGAGGGCCAGGGGGCACCCTGGGGCCTCTACTGCAAGCCCAGTTAGAGAGGTGGACCCCTGGTTAGCTTGCTGGGGTCGGAAGCCCCTTGGTGGAAGGCCAGGGGGCACCCTGGGGCCTCTACTGCAAGTCCAGGGAGAGAGGTGGACCCATGGGTAGCTTACTGGCGTCAGATGCCCCTAGGTGGAGGGCCAGGGGCACCCTGGGGCCTCTACTGCAAGTCCAGGGAGAGAGGTGGACCCCTGGGTAGCTTGCTGGTGTCAGAGGCAACTAGGTGGAGGGTCAGGGGGTACCCTGGGGCCTATACTGCAAGTCCAGGGAGAGAGGTGGACCCCTGGATAGCTTCCTGAGGTCAGAGGCCCCTAGGTGGAGGGCCAGGGGGCACCCTGGGGCCTATCCTGCAAGTCCAGGGAGAGAGGTGGACCCCTGGGTAGCTTCCTGGGGTCAGAGTCCCCTAGGTGGAGGGTCAGGAGGTACCCTAGGGCCTCTACTGCAAGTCCAGGGAGAGAGGTGGACCCCTGGGTAGCTTGCTGGGGTCAGAGGCCTCTAAGTGGAGGGCCAGGGGGCAACCTGGGGCCTCTACTGCAAGTCCAGGGAGAGAGGTGGACCCCTGGGTAGCTTGCTGTTGTCGTAGGCCCCCAGGTGGAGGGCCAGGGGGCTTCCTGGGGCTTCTACTGCAAGTCTAGGGAGAGAGGTGGACCCCTGGGTAGCTTGCTGGGATCAGAGGCCCCTAGGTGGACGGCCAGGGGGCAACCTGGGGCCTCTACTGCAAGTCCAGGGAGAGAGGTGGACCCCTGGGTAGCTTGCTGTTGTCGTAGGCCCCCAGGTGGAGGGCCAGGGGGCAACCTGGGGCCTCTACTGCAAGTCCAGGGAGAGAGGTGGACCCCTGGGTAGCTTGCTGTTGTCGTAGGCCCCCAGGTGGAGGGCCAGGGGGCTTCCTGGGGCCTCTACTGCAAGTCCAGGGAGAGAGGTGGACCCCTGGTTATCTTGCTGGGGTCAGAGGCCGCTAGGTGGAGGGCCAGGGGGCTTCTTGGGGCCTCTACTGCAAGTCCAGGGAGAGAGGTGGACCCCTGGGTAGCTTGCTGTTGTCGTAGGCCCCCAGGTGGAGGGCCAGGGGGCTTCCTGGGGCTTCTACTGCAAGTCCAGGGAGAGAGGTGGACCCATGGGTAGCTTACTGGGGTCAGAGGCCCCTAGGTGGAGGGCCAGGGGCACCCTGGGGCCTCTACTGCAAGTCCAGGGAGAGAGGTGGACCCCTGGGTAGCTTGCTGGTGTTAGAGGCAACTAGGTGGAGGGACAGGGGGTACCCTGGGTCCTCTACTGCAAGTCCAGGGAGAGAGGTGGACCCCTGGGTAGCATGCTGGGGTCGGAGGCAACTAGGTGGAGGGCCAGGGGACACCCTGGGGCCTATCCTGCAATTCCAGGGAGAGAGGTGGACAACTGGGTAGCTTGTTGGGGTCAGAAGCCCATAGGTTTGGTGCCAGGCGGCTTCCTGTGGCCTCAACTGCAAGTCCAAGGAGAAAGGTGGCCCCCTGTGTAGCTTGCTGGGGTCAGAGGCCCCTAGGTGGAGGGTCAGGGGGCACCCTGGGGCCTATCCTGCAAGTCCAGGGAGAGAGGTGGACCTCTGGGTAGCTTGCTGGGGTACGAGGCCCCTAGGTGGAGGGCGAGGGGGCACCCTGGGGCCTCTACTGCAAGTCCAGGGAGAGAGGTGGAGCCCTGGGTAGCTTGCTGGGGTCAGAGGCTTCTAGGTGGAGGGCCAAGGGGCACCCTTGGGCCTATACTCCAAGTCCAGGGAGAGAGGTGGACCCCTGGGTAGCTTGCTGAGGTCTGTAGCCCATAGGTGGAGGGCCAGGGGGTACCCTGGGGCCTATACTGCAAGTCCAGGGAGAGAGGTGGACCCCTGGGTAGCTTCCTAAGGTCAGAGGCCCCTAGGTGGAGGGCCAGGGGGCACCCTGGGGCCTATACTGCAAGTCCAGGGAGAGAGGAAGACCCCTGGGTAGCTTCCTGAGGTCAAAGGCCCCTGGGTGGAGAGCCAGGGGGCACCCTGGGGCTTATCCTGCAAGTCCAAGGAGAGAGGTGGATCCCTGGGTAGCTTGCTGGGGTATCAGGCCCCTAGTTGGAGGGCCAGTGGGCACCCTGGGGCCTTTACTGCAAGCCCAGGGAGAGAGGTGGAACCCTGGTTAGCTTGCTGGGGTCAGAGGCCGCTAGGTGGAGGGCCAGGGGGCTTCTTGGTGCCTCTACTGCAAGTGCAGGGAGAGAGGTGGACCCCTGGGTAGCTTGCTGTTGTCGTAGGCCCCCAGGTGGAGGGCCAGCGGGCTTCCTGGGGCTTCTACTGCAAGTCTAGGGAGAGAGGTGGACCCCTGGGTAGCTTGCTGGGGTCAGAGGCCCCTAGGTGGACGGCCAGGGGGCTTCTTGGGGCCTCTACTGCAAGTCCAGGGAGAGAGGTGGACCCCTGGGTAGCTTCCTGGGGTCAGAGTCCCCTAGGTGGAGGGCCAGGAGGTACCCTAGGGCCTCTACTGCAAGTCCAGGGAGAGAGGTGGACCCCTGGGTAGCTTGCTGGGGTCAGAGGCAACTAGGTGGAGGGCCAGTAGGTACCCTAGGGCCTCTACTGCAGGTCCAGGGAGAGAGGTGGACCCCTGGGTAGCTTGCTGGGGTCAGAGGCAACTAGTTGGAGGGCCAGGGAGCACCCTAGGGTCTACACTGCAAGTCCAGGGAGAGAGGTGGACCCCTGGGTAGCTTCCTAAGGTCAGAGGCCCCTAGGTGGAGGGCCAAGGGGCACCCTGGGGCCTATCCTGCAAGTCCAGGGAGAGAGGTGGACCCCTGGGTAGCTTGCTGGTGTACGAGGCCTCTAGGTGGAGGGCCAGGGGGCACCATGGGTCCTCTACTGCAAGTCCAGGGAGAGAGGTGGACCCCTGGGTAGCTTCCAGAGGTCAAAGGCCCCTAATTGGAGAGAAAGGGGGCACCCTGGGGCTTATCCTGCATGTCCAAGGAGATAGGTGGACCCCTGGGTAGCTTGCTGGGGTACGAGGCCTCTAGTTGGAGAGCCAGGGGGCACCCTAGGGCATCTACTGCAAGCCCAGGGAGAGGGTTGGACCCCTGGTTAGCATGCTGGGGTCAGAAGCCGCTAGGTGGAGGGCCAGGGGGCTTCTTGGGGGATCTACTGCAAGTCCAGGGAGAGAGGTGGACCCCTGGGTAGCTTGCTGTTGTCGTAGGCCCCCAGGTGGAGGGCCAGGGGGCTTTCTGGGGCTTCTACTACAAGTCTATGGAGAGAGGTGGACCCCTGGGTAGCTTGCTGGGGTCAGAGGCCCCTAGGTGGATGGCCAGGGGGCTTCGTGGGGCCTCCACTGCAAGTCCAGGGAGAGAGGTGGACCCCTGGGTAGCTTGCTGGTGTCAGAGGCAACTAGGTGGAGGGATGGGGGTACCCTGGGGCCTATACTGCAAGTCCAGGGAGAGAGGTGGACCCCTGGGTAGCTTCCTGAGATCAGAGGCCCCTAGGTGGAGGGCCAGGGGGCACCCTGGGGCCTATCCTGCAAGTCCAGGGAGAGAGGTGGACCCCTGGGTAGCTTGCTGGGGTACGAGGCCTCTAGGTGGAGGGCCAGGGGGCACCCTGGGGCCTCTACTGCAAGTCCAGGGAGAGAGGTGGACCCCTGGGTAGCTTGCTGGGGTCAGAAGCCCCTAGGTGGAGGGCCAGGGGGCACCCGGGGGCCTCTACTGCAAGTCCAGGGAGAGAGGTGGACCCCTGGGTAGCTTGCTGGGGTCAGAGGCCTCTAGGTGGAGGGCCAGGGGGCACCCTGGGGCCTCTACTGCAAGTCCAGGGAGAGAGGTGGACCCCTGGGTAGCATGCTGGGGTCGGAGGCAACTAGGTGGAGGGCCAGGGGACACCCTGGGGCCTATCCTGCAATTCCAGGGAGAGAGGTGGACCCCTGGGTAGCTTCCTAAGGTCAGAGGCCCCTAGGTGGAGGGCCAGGGGGCACCCTGGGGCTTATCCTGCAAGTCCAGGGAGAGAGGTGGACCCCTGGGTAGCTTGCTGGGGTATGACGCCCCTAGGCGGAGGGCCAGGGGGCACCCTGGGGCCTCTACTGCAAGTACAAGGAGAGAGGTGGACCCCTGGGTAGCTTGCTGGAGTCAGAGGCCTCTAGATGGAGGGCCAGGGGGCACCCTGGGGCCTCTAGTGCAAGTCCAGGGAGAGAGGTGGACCACTGGGTAGCTTGCTGGGGTCTGAAGCCCATAGGTGGAGGGCCAGGGGGTACCCTGGGGTCTATACTGCAAGTCCAGGGAGAGAGGTGGAACCTTGGGTAGCTTCCTAAGGTTAGAGGCCCCTAGGTGGAGGGCCAGGGGGCACCCTGGGGCCTATCCTGCAAGTCCAGGGAAAGAGGTGGACCCCTGGGAAGCTTGCTGGGGTACAAGGCCCCTAGGTGGAGGGCCAGGGGGCAACCTGGGGCCTCTACTGCAAGGCCAGGGAGAGAGGTGGACCCCTTGGTAGCTTGCTGTTGTCAGAGACCCCTAGGTGGAGGGCCAGGGGGCACCCTGGGGCCTCTACTGCAAGTCTAGGGAGAGAGGTGGACCCATGGGTAGCTAGCTGGGGTAAGAGACCATTAAGTGGAGGGCCAGGGGGCACCTTGGGGCCTCTACTTCAAGTCCAGGGAGAGAGGTGGACCCCTGGGTAGTTTGCTGGGGTCAGAGGCCCCTAGGCGGAGGGATAGGGGGCTTCCTGGGGCCTCTACTGCAAGTCCAGGGAGAGAGGTGGACCCCTGGGTAGCTTGCTTGGGTCAGAGGCCCCTAGGTGGAGGTCAAGGGGGCACCCTGGGGCCTCTACTGCAATCCCAGGGAGAGTTGTGGACCCTTGTGTAGCTTGCTGGGGTCAGAGGCCCCTGGGTGGAGTGCCAAGGGGCACCCTGGGGCCTCTACTGCAAGTCCAGAGAGAGAGGTGGACCCCTGGGTAACTTCCTGGGGTCAGAGGACCCTAGGTGGAGGGCAAGGGGGCACCCTGGGGCATCTACTGCAAGTCCAGGGTGAGATGTGGACCCCTGTGTAGCTTGCTGGGGTCAGAGGCCCCTAGGTGGACGGCCAGGGGGCTTCGTGGGGCCTCTACTGCAAGTCCAGGGAGAGAGGTGGACCCCTGGCTAGCTTGCTGGGGTCGGAAGCCCCTTGGTGGAGGGCCTGGGGGCAACCTGGGGCCTATACTGAAAGTCCAGGGAGAGAGGTGGACCCATGGGTTGCTTACTGGGGTCAGAGGCCCCTAGGTGGAGGGCCAGGGGCACCCTGGGGCCTATACTGCAAGTCCAGGGAGAGAAGTGGACCCCTGGGTAGCTTGCTGGTGTCAGAGGCAACTAGGTGGAGGGACAGGGGGTACCCTGGGGCCTATACTGCAAGTCCAGGGAGAGGGGTGACTACCCAGGGGTCCACCTCTCTCCAGAAGCCCAAAGGTTTAGTGCCAGGGGGCTTCCTGGGGCCTCAACTGCAAGTCCAAGGAGAAAGGTGGACCCCTGTGTAGCTTGCTGGGGTCAGAGGCAACTAGGTGGAGGGCCAGGGGGCACCCAAGGGTCTACACTGCAAGTCCAGGGAGAGAGGTGGACCCCTGGGTAGCTTCCTATGGTCAGAGGCCCCTAGGTGGAGGGCCAGGGGGCACCCTGGGGCCTATCCTGCAAGTCCAGGGAGAGAGGTGGACCCCTGGGTAGCTTGCTAGGGTACGAGGCCCCTAGGTGGAGGGCCAGGGGGCACCATGGGGCCTCTACTGCAAGTCCAGGGAGAGAGGTGGACCCCTGGGTAGCTTGCTGGGGTCAGAGGCAACTAAGTGGAAGGACAGGGGTACCCTGGGGCCTATATTGCAAGTCCAGGGAGAGAGGTGGACTCCTGGGTAGCTACCTGAGGTCAAAGGCCCCTAGGTGGAGAGCCAGGGGGCACCCTGGGGCTTATCCTGCAAGTCCAGGGAGAGAGGTGGACCCCTGGGTAGCTTGTTGGGGTCAGAAGCCCCTAGGTTTAGTGCCAGGGGGCTTCCTGGGGCCTCAACT
This sequence comes from Danio rerio, assembly GCF_049306965.1. NCBI lineage: Eukaryota > Metazoa > Chordata > Actinopteri > Cypriniformes > Danionidae > Danio > Danio rerio. Next base: position 55,412,693 of record NC_133182.1, on the reverse strand, counting down.
GCAAGTCCAAGGAGAAAGGTGGACCCCTGTGTAGCTTTCTGGGGTCAGAAGCCCCTTGGTGGAGGGTCAGGGGGCACCCTAGGGCCTATCCTGCAAGTCCAGGGAGAGAGGTGGACCTCTGGGTAGCTTGCTGGGGTACGAGGCCCCTAGGTGGAGGGCGAGGGGGCACCCTTGGGCCTCTACTGCAAGTCCAGGGAGAGAGGTGGACCCCTGGGTAGCTTGCTGGGGTCAGAGGCAACTAGGTGGAGGGCCAGGGGACACCCTGGGGCCTATCCTGCAATTCCAGGGAGAGAGGTGGACCCCTGGGTAGCTTCCTAAGGTCAGAGGCCCCTAGGTGGAGGGCCGGGGGGCACCCTGGGGCTTATCCTGCAAGTCCAGGGAGAGAGGTGGACCCCTGGGTAGCTTGCTGGGGTATGACGCCCCTAGGTGGAGGGCCAGGGGGCACCCTGGGGCCTCTACTGCAAGTACAAGGAGAGAGGTGGACCCCTGGGTAGCTTGCTGGAGTCAGAGGCCTCTAGATGGAGGGCCAGGGGGCACCCTGGGGCCTCTACTGCAAGTCCAGGGAGAGAGGTGGACCACTGGGTAGCTTGCTGGGGTCTGAAGCCCATAGGTGGAGGGCCAGGGGGTACCCTGGGGTCTATACTGCAAGTCCAGGGAGAGAGGTGGAACCTTGGGTAGCTTCCTAAGGTTAGAGGCCCCTAGGTGGAGGGCCAGGGGGCACCCTGGGGCCTATCCTGCAAGTCCAGGGAAAGAGGTGGACCCCTGGGAAGCTTGCTGGGGTACAAGGCCCCTAGGTGGAGGGCCAGGGGGCACCCTGGGGCCTCTACTGCAAGGCCAGGGAGAGAGGTGGACCCCTTGGTAGCTTGCTGTTGTCAGAGACCCCTAGGTGGAGGGCCAGGGGGCACCCTGGGGCCTCTACTGCAAGTCTAGGGAGAGAGGTGGACCCATGGGTAGCTAGCTGGGGTAAGAGACCATTAAGTGGAGGGCCAGGGGGCACCTTGGGGCCTCTACTTCAAGTCCAGGGAGAGAGGTGGACCCCTGGGTAGTTTGCTGGGGTCAGAGGCCCCTAGGCGGAGGGATAGGGGGCTTCCTGGGGCCTCTACTGCAAGTCCAGGGAGAGAGGTGGACCCCTGGGTAGCTTGCTTGGGTCAGAGGCCCCTAGGTGGAGGTCAAGGGGGCACCCTGGGGCCTCTACTGCAATCCCAGGGAGAGTTGTGGACCCTTGTGTAGCTTGCTGGGGTCAGAGGCCCCTGGGTGGAGTGCCAAGGGGCACCCTGGGGCCTCTACTGCAAGTCCAGAGAGAGAGGTGGACCCCTGGGTAGCTTCCTGGGGTCAGAGGACCCTAGGTGGAGGGCAAGGGGGCACCCTGGGGCATCTACTGCAAGTCCAGGGTGAGATGTGGACCCCTGTGTAGCTTGCTGGGGTCAGAGGCCCCTAGGTGGACGGCCAGGGGGCTTCGTGGGGCCTCTACTGCAAGTCCAGGGAGAGAGGTGGACCCCTGGCTAGCTTGCTGGGGTCGGAAGCCCCTTGGTGGAGGGCCTGGGGGCAACCTGGGGCCTATACTGAAAGTCCAGGGAGAGAGGTGGACCCATGGGTTGCTTACTGGGGTCAGAGGCCCCTAGGTGGAGGGCCAGGGGCACCCTGGGGCCTATACTGCAAGTCCAGGAAGAGAAGTGGACCCCTGGGTAGCTTGCTGGTGTCAGAGGCAACTAGGTGGAGGGACAGGGGGTACCCTGGGGCCTATACTGCAAGTCCAGGGAGAGGGGTGACTACCCAGGGGTCCACCTCTCTCCAGAAGCCCAAAGGTTTAGTGCCGGGGGGCTTCCTGGGGCCTCAACTGCAAGTCCAAGGAGAAAGGTGGACCCCTGTGTAGCTTGCTGGGGTCAGAGGCAACTAGGTGGAGGGCCAGGGGGCACCCAAGGGTCTACACTGCAAGTCCAGGGAGAGAGGTGGACCCCTGGGTAGCTTCCTATGGTCAGAGGCCCCTAGGTGGAGGGCCAGGGGGCACCCTGGGGCCTATCCTGCAAGTCCAGGGAGAGAGGTGGACCCCTGGGTAGCTTGCTAGGGTACGAGGCCCCTAGGTGGAGGGCCAGGGGGCACCCTGGGGACTCTACTGCAAGGCCAGGGAGAGAGGTGGACCCCTTGGTAGCTTGCTGGGGTTAGAGACCCCTAGGTGGAGGGCCAGGGGGCACCCTGGGGCCTTTCCTGCAAGTCCAAGGAGAGAGGTGGACCGCTGGGTAGCTTGCTGGGGTACGAGGCCCCTGGGTGGAGGGCGAGGGGGCACCATGGGGCCTATCCTGCAAGTCCAGGGAGAGAGGTGGACCCCTGGGTAGCTTGCTGGGGTCAGAGGCAACTAGGTGGAAGGACAGGGGTACCCTGGGGCCTATACTGCAAGTCCAGGGAGAGAGGTGGACCCCTGGGTAGCTTCTAGAGGTCAGAGGCCCCTAGGTGGAGAGCCAGGGGGCACCCTGGGCCTTATCCTGCAAGTCAAAGGAGAGAGGTGGATCTCTGGGTAGCTTGCTGGGGTACGAGGCCCCTAGGTGGAGGGCGAGGGGGCACCCTGGGGCCTCTACTGCAAGTCCAGGGAGAGAGGTGGACCCCTGGGTAGCTTACTGGGGTCAGAGGCCTCTAGGTGGAGGGCCAAGGGGCACCTGGGACCTCTACTGCAAGTCCAGGGAGAGAGGTGGATCCCTGGGTAGCTTGCTGGGGTCTGAAGCCCATAGGTGGAGGGCCATGGGGTACCCTGGGGCCTATACTGCAAGTCCAGGGAAAGAGGTGGACCCTTGGGTAGCTTCCTAAGGTTAGAGGCCCCTAGGTGGAGGGCCAGGGGGCACCCTGGGGCCTATCCTGCAAGTCTAGGGAGAGAGGTGGACAACTGGGTAGCTTGCTGGGGTACAAGGCCCCTAGGTGGAGGGCCAGGGGGCACCCTGGGGCCTCTACTGCAAGTCTAGGGAGAGAGGTGGACCCATGGGTAGCTAGCTGGGGTAAGAGGCCCCTAAGTGGAGGGCCAGGGGGCACCCTGGGGACTCTACTGCAAGGCCAGGGAGAGAGGTGGACCCCTTGGTAGCTTGCTGGGGTTAGAGACCCCTAGGTGGAGGGCCAGGGGGCACCCTGGGGCCTCTACTGCAAGTCTAGGGAGAGAGGTGGACCCATGGGTAGCTAGCTGGGGTAAGAGGCCCCTAAGTGGAGGGCCAGGGGGCACCCTGGGGCCTCTACTACAAGTCCAGGGAGAGAGGTGGACCCCTGGGTAGTTTGCTGGGGTCAGAGGCCCCTAGGCGGAGGGACAGGAGGCTTCCTGGGGCCTCTACTGCAAGTCCAGGGAGAAAGGTGGACCCCTGGGTAGCTTGCTTGGGTCAGAGGCCCCTAGGTGGAGGTCAAGGGGGCACCCTGGGGCCTCTACTGCAATCCCAGGGAGAGTTGTGGACCCTTGTGTAGCTTGCTGGGGTCAGAGGCCCCTGAGTGGAGGGCAAAGGGGCACCCTGGGGCCTATACTGCAAGTCCAGAGAGAGAGGTGGACCCCTGGGTAGCTTGCTGGGGTCAGAGGCCCCTAGGTGGAGGGCAAGGGGCACCCTGGGGCCTCTACTGCAAGTCCAGGGAGAGAGGTGGACACCTGGGTAGCTTGTTGAGGTAAGAAGCCCCTAGGTTTAGTGCCAGGGGGCTTCCTGGGGCCTCAACTGCAAGTCCAAGGAGAAAGGTGGACCCCTGGGTAGCTTCCTTGGGTCAGAGACCCCAAGGTGGAGGGTCAGGAGGTACCCTAGGGCCTCTACTGCAAGTCCAGGGAGAGAGGTGGACCCCTGGGTAGCTTGCTGGGGTCAGAGGCAACTAGGTGGAGGGCCAAGGGGCACACTGGGGCCTATACTGCAAGTCCAGAGAGAGAGGTGGACCCCTGAGTAGCTTCCTGGGGTCAGAGGCCCCTAGGTGGAGGCAAGGGGGCACCCTGGGGCCTCTACTGCAAGTCCAGGGAGAGAGGTGGACCCCTGCGTAGCATGCTGGGGTCGGAGGCAACTAGGTGGAGGGCCAGGGGACACCCTGGGGCCCATACTGCAAGTCCAGGGAGAGAGGTGGACACCTGGGTAGCTTGTTGGGGTCAAAAGCCCCTAGGTTTAGTGCCAGGGGGCTTCCTGGTGCCTCAACTGCAAGTCCAAGGAGAAAGGTGGACCCCTGTGTAGCTTGCTGGGGTCAGAGGCCCCTAGGTGGAGGGTCAGGGGGCACCCTGGGGCCTATCCTGCAAGTCAAGGGAGAGAGGTGGACCTTTGGGTAGCTTGCTGGGGTACGAGGCCCCTAGGTGGAGGGCGAGGGGGAACCCTGGGGCCTCTACTGCAAGTCCAGGGAGAGAGGTGGACCCCTGGGTAGCTTGCTGGGGTAAGAGGCCCCTAGGTGGAGGGCAATGGGGCACCCTGGGGCCTCTACTGCAATCCCAGGGAGAGTTGTGGATCCTTGTGTAGCTTGCTGGGGTACGAGGCCCCTAGGTGGAGGGCCAGGGGGCACCCTGGGGCCTCTACTGCAAGTTCAGAGAGAGAGGGACACCTGGGTAGCTTCCTGGGGTCAGAGTCCCCTAGGTGGAGGGCCAGGAGGTACCCTGGGGCCTCTACTGCAAGTCCAGGGAGAGAGGTGGACCCCTGGGTAGCTTGCTGGGGTCAGAGGCAACTAGGTTGAGGGCCAGGGGGCACCCTAGGGTCTACACTGCAAGTCCAGGGAGAGAGGTGGACCCCTGGGTAGCTTCCTAAGGTCAGAGACCCCTAGGTGGAGGGCCAGGGGGCACCCTGGGGCCAATCCTGCAAATCCAGGCAGAGAGGTGGACCCCTGGGTAGCTTGCTGGGGTCAGAGGTCCCTAGGTGGAGGGCCAGGGGGCACCATGGGGCCTCTACTGCAAGTCCAGGGAGAGAGGTGGACCCCTGGGCAGCTTGCTGGGGTCAGAGGCAACTAGGTGGAAGGACAGGGGTACCCTGGGGCCTATACTGCAAGTCCAGGGAGAGAGGTGGACCCCTGGGTAGCTTCCTGAGGTCAAAGGCCCCTAGGTGGAGAGCCAGGGGGCACCCTGGGGCTTATCCTGCAAGTCGAAGGAGAGAGGTGGACCCCTGGGTAGATTGCTGGGGTACGAGGCCCCTAGTTGGAGGGCCAGGGGGCACCCTGGTGCCTCTACTGCAAGCCCAGGGAGAGAGGTGGACCCCTTTGTAGCTTGCTGGTGTCAGAGGCAACTAGGTGGAGGGATAGGGCGTACCCTGGGGCCTATACTGCAAGTCCAGGGAGAGAGGTGGACCCCTGGGTAGCTTGCTGGGGTCTGTAGCCCATAGGTGGAGGGCCAGGGGGTACCCTGGGGCCTATACTGCAAGTCCAGGGAGAGAGGTGGACCCCTGGGTAGCTTCCTAAGGTCAGAGGCCCCTAGGTGGAGGGCCAGGGGGCACCCTGGGGCCTATCCTGCAAGTCCAGGGAGAGAGGTGGACCCCTGGGTAGCTTGCTGGGGTACGAGGCCCCTAGGTGGAGGGCCAGGGGACACCCTGGGGCCTTTCCTGCAAGTCCAGGGAGAGAGGTCAACCGCTGGGTAGCTTGCTGGGGTACGAGGCCCCTAGGTGGAGGGCCAGGGGGCACCATGGGGCCTATCCTGCAAGTCCAGGGAGAGAGGTGGACCCCTGGGTAGCTTGCTGGGGTCAGAGGCAACTAGGTGGAAGGTCAGGGGTACCCTGGGGCCTATACTGCAAGTCCAGGGAGAGAGGTGGACCCCTGGGTAGCTTCTAGAGGTCAGAGGCCCCTAGGTGGAGAGCCAGGGGGCACCCTGGGCCTTATCCTGCAAGTCAAAGGAGAGAGGTGGACCCCTGGGTAGCTTGCTGGGGTGCGAGGCCCCTAGGTGGAGGGCGAGGGGGCACCTTGGGGCCTCTACTGCAAGTCCAGGGAGAGAGGTGGACCCCTGGGTAGCTTGCTGGGGTCAGAGGCCTCTAGGTGGAGGGCCAAGGGGCACCCTGGGGCCTATACTGCAAGTCCAGGGAGAGAGGTGGACCCCTGGGTAGCTTGCTGGGGTCAGAGGCAACTAGGTGGAAGGACAGGGGTACCCTGGGGCCTATACTGCAAGTCCAGGGAGAGAGGTGGACCCCTGGGTAGCTTCTAGAGGTCAGAGGCCCCTAGGTGGAGAGCCAGGGGGCACCCTGGGCCTTATCCTGCAAGTCAAAGGAGAGAGGTGGACCTCTGGGTAGCTTGCTGGGGTACGAGGCCCCTAGGTGGAGGGCGAGGGGGCACCCTGGGGCCTCTACTGCAAGTCCAGGGAGAGAGGTGGACCCCTGGGTAGCTTGCTGGGGTCAGAAGCCTCTAGGTGGAGGGCCAAGGGGCACCTGGGACCTCTACTGCAAGTCCAGGGAGAGAGGTGGATCCCTGGGTAGCTTGCTGGGGTCTGAAGCCCATAGGTGGAGGGCCATGGGGTACCCTGGGGCCTATACTACAAGTCCAGGGAAAGAGGTGAACCCTTGGGTAGCTTGCTAAGGTTAGAGGCCCCTAGGTGGAGGGCCAGGGGGCACCCTGGGGCCTATCCTGCAAGTCTAGGGAGAGAGGTGGACAACTGGGTAGCTTGCTGGGGTACAAGGCCCCTAGGTGGAGGGCCAGGGGTCACCCTGGGGCCTCTACTGCAAGTCTAGGGAGAGAGGTGGACCCATGGGTAGCTAGCTGGGGTAAGAGGCCCCTAAGTGGAGGGCCAGGGGGCACCCTGGGGACTCTACTGCAAGGCCAGGGAGAGAGGTGGACCCCTTGGTAGCTTGCTGGGGTTAGAAACCCCTAGGTGGAGGGCCAGGGGGCACCCTGGGGCCTCTACTGCAAGTCTAGGGAGAGAGGTGGACCCATGGGTAGCTAGCTGGGGTAAGAGGCCCCTAAGTGGAGGGCCAGGGGGCACCCTGGGGCCTCTACTACAAGTCCAGGGAGAGAGGTGGACCCCTGGGTAGTTTGCTGGGGTCAGAGGCCCCTAGGCGGAGGGACAGGAGGCTTCCTGGGGCCTCTACTGCAAGTCCAGGGAGAAAGGTGGACCCCTGGGTAGCTTGCTTGGGTCAGAGGCCCCTAGGTGGAGGTCAAGGGGGCACCCTGGGGCCTCTACTGCAATCCCAGGGAGAGTTGTGGACCCTTGTGTAGCTTGCTGGGGTCAGAGGCCCCTGAGTGGAGGGCAAAGGGGCACCCTGGGGCCTATACTGCAAGTCCAGAGAGAGAGGTGGACCCCTGGGTAGCTTGCTGGGGTCAGAGGCCCCTTGGTGGAGGGCAAGGGGCACCCTGGGGCCTCTACTGCAAGTCCAGGGAGAGAGGTGGACCCCTGGGTATCATGCAGGGGTCGGAGGCAACTAGGTGGAGAGCCAGGGGACACCCTGGGGCCTATACTGCAAGTCCAGGGAGAGAGGTGGACACCTGGGTAGCTTGTTGAGGTAAGAAGCCCCTAGGTTTAGTGCCAGGGGGCTTCCTGGGGCCTTTACTGCAAGTCCAGGGAGAGAGGTGGACCCATGGGTAGCTTACTGGGGTCAGAGGCCCCAAGGTGGAGGGCCAGGGGCACCCTGGGGCCTCTACTGCAAGTCCAGGGAGAGAGGTGGACCCCTGGGTAGCTTGCTGGTGTCAGAGGCAACTAGGTGGAGGGACAGGGGGTACCCTGGGGCCTATACTGCAATTCCAGGGAGAGAGGTGGACCCTTGGGTAGCTTCCTAAGGTTAGAGGCCCCTAGGTGGAGGGCCAGGGGGCACCCTGGGGCCTATTCTAAAAGTCCAGGGAGAGAGGTGGACCCCTGGGTAGCTTGCTGGGGTACAAGGCCCCTAGGTGGAGGGCCAGGGGCACCCTGGGGCCTCTACTGCAAGGCCAGGGAGAGAGGTGGACCCCTTGGTAGCTTGCTGGGGTTAGAGACCCCTAGGTGGAGGGCCAGGGGGCTTCCTGGGGCCTCTACTGCAAGTCCAGGGAGAAAGGTGGACCCCTGGGTAGCTTGCTTGGGTCAGAGGCCCCTATGTGGAGGTCAAGGGGGCACCCTGGGGCCTCTACTGCAATCCCAGGGAGAGTTGTGGACCCTTGTGTAGCTTGCTGGGGTCAGAGGCACCCTGGGTGGAGGGCCAAGGGGCACCCTGGGGCCTATACTGCAAGTCCAGAGAGAGAGGTGGACCCCTGGGTAGCTTCCTGGGGTCAGAGGCCCCTAGGTGGAGGGCAAAGGGGCACCCTGGGGCCTCTGCTGCAAGTCCAGGGAGAGAGGTGGACCCCTGGGTAGCATGCTGGGGTCGGAGGCAACTAGGTGGAGGGCCAGGGGACACCCTGGGGCCTATACTGCAAGTCCAGGGAGAGAGGTGGACCTCTGGGTAGCTTGTTGGGCTACGAGGCCCCTAGGTGGAGGGCGAGGGGGCACCCTGGGGCCTCTAATGCAAGTCCAGGGAGAGAGGTGGACCCCTGGGTAGCTTGCTGGGGTCAGAGGCCTCTAGGTGGAGGGCCAAGGGGCACCCTGGGGCCTATACTGCAAGTCCAGGGAGAGAGGTGGACCCCTGGGTAGCTTGCTGGGGTCTGTAGCCCATAGGTGGAGGGCCAGGGGGTACCCTGGGGCCTATACTGCAAGTCCAGGGAGAGAGGTGGACCCCTGGGTAGCTTCCTAAGGTCAGAGGCCCCTAGGTGGAGGGCCAGGGGGCACCCTGGGGCCTATCCTGAAAGTACAGGGAGAGAGGTGGACCCCTGGGTAGCTTGCTGGGGTAAGAGGCCCCTAGGTGGAGGGCCAGGGGGCACCCTGGGGCCTCTACTGCAAGTCCAGGGAGAGAGGAGGACCCCTGGGTAGCTTGCTGGGGTCAGAGGCAACTAGGTGGAGGGACAGGGGGTACCCTGGGGCCTATACTGCAAGTCCAAGGAATAAGGTGGACCCCTGGGTAGCTTGCTGGGGTACGAGGCCCCTAGTTGGAGGGCCAGGGGGCACCCTGGGGCCTCTACTGCAAGCCCAGTTAGAGAGGTGGACCCCTGGTTAGCTTGCTGGGGTCGGAAGCCCCTTGGTGGAAGGCCAGGGGGCACCCTGGGGCCTCTACTGCAAGTCCAGGGAGAGAGGTGGACCCATGGGTAGCTTACTGGCGTCAGATGCCCCTAGGTGGAGGGCCAGGGGCACCCTGGGGCCTCTACTGCAAGTCCAGGGAGAGAGGTGGACCCCTGGGTAGCTTGCTGGTGTCAGAGGCAACTAGGTGGAGGGTCAGGGGGTACCCTGGGGCCTATACTGCAAGTCCAGGGAGAGAGGTGGACCCCTGGATAGCTTCCTGAGGTCAGAGGCCCCTAGGTGGAGGGCCAGGGGGCACCCTGGGGCCTATCCTGCAAGTCCAGGGAGAGAGGTGGACCCCTGGGTAGCTTCCTGGGGTCAGAGTCCCCTAGGTGGAGGGTCAGGAGGTACCCTAGGGCCTCTACTGCAAGTCCAGGGAGAGAGGTGGACCCCTGGGTAGCTTGCTGGGGTCAGAGGCCTCTAAGTGGAGGGCCAGGGGGCACCCTGGGGCCTCTACTGCAAGTCCAGGGAGAGAGGTGGACCCCTGGGTAGCTTGCTGTTGTCGTAGGCCCCCAGGTGGAGGGCCAGGGGCACCCTGGGGCCTCTACTGCAAGGCCAGGGAGAGAGGTGGACCCCTTGGTAGCTTGCTGGGGTTAGAGACCCCTAGGTGGAGGGCCAGGGGGCTTCCTGGGGCCTCTACTGCAAGTCCAGGGAGAAAGGTGGACCCCTGGGTAGCTTGCTTGGGTCAGAGGCCCCTATGTGGAGGTCAAGGGGGCACCCTGGGGCCTCTACTGCAATCCCAGGGAGAGTTGTGGACCCTTGTGTAGCTTGCTGGGGTCAGAGGCACCCTGGGTGGAGGGCCAAGGGGCACCCTGGGGCCTATACTGCAAGTCCAGAGAGAGAGGTGGACCCCTGGGTAGCTTCCTGGGGTCAGAGGCCCCTAGGTGGAGGGCAAAGGGGCACCCTGGGGCCTCTGCTGCAAGTCCAGGGAGAGAGGTGGACCCCTGGGTAGCATGCTGGGGTCGGAGGCAACTAGGTGGAGGGCCAGGGGACACCCTGGGGCCTATACTGCAAGTCCAGGGAGAGAGGTGGACCTCTGGGTAGCTTGTTGGGCTACGAGGCCCCTAGGTGGAGGGCGAGGGGGCACCCTGGGGCCTCTAATGCAAGTCCAGGGAGAGAGGTGGACCCCTGGGTAGCTTGCTGGGGTCAGAGGCCTCTAGGTGGAGGGCCAAGGGGCACCCTGGGGCCTATACTGCAAGTCCAGGGAGAGAGGTGGACCCCTGGGTAGCTTGCTGGGGTCTGTAGCCCATAGGTGGAGGGCCAGGGGGTACCCTGGGGCCTATACTGCAAGTCCAGGGAGAGAGGTGGTCCCCTGGGTAGCTTCCTAAGGTCAGAGGCCCCTAGGTGGAGGGCCAGGGGGCACCCTGGGGCCTATCCTGAAAGTACAGGGAGAGAGGTGGACCCCTGGGTAGCTTGCTGGGGTAAGAGGCCCCTAGGTGGAGGGCCAGGGGGCACCCTGGGGCCTCTACTGCAAGTCCAGGGAGAGAGGAGGACCCCTGGGTAGCTTGCTGGGGTCAGAGGCAACTAGGTGGAGGGACAGGGGGTACCCTGGGGCCTATACTGCAAGTCCAAGGAATAAGGTGGACCCCTGGGTAGCTTGCTGGGGTACGAGGCCCCTAGTTGGAGGGCCAGGGGGCACCCTGGGGCCTCTACTGCAAGCCCAGTTAGAGAGGTGGACCCCTGGTTAGCTTGCTGGGGTCGGAAGCCCCTTGGTGGAAGGCCAGGGGGCACCCTGGGGCCTCTACTGCAAGTCCAGGGAGAGAGGTGGACCCATGGGTAGCTTACTGGCGTCAGATGCCCCTAGGTGGAGGGCCAGGGGCACCCTGGGGCCTCAACTGCAAGTCCAGGGAGAGAGGTGGACCCCTGGGTAGCTTGCTGGTGTCAGAGGCAACTAGGTGGAGGGTCAGGGGGTACCCTGGGGCCTATACTGCAAGTCCAGGGAGAGAGGTGGACCCCTGGATAGCTTCCTGAGGTCAGAGGCCCCTAGGTGGAGGGCCAGGGGGCACCCTGGGGCCTATCCTGCAAGTCCAGGGAGAGAGGTGGACCCCTGGGTAGCTTCCTGGGGTCAGAGTCCCCTAGGTGGAGGGTCAGGAGGTACCCTAGGGCCTCTACTGCAAGTCCAGGGAGAGAGGTGGACCCCTGGGTAGCTTGCTGGGGTCAGAGGCCTCTAAGTGGAGGGCCAGGGGGCACCCTGGGGCCTCTACTGCAAGTCCAGGGAGAGAGGTGGACCCCTGGGTAGCTTGCTATTGTCGTAGGCCCCCAGGTGGAGGGCCAGGGGGCTTCCTGGGGCTTCTACTGCAAGTCTAGGGAGAGAGGTGGACCCCTGGGTAGCTTGCTGGGATCAGAGGCCCCTAGGTGGACGGCCAAGGGGGTTCGTGGGGCCTCTACTGCAAGTCCAGGGAGAGAGGTGGACCCCTGGTTATCTTGCTGGGGTCAGAGGCCGCTAGGTGGAGGGCCAGGGGGCTTCTTGGGGCCTCTACTGCAAGTCCAGGGAGAGAGGTGGACCCCTGGGTAGCTTGCTGTTGTCGTAGGCCCCCAGGTGGAGGGCCAGGGGGCTTCCTGGGGCTTCTACTGCAAGTCCAGGGAGAGAGGTGGACCCATGGGTAGCTTACTGGGGTCAGAGGCCCCTAGGTGGAGGGCCAGGGGCACCCTGGGGCCTCTACTGCAAGTCCAGGGAGAGAGGTGGACCCCTGGGTAGCTTGCTGGTGTTAGAGGCAACTAGGTGGAGGGACAGGGGGTACCCTGGGTCCTCTACTGCAAGTCCAGGGAGAGAGGTGGACCCCTGGGTAGCATGCTGGGGTCGGAGGCAACTAGGTGGAGGGCCAGGGGACACCCTGGGGCCTATCCTGCAATTCCAGGGAGAGAGGTGGACAACTGGGTAGCTTGTTGGGGTCAGAAGCCCATAGGTTTGGTGCCAGGGGGCTTCCTGGGGCCTCAACTGCAAGTCCAAGGAGAAAGGTGGACCCCTGTGTAGCTTGCTGGGGTCAGAGGCCCCTAGGTGGAGGGTCAGGGGGCACCCTGGGGCCTATCCTGCAAGTCCAGGGAGAGAGGTGGACCTCTGGGTAGCTTGCTGGGGTACGAGGCCCCTAGGTGAAGGGCGAGGGGCACCCTGGGGCCTCTACTGCAAGTCCAGGGAGAGAGGTGGACCCCTGGGTAGCTTGCTGGGGTCAGAGGCTTCTAGGTGGAGGGCCAAGGGGCACCCTGGGGCCTATACTCCAAGTCCAGGGAGAGAGGTGGACCCCTGGGTAGCTTGCTGAGGTCTGTAGCCCATAGGTGGAGGGCCAGGGGGTACCCTGGGGCCTATACTGCAAGTCCAGGGAGAGAGGTGGACCCCTGGGTAGCTTACTAAGGTCAGAGGCCCCTAGGTGGAGGGCCAGGGGGCACCCTGGGGCCTATACTGCAAGTCCAGGGAGAGAGGTAGACCCCTGGGTAGCTTCCTGAGGTCAAAGGCCCCTGGGTGGAGAGCCAGGGGGCACCCTGGGGCTTATCCTGCAAGTCCAAGGAGAGAGGTGGACCCCTGGGTAGCTTGCTGGGGTATGAGGCCCCTAGTTGGAGGGCCAGTGGGCACCCTGGGGCCTTTACTGCAAGCCCAGGGAGAGAGGTGGAACCCTGGTTAGCTTGCTGGGGTCAGAGGCCGCTAGGTGGAGGGCCAGGGGGCTTCTTGGGGCCTCTACTGCAAGTGCAGGGAGAGAGGTGGACCCCTGGGTAGCTTGCTGTTGTCGTAGGCCCCCAGCTGGAGGGCCAGCGGGCTTCCTGGGGCTTCTACTGCAAGTCTAGGGAGAGAGGTGGACCCCTGGGTAGCTTGCTGGGGTCAGAGGCCCCTAGGTGGACGGCCAGGGGGCTTCTTGGGGCCTCTACTGCAAGTCCAGGGAGAGAGGTGGACCCCTGGGTAGCTTCCTGGGGTCAGAGTCCCCTAGGTGGAGGGCCAGGAGGTACCCTAGGGCCTCTACTGCAAGTCCAGGGAGAGAGCTGGACCCCTGGGTAGCTTGCTGGGGTCAGAGGCAACTAGGTGGAGGGCCAGGAGGTACCCTAGGGCCTCTACTGCAGGTCCAGGGAGATAGGTGGACCCCTGGGTAGCTTGCTGGGGTCAGAGGCAACTAGTTGGAGGGCCAGGGAGCACCCTAGGGTCTACACTGCAAGTCCAGGGAGAGAGGTGAACCCCTGGGTAGCTTCCTAAGGTCAGAGGCCCCTAGGTGGAGGGCCAAGGGGCACCCTGGGGCCTATCCTGCAAGTCCAGGGAGAGAGGTGGACCCCTGGGTAGCTTGCTGGTGTACGAGGCCTCTAGGTGGAGGGCCAGGGGGCACCATGGGTCCTCTACTGCAAGTCCAGTGAGAGAGGTGGACCCCTGGGTAGCTTCCAGAGGTCAAAGGCCCCTAATTGGAGAGAAAGGGGGCACCCTGGGGCTTATCCTGCATGTCCAAGGAGATAGGTGGACCCCTGGGTTGCTTTCTGGGGTACGAGGCCTCTAGTTGGAGGGCCAGGGGGCACCCTAGGGCATCTACTGCAAGCCCAGGGAGAGAGTTGGACCCCTGGTTAGCTTGCTGGGGTCAGAAGCCGCTAGGTGGAGGGCCAGGGGGCTTCTTGGGGCCTCTACTGCAAGTCCAGGGAGAGAGGTGGACCCCTGGGTAGCTTGCTGTTGTCGTAGGCCCCCAGGTGGAGGGCCAGGGGGCTTTCTGGGGCTTCTACTACAAGTCTATGGAGAGAGGTGGACCCCTGGGTAGCTTGCTGGGGTCAGAGGCCCCTAGGTGGATGGCCAGGGGGCTTCGTGGGGCCTCTACTGCAAGTCCAGGGAGAGAGGTGGACCCCTGGGTAGCTTGCTGGTGTCAGAGGCAACTAGGTGGAGGGACGGGGGTACCCTGGGGCCTATACTGCAAGTCCAGGGAGAGAGGTGGACCCCTGGGTAGCTTCCTGAGATCAGAGGCCCCTAGGTGGAGGGCCAGGGGGCACCCTGGGGCCTATCCTGCAAGTCCAGGGAGAGAGGTGGACCCCTGGGTAGCTTGCTGGGGTACGAGGCCTCTAGGTGGAGGGCCAGGGGGCACCCTGGGGCCTCTACTGCAAGTCCAGGGAGAGAGGTGGACCCCTGGGTAGCTTGCTGGGGTCAGAAGCCCCTAGGTGGAGGGCCAGGGGGCACCCGGGGGCCTCTACTGCAAGTCCAGGGAGAGAGGTGGACCCCTGGGTAGCTTGCTGGGGTCAGAGGCCTCTAGGTGGAGGGCCAGGGGGCACCCTGGGGCCTCTACTGCAAGTCCAGGGAGAGAGGTGGACCCCTGGGTAGCATGCTGGGGTCGGAGGCAACTAGGTGGAGGGCCAGGGGACACCCTGGGGCCTATCCTGCAATTCCAGGGAGAGAGGTGGACCCCTGGGTAGCTTCCTAAGGTCAGAGGCCCCTAGGTGGAGGGCCAGGGGGCACCCTGGGGCTTATCCTGCAAGTCCAGGGAGAGAGGTGGACCCCTGGGTAGCTTGCTGGGGTATGACGCCCCTAGGTGGAGGGCCAGGGGGCACCCTGGGGCCTCTACTGCAAGTACAAGGAGAGAGGTGGACCCCTGGGTAGCTTGCTGGAGTCAGAGGCCTCTAGATGGAGGGCCAGGGGGCACCCTGGGGCCTCTACTGCAAGTCCAGGGAGAGAGGTGGACCACTGGGTAGCTTGCTGGGGTCTGAAGCCCATAGGTGGAGGGCCAGGGGGTACCCTGGGGTCTATACTGCAAGTCCAGGGAGAGAGGTGGAACCTTGGGTAGCTTCCTAAGGTTAGAGGCCCCTAGGTGGAGGGCCAGGGGGCACCCTGGGGCCTATCCTGCAAGTCCAGGGAAAGAGGTGGACCCCTGGGAAGCTTGCTGGGGTACAAGGCCCCTAGGTGGAGGGCCAGGGGGCACCCTGGGGCCTCTACTGCAAGGCCAGGGAGAGAGGTGGACCCCTTGGTAGCTTGCTGTTGTCAGAGACCCCTAGGTGGAGGGCCAGGGGGCACCCTGGGGCCTCTACTGCAAGTCTAGGGAGAGAGGTGGACCCATGGGTAGCTAGCTGGGGTAAGAGACCATTAAGTGGAGGGCCAGGGGGCACCTTGGGGCCTCTACTTCAAGTCCAGGGAGAGAGGTGGACCCCTGGGTAGTTTGCTGGGGTCAGAGGCCCCTAGGCGGAGGGATAGGGGGCTTCCTGGGGCCTCTACTGCAAGTCCAGGGAGAGAGGTGGACCCCTGGGTAGCTTGCTTGGGTCAGAGGCTCCTAGGTGGAGGTCAAGGGGCACCCTGGGGCCTCTACTGCAATCCCAGGGAGAGTAGTGGACCCTTGTGTAGCTTGCTGGGGTCAGAGGCCCCTGGGTGGAGTGCCAAGGGGCACCCTGGGGCCTCTACTGCAAGTCCAGAGAGAGAGGTGGACCCCTGGGTAGCTTCCTGGGGTCAGAGGACCCTAGGTGGAGGGCAAGGGGGCACCCTGGGGCATCTACTGCAAGTCCAGGGTGAGAGGTGGACCCCTGTGTAGCTTGCTGGGGTCAGAGGCCCCTAGGTGGACGGCCAGGGGGCTTCGTGGGGCCTCTACTGCAAGTCCAGGGAGAGAGGTGGACCCCTGGCTAGCTTGCTGGGGTCGGAAGCCCCTTGGTGGAGGGCCTGGGGGCAACCTGGGGCCTATACTGCAAGTCCAGGGAGAGAGGTGGACCCATGGGTTGCTTACTGGGGTCAGAGGCCCCAAGGTGGAGGGCCAGGGGCACCCTGGGGCCTATACTGCAAGTCCAGGGAGAGAAGTGGACCCCTGGGTAGCTTGCTGGTGTCAGAGGCAACTAGGTGGAGGGACAGGGGGTACCCTGGGGCCTATACTGCAAGTCCAGGGAGAGGGGTGACTACCCAGGGGTCCACCTCTCTCCAGAAGCCCAAAGGTTTAGTGCCAGGGGGCTTCCTGGGGCCTCAACTGCAAGTCCAAGGAGAAAGGTGGACCCCTGTGTAGCTTGCTGGGGTCAGAGGCAACTAGGTGGAGGGCCAGGGGGCACTCAAGGGTCTACACTGCAAGTCCAGGGAGAGAGGTGGACCCCTGGGTAGCTTCCTATGGACAGAGGCCCCTAGGTGGAGGGCCAGGGGGCACCCTGGGGCCTATCCTGCAAGTCCAGGGAGAGAGGTGGACCCCTGGGTAGCTTGCTAGGGTACGAGGCCCCTAGGTGGAGGGCCAGGGGGCACCATGGGGCCTCTACTGCAAGTCCAGGGAGAGAGGTGGACCCCTGGGTAGCTTGCTGGGGTCAGAGGCAACTAAGTGGAAGGACAGGGGTACCCTGGGGCCTATATTGCAAGTCCAGGGAGAGAGGTGGACCCCTGGGTAGCTACCTGAGGTCAAAGGCCCCTAGGTGGAGAGCCAGGGGGCACCCTGGGGCTTATCCTGCAAGTCCAAGGAGAGAGGTGGACCACTGATTAGCTTGCTGGGGTTGGGAGCCCCTTGGTGGAAGGCCAGGGGGCACCCTGGGGCCTCTACTGCAAGTCCAGGGAGAGAGGTGGACCCATGGGTAGCTTACTGGGGTCAGAGGCCCCTAGGTTGAGGGCCAGGGGCACCCTGGGGCCTCTACTGCAAGTCCAGGGAGAGAGGTGGACCCCTGGGTAGCTTGCTGGTGTCTAAGGCAACTAGGTGGAGGGACAGGGGGTACCCTGGGGCCTATACTGCAAGTCCAGGGAGAGAGGTGGACCCCTGGGTAGCTTCCTGAGATCAGAGGCCCCTAGGTGGAGGGCCAGGGGGCACCCTGGGGCCTCTACTGCAAGTCCAGGGAGAGAGGTGGACCCCTGGGCAGCTTGCTGGGGTCTGAAGCCCATAGGTGGAGGGCCAGGGGGTACCCTGGGGCCTATACTGCAAGTCCAGGGAGAGAGGTGGACCCCTGGGTAGCTTCCTGAGATCAGAGGCCCCTAGGTGGAGGGCCAGGGGGCACCCTGGGGCCTCTACTGCAAGTCCAGGGAGAGAGGTGGACCCCTGGGTAGCTTGCTGGGGTCTGAAGCCCATAAGTGGAGGGCCAGGGGGTACCCAGGGGCCTATACTGCAAGTTCAGGGAGAGAGGTGGACCCTTGGGTAGCTTCCTAAGGTTAGAGGCCCCTAGGTGGAGGGCCAGGGGACACCCTGTTGCCTATACTGCAAGTCCAGGGAGAGAGGTGGACACCTGGGTAGCTTGTTGGGGTCAGAAGCCCGTAGGTTTAGTGCCAGGGGGCTTCCTCGGGCCTCAACTGCAAGTCCAAGGAGAAAGGTGGACCCCTGTGTAGCTTGCTGGGGTCAGAGGCCCCTAGGTGGAGGTTCAGGGGGCACCCTGGGGCCTATCCTGCAAGTCCAGGGAGAGAGGTGGACCCCTGGGTAGCTTGCTGGGGTACGAGGCCTCTAGGTGGAGGGTCAGGGGGCACCCTGGGGCCTCTACTTTAAGTCTAGGGAGAGAGGTGGACCCCTGGGTAGCTTGCTGGGGTCAGAGGCCCCTAGTTGGAGGGCCAGGGGGCACCCTGGGGCCTCTACTGCAAGCCCAGGGAGAGAGGTGGACCCCTGGTTAGCTTGCTGGGGTCAGAAGCCGCTAGGTGAAGGGCCAGGGAGCTTCTTGGGGCCTCTACTGCAAGTCCAAGGAGAAAGGTGGACCCCTGTGTAGCTTGCTGGGGTCGGGAGCCCCTAGGTGGAAGGCCAGGGGGCACCCTGGGGCCTATACTGCAAGTCCAGGGAGAGAGGTGGACCCTTGGTTAGCTTGCTGGGGTAGGAAGCCCCTTGGTGGAAGGCAAGGGGGCACCCTGGGGCCTATACTGCAAGTCCAGGGAGAAAGGTGGACCCCTGGGTAGCTTGCTGGTGTCAGAGGCCTCTATGTGGAGGGCCAAGGGGCACCCTGGGGTCTATACTGCAAGTCCAGGGAGAGAGGTGGACCCCTGGGTAGCTTGCTGGGGTCTGTAGCCCATAGGTGGAGGGCCAGGGGGTACCCTGGGGCCTATACTGCAATTCCAGGGAGAGAAGTGGACGCCTGGGTAGCTTCCTAAGGTCAGAGGCCCCTAGGTGGAGGGCCAGGGGGCACCCTGGGGCCTATCCTGCAAGTCCAGGGAGAGAGGTGGACCCCTGGGTAGCTTGCTGGGGTACGAGGCCCCTAGGTGGAGGGCCAGGGGGCACCCTGGGGCCTCTACTGCAAGTCCAGGGAGAGAGGTGGTTCCCTGGGTAGCTTCCTGGGGTCAGAGTCCCCTAGGTGGAGGGTCAGGAGGTACCCTAGGGCCTCTACTGTAAGTCCAGGGAGAGAGGTGAACCCCTGGGTAGCTTGCTGGGGTCAGAGGCAACTAGGTGAAGGGCCAGGGGGCACCCTAGGGTCTACACTGCAAGTCCAGGGAGAGAGGTGGACCCCTGGGTAGCTTCCTAAGGTCAGAGGCCCCTAGGTGGAAGGCCAGGGGGCACCCTGGGGCCTATCCTGCAAGTCCAGGGAGAGATGTGGACCCCTGGGTAGCTTGCTGGGGTACGAGGCCCCTAGGTGGAGGGCCAGGGGGCACCCTGGGGCTTATCCTGCAAGTCCAAGGAGAGAAGTGGACCCCTGGGTAGCTTGCTGGGGTACGAGGCCCCTAGTTGGAGGGCCAGGGGGCACCCTGGGGCCTCTAATGCAAGTTCAGGGAGAGAAGTGGACCCCTGGGTAACTTGCTGGTGTCAAAGGCAACTAGGTGGAGGGACAGGGGGCACCCTGGGGCCTATCCTGCAAGTCCAGGGAGAGAGGTGGACCCCTGGGTAGCTTGCTGGGTTCAGAAGCCCCTAGGTGGAGGGCCAGGGGGCACCCTGGGGCCTCTACTGCAAGCCCAGGGAGAGAGGTGGACCCCTGGTTAGCTTGCTGGGGTCGGAAGCCCCTTGGTGGAAAGCCAGGGGGCACCCTGGGGCCTATACTGCAAGTCCAGGGAGAGAGGTGGACCCAT
Source organism: Danio rerio (assembly GCF_049306965.1). Taxonomy (NCBI): domain Eukaryota; kingdom Metazoa; phylum Chordata; class Actinopteri; order Cypriniformes; family Danionidae; genus Danio; species Danio rerio. The sequence continues at coordinate 55,393,827 of NC_133182.1, read as the reverse complement.
GGGTAGCTTACTGGGGTCAGAGGCCCCTAGGTGGAGGGCCAGGGGGCACCCTGGGGCCTCTACTGCAAGTCCAGGGAGAGAGGTGGACCCCTGGGTAGCTTCCTGGGGTCACAGGCCTCTAGGTGGAGGGTCAGGGGGCACCCTGGGGCCTCTACTGCAAGTCCATGGAGACAGGTGGACCCCTGGGTAGCTTGCTGGGGTCTGAAGCCCATAGGTGGAGGGCCAGGGGGCACCCTGGGGCCTCTACTGCAAGTTCAGGGAGAGAGGTGGACCCTTGGGTAGCTTGCTGGGGTCAGAGGCCTCTAGGTGGAGGGCCAGGGGGCACCCTGGGGCCTCTACTGCAAGTCCAGGGAGAGAGGTGGACCCTTGGTTAGCTTGCTGGGGTAGGAAGCCCCTTGGTGGAAGGCCAGGGGGCACCCTGGGGCCTATACTGCAAGTCCAGGGAGAAAGGTGGACCCCTGGGTAGCTTGCTGGTGTCAGAGGCCTCTATGTGGAGGGCCAAGGGGCACCCTGGGGTCTATACTGCAAGTCCAGGGAGAGAGGTGGACCCCTGGGTCGCTTGCTGGGGTCTGTAGCCCATAGGTGAAGGGCCAGGGGGTACCCTGGGGCCTATACTGCAATTCCAGGGAGAGAAGTGGACTCGTGGGTAGCTTCCTAAGGTCAGAGGCCCCTAGGTGGAGGGCCAGGGGGCACCCTGGGGCCTATCCTGCAAGTCCAGGGAGAGAGGTGGACCCCTGGGTAGCTTGCTGGGGTACGAGGCCCCTAGGTGGAGGGCCAGGGGGCACCCTGGGGCCTCTACTGCAAGTCCATGGAGACAGGTGGACCCCTGGGTAGCTTGCTGGGGTCTGAAGCCCATAGGTGGAGGGCCAGGGGGCACCCTGGGGCCTCTACTGCAAGTTCAGGGAGAGAGGTGGACCCTTGGGTAGCTTGCTGGGGTCAGAGGCCTCTAGGTGGAGGGCCAGGGGGCACCCTGGGGCCTCTACTGCAAGTCCAGGGAGAGAGGTGGACCCTTGGTTAGCTTGCTGGGGTAGGAAGCCCCTTGGTGGAAGGCCAGGGGGCACCCTGGGGCCTATACTGCAAGTCCAGGGAGAAAGGTGGACCCCTGGGTAGCTTGCTGGTGTCAGAGGCCTCTATGTGGAGGGCCAAGGGGCACCCTGGGGTCTATACTGCAAGTCCAGGGAGAGAGGTGGACCCCTGGGTCGCTTGCTGGGGTCTGTAGCCCATAGGTGAAGGGCCAGGGGGTACCCTGGGGCCTATACTGCAATTCCAGGGAGAGAAGTGGACTCGTGGGTAGCTTCCTAAGGTCAGAGGCCCCTAGGTGGAGGGCCAGGGGGCACCCTGGGGCCTATCCTGCAAGTCCAGGGAGAGAGGTGGACCCCTGGGTAGCTTGCTGGGGTACGAGGCTCCTAGGTGGAGGGCCAGGGGGCACCCTTGGGCCCCTACTGCAAGTCCAGGGAGAGAGGTGGACCCCTGGGTAGCTTCCTGGGGTCAGAGTCCCCTAGGTGGAGGGTCAGGAGGTACCCTAGGGCCTCTACTGTAAGTCCAGGGAGAGAGGTGAACCCCTGGGTAGCTTGCTGGGGTCAGAGGCAACTAGGTGAAGGGCCAGGGGGCACCCTGGGTAGCTTCCTGGGGTCACAGGCCTCTAGGTGGAGGGTCAGGGGGCACCCTGGGGCCTCTACTGCAAGTCCATGGAGACAGGTGGACCCCTGGGTAGCTTGCTGGGGTCTGAAGCCCATAGATGGAGGGCCAGGGGGCACCCTGGGGCCTCTACTGCAAGTTCAGGGAGAGAGGTGGACCCTTGGGTAGCTTGCTGGGGTCAGAGGCCTCTAGGTGGAGGGCCAGGGGGCACCCTGGGGCCTCTACTGCAAGTCCAGGGAGAGAGGAGGACCCCTGGGTAGCTTGTTGGGGTACGAGGCCCCTAGGTGGAGGTCAAAGGGGCACCCTGGGGCCTCTACTGCAATCCCAGGGAGAGTTGTGGACCCCTGGTTAGCTTGGTGGGGTCGGAAGCCCCTTGGTGGAGGGCCAGGGGCACCCTGGGGCCTCTACTGCAAGTCCAGGGAGAGAGGTGGACCTCTGGGTAGCTTGCTGGTGTCAGAGGCAACTAGCTGGAGGGACAGGGGGTACCCTGGGGCCTATACTGCAAGTCCAGGGACAGGGGTGACTACCCAGGGGTCCACCTCTCTCCAGAAGCCCCTAGGTTTAGTGCCAGGGGGCTTCCTGGGGCCTCAACTGCAAGTCCAAGGAGAAAGGTGGACCCCTGTGTAGCTTGCTGGGGTCAGAGGCAACTAGGTGGAGGGCCAGGGTGCAACCTAGGGTCTACACTGCAAGTCCAGGGAGAGAGGTGGACCCCTGGGTAGCTTCCTATGGTCAGAAGCCCCTAGGTGGAGGGCCAGGGGGCACCCTGGGGCCTATCCTGCAAGTCCAGGGAGAGAGGTGGACCCCTGGGTAGCTTGCTGGGGTACGAGGCCCCTGGATGGAGGTCCAGGGGGCACCATGGGGCCTCTACTGCAAGTACAGGGAGAGAGGTGGACCCCTGGGTAGCTAGCTGGGGTCAGAGGCAACTAATTGGAAGGACAGGTGTACCCTGGGGAATATATTGCAAGTCCAGGGAGAGAGGTGGACCCCTGGGTAGCTTCCTGAGGTCATTGGCCCCTAGGTGGAGAGCCAGGGGGCACCCTGGGGCTTATCCTGCAAGTCCAAGGAGAGAGGTGGACCCCTGATTAGCTTGCTGGGGTCGGGAGCCCCTTGGTGGAAGGCCAGGGGGCACCCTGGGGCCTCTACTGCAAGTCCAGGGAGAGAGGTGGACCCATGGGTAGCTTACTGGGGTCAGAGGCCCCTAGGTTGAGGGCCAGGGGCACCCTGGGGCCTATACTGCAAGTCCAGGGAGAGAGGTGGACACCTGGGTAGCTTGTTGGGGTTAGAAGCCCGTAGGTTTAGTGCCAGGGGGCTTCCTCGGGCCTCAACTGCAAGTCCAAGGAGAAAGGTGGACCCCTGTGTAGCTTGCTGGGGTCAGAGGCCCCTAGGTGGAGGTTCAGGGGGCACCCTGGGGCCTATCCTGCAAGTCCAGGGAGAGAGGTGGACCCCTGGGTAGCTTGCTGGGGTACGAGGCCTCTAGGTGGAGGGCCAGGGGGCACCCTGGGGCCTCTACTGCAAGTCTAGGGAGAGAGGTGGACCCCTGGGTAGCTTGCTGGGGTCAGAGGCCCCTAGTTGGAGGGCCAGGGGGCACCCTGGGGCCTCTACTGCAAGCCCAGGGAGAGAGGTGGACCCCTGGTTAGCTTGCTGTGGTCAGAAGCCGCTAGGTGGAGGGCCAGGGAGCTTCTTGGGGCCTCTACTGCAAGTCCAAGGAGAAAGGTGGACCCCTGTGTAGCTTGCTGGGGTCGGGAGCCCCTAGGTGGAAGGCCAGGGGGCACCCTGGGGCCTATACTGCAAGTCCAGAGAGAGAGGTGGACCCTTGGTTAGCTTGCTGGGGTCGGAAGCCCCTTGGTGGAAGGCCAGGGGGCACCCTGGGGCCTACACTGCAAGTCCAGGGAGAAAGGTGGACCCCTGGGTAGCTTGCTGGTGTCAGAGGCCTCTATGTGGAGGGCCAAGGGGCACCCTGGGGTCTATACTGCAAGTCCAGGGAGAGAGGTGGACCCCTGGGTAGCTTACTGGGGTCTGTAGCCCATAGGTGGAGGGCCAGGGGGTACCCTGGGGCCTATACTGCAATTCCAGGGAGAGAAGTGGACGCCTGGGTAGCTTCCTAAGGTCAGAGGCCCCTAGGTGGAGGGCCAGGGGGCACCCTGGAGCCTATCCTGCAAGTCCAGGGAGAGAGGTGGACCCCTGGGTAGCTTGCTGGGGTACGAGGCCCCTAGGTGGAGGTTCAGGGGGCACCCTGGGGCCTCTACTGCAAGTCCAGGGAGAGAGGTGGACCCCTGGGTAGCTTCCAGGGGTCAGAGTCCCCTAGGTGGAGGGTCAGGAGGTACCCTAGGGCCTCTACTGTAAGTCCAGGGAGAGAGGTGGACCCCTGGGTAGCTTGCTGGGGTCAGAGGCAACTAGGTGAAGGGCCAGGGGGCACCCTAGGGTCTACACTGCAAGTCCAGGGAGAGAGGTGGACCCCTGGGTAGCTTCCTAAGGTCAGAGGCCCCTAGGTGGAAGGCCTAGGGGCACCCTGGGGCCTATCCTGCAAGTCCAGGGAGAGATGTGGACCCCTGGGTAGCTTGCTGGGGTACGAGGCCCCTAGGTGGAGGGCCAGGGGGCACCCTGGGGCTTATCCTGCAAGTCCAAGGAGAGAGGTGGACCCCTGGGTAGCTTGCTGGGGTACGAGGCCCCTAGTTGGAGGGCCAGGGGGCACCCTGGGGCCTCTACTGCAAGTTCAGGGAGAGAAGTGGACCCCTGGGTAGCTTGCTGGTGTCAAAGGCAACTAGGTGGAGGGCCAGGGGGCACCCTGGGGCCTATCCTGCAAGTCCAGGGAGAGAGGTGGACCCCTGGGTAGCTTGCTGGGTTCAGAAGCCCCTAGGTGGAGGGCCAGGGGGCACCCTGGGGCCTCTACTGCAAGCCCAGGGAGAGAGGTGGACCCCTGGTTAGCTTGCTGGGGTCGGAAGCCCCTTGGTGGAAAGCCAGGGGGCACCCTGGGGCCTATACTGCAAGTCCAGGGAGAGAGGTGGACCCATGGGTAGCTTACTGGGGTCAGATGCCCCTAGGTGGAGGGCCAGGGGGCACCCTGGGGCCTCTACTGCAAGTCCAGGGAGAGAGGTGGACCCCTAGGTAGCTTGCTGGGGTCACAGGCCTCTAGGTGGAGGGTCAGGGGGCACCCTGGGGCCTCTACTGCAAGTCCATGGAGACAGGTGGACCCCCGGGTAGCTTGCTGGTGTCTGAAGCCCATAGGTGGAGGGCCAGGGGGCACCCTGGGGCCTCTACTGCAAGTTCAGGGAGAGAGGTGGACCCTTGGGTAGCTTGCTGGGGTCAGAGGCCTCTAGGTGGAGGGCCAGGGGGCACCCTGGGGCCTCTACTGCAAGTCCAGGGAGAGAGGAGGACCCCTGGGTAGCTTGCTGGGGTACGAGGCCCCTAGGTGGAGGTCAAGGGGGCACCCTGGGGCCTCTACTGCTATCCCAGGGAGAGTTGTGGACCCCTGGTTAGCTTGGTGGGGTCGGAAGCCCCTTGGTGGAGGGCCAGGGGCACCCTGGGGCCTCTACTGCAAGTCCAGGGAGAGAGGTGGACCCCTTGGTAGCTTGCTGGTGTCAGAGGCAACTAGGTGGAGGGACAGGGGGTACCCTGGGGCCTATACTGCAAGTCCAGGAATAGGGGTGACTACCCAGGGGTCCACCTCTCTCCAGAAGCCCCTAGGTTTAGTGCCAGGGGGCTTCCTGGGGCCTCAACTGCAAGTCCAAGGAGAAAGGTGGACCCCTGTGTAGCTTGCTGGGGTCAGAGGCAACTAGGTGGAGGGCCAGGGTGCACCCTAGGGTCTACACTGCAAGTCCAGGGAGAGAGGTGGACCCCTGGGTAGCTTCCTATGGTCAGAAGCCCCTAGGTGGAGGGCCAGGGGGCACCCTGGGGCCTATCCTGCAAGTCCAGGGAGAGAGGTGGACCCCTGGGTAGCTTGCTGGGGTATGAGGCCCCTGGATGGAGGGCCAGGGGGCACCATGGGGCCTCTACCGCAAGTCCAGGGAGAGAGGTGGACCCCTGGGTAGCTTGCTGGGGTCAGAGGCAACTAAGTGGAAGGACAGGGGTACCCTGGGGCCTATATTGCAAGTCCAGGGAGAGAGGTGGACCCCTGGGTAGCTTCCTGAGGTCAAAGGCCCCTAGGTGGAGAGCCAGGGGGCACCCTGGGGCTTATCCTGCAAGTCCAAGGAGAGAGGTGGACCCCTGATTAGCTTGCTGGGGTCGGGAGCCCCTTGGTGAAAGGCCAGGGGGCACCCTGGGGCCTCTACTGCAAGTCCAGGGAGAGAGGTGGACCCATGGGTAGCTTACTGGGGTCAGAGGCCCCTAGGTTGAGGGCCAGGGGCACCCTGGGGCCTCTACTGCAAGTCCAGGGAGAGAGGTGGACCCCTGGGTAGCTTGCTGGGGTCTGAAGCCCATAGGTGGAGGGCCAGGGGGTACCCTGGGGCCTATACTGCAAGTTCAGGAATAGAGGTGGACCCTTGGGTAGCTTCCTAAGGTTAGAGGCCCCTAGGTGGAGGGCCAGGGGGCACCCTGGGGCCTATCCTGCAAGTCCAGGGAGAGAGGTGGACCCCTGGGTAGCTTGCTGGGGTCTGAAGCCCATAGGTGGAGGGCCAGGGGGTACCCTGGGGCCTATACTGCAAGTACAGGAATAGAGGTGGACCCTTGGGTAGCTTCCTAAGGTTAGAGGCCCCTAGGTGGAGGGCCAGGGGGCACCCTGGGGCCTATCCTGCAAGTCCAGGGAGAGAGGTGGACCCCTGGGTAGCTTGCTGGGGTACAAGGCCCCTTGGTGGAGGGCCAGGGGGCACCCTGGGGCCTCTACTGCAAGTCTAGGGAGAGAGGTGGACCCATGGGTAGCTAGCTGGGGTAAGAGGCCCCTAAGTGGAGGGCCAGGGGGCACCCTGGGGCCTCTAATGCAAGTCCAGGGAGAGAGGTGGACCCCTGGGTAGTTTGCTGGGGTCAGAGGCCCCTAGGCGGCGGGACAGGAGGCTTCCTGGGGCCTCTACTGCAAGTCCAGGGAGAAAGGTGGACCCCTGGGTAGCTTGCTTGGGTCAGAGGCCCCTAAGTGGAGGTCAAAGGGGCACCCTGGGGCCTCTACTGCAATCCCAGGGAGAGTTGTGGACCCTTGTGTAGCTTGCTGGGGTCAGAGGCCCCTGGGTGGAGGGCCAAGGGGCACCCTGGGGCCTCTACTGCAAGTCCAGGGAGAGAGGTGGACCCCTGGGTAGCATGCTGGGGTCGGAGGCAACTAGGTGGAGGGCCAGGGGACACCCTGGGGCCTATACTGCAAGTCCAGGGAGAGAGGTGGACACCTGGGTAGCTTGTTGGGATCAGAAGTCCATAGGTTTAGTGCCAGGGGGCTTCCTCTGGCCTCAACTGCAAGTCCAAGGAGAAAGGTGGACCCCTGTGTAGCTTGCTGGGGTCAGAGGCCCCTAGGTGGAGGTTCAGGGGGCACCCTGGGGCCTATCCTGCAAGTCCAGGGTGAGAGGTGGACCTCTGGGTAGCTTGCTGGGGTACGAGGCCCCTAGGTGGAGGGCGAGGGGGCACCCTGGGGCCTCTACTGCAAGTCCAGGGAGAAAGGTGGACCCCTGGGTAGCTTGCTGGGGTCAGAGGCCTCTAGGTGGAGGGCCAAGGGGCACCCTGGGGCCTATACTGCAAGTCCAGGGAGAAGGGTGGACCCCTGGGTAGCTTGCTGGGGTCTGTAGCCCATAGGTGGAGGGCCAGTGGGTACCCTGGGGCCTATACTGCAATTCCAGGGAGAGAGGTGGACGCCTGGGTAGCTTCCTAAGGTCAGTGGCCCCTAGGTGGAGGGCCAGGGGGCACCCTGGGGCCTATCCTGCAAGTCCAGGGAGAGAGGTGGACCCCTGGGTAGCTTGCTGGGGTACGAGGCCCCTAGGTGGAGGGCCAGGGGGCACCCTGGGGCCTCTACTGCAAGTCCAGGGAGAGAGGTGGACCCCTGGGTAGCTTCCTGGGGTCAGAGTCCCCTAGGTGGAGGGTCAGTAGGTACCCTAGGGCCTCTACTGTAAGTCCAGGGAGAGAGGTGGACCCCTGGGTAGCTTGCTGGGGTCAGAGGCAACTAGGTGGAGGGCCAGGGGGCACCCTAGGGTCTACACTGCAAGTCCAGGGAGAGAGGTGGACCCCTGGGTAGCTTCCTAAGGTCAGAGGCCCCTAGGTGGAAGGCCAGGGGGCACCCTGGGGCCTATCCTGCAAGTCCAGGGAGAGATGTGGACCCCTGGGTAGCTTGCTGGGGTACGAGGCCCCTAGGTGGAGGGCCAGGGGGCACCCTGGGGCTTATCCTGCAAGTCCAAGGAGAGAGGTGGACCCCTGGATAGCTTGCTGGGGTACGAGGCCCCTAGTTGGAGGGCCAGGGGGCACCCTGGGTTCTCTACTGCAAGCCCAGGGAGAGAAGTGGACCCCTGGTTAGCTTGCTGGGGTCAGAAGCCGCTAGGTGGAGGGCCAGGGAGCTTCTTGGGGCCTCTACTGCAAGTCCAAGGAGAAAGGTGGACCCCTGTGTAGCTTGCTGGGGTCGGGAGCCCCTAGGTGGAAGGCCAGGGGGCACCCTGGGGCCTATACTGCAAGTCCAGGGAGAGAGGTGGACCCCTGGTTAGCTTGCTGGGGTCAGAAGCCCCTTGGTGGAAGGCCAGGGGGCACCCTGGGGCCTATACTGCAAGTCCAGGGAGAGAGGTGGACCCATGGGTAGCTTACTGGGGTCAGAGGCCCCTAGTTGGAGGGCCAGGGGCCCCCTGGGGCCTCTACTGCAAGTTCAGGGAGAGAGGTGGACCCCTGGGTAGCTTGCTGGGGTCGGAAGCCCCTTGGTGGAAAGCCAGGGGGCACCCTGGGGCCTATACTGCAAGTCCAGGGAGAGAGGTGGACGCCTGGGTAGCTTCCTAAGGTCAGAGGCCCCTAGGTGGAGGGCCAGGGGGCACCCTGGGGCCTATCCTGCAAGTCTTGGGAGAGAGGTGGACCCCTGGGTAGCTTGCTGGGGTACGAGGCCCCTAGGTGGAGGGCCAGGGGGCACCCTGGGGCCTCTACTGCAAGTCCAGGGAGAGAGGTGGACCCCTGGGTAGCTTCCTGGGGTCAGAGTCCCCTAGGTGGAGGGTCAGGAGGTACCCTAGGGCCTCTACTGTAAGTCCAGGGAGAGAGGTGGACCCCTGGGTAGCTTGCTGGGGTCAAAGGCAACTAGGTGGAGGGCCAGGGGGCACCCTAGGGTCTACACTGCAAGTCCAGGGAGAGAGGTGGACCCCTGGGTAGCTTCCTAAGGTCAGAGGCCTCTAGGTGGAAGGCCAGGGGGCACCCTGGGGCCTATCCTGCAAGTCCAGGGAGAGATGTGGACCCCTGGGTAGCTTGCTGGGGTACGAGGCCCCTAGGTGGAGGGCCAGGGGGCACCCTGGGGCTTATCCTGCAAGTCCAAGGAAAGAGGTGGACCCCTGGATAGCTTGCTGGGGTACGAGGCCCCTAGTTGGAGGGCCAGGGGGCACCCTGGGGCCTCTACTGCAAGCCCAGGGAGAGAGTTGGACCCCTGGTTAGCTTGCTGGGGTCGGAAGCCGCTAGGTGGAGGGCCAGGGAGCTTCTTGGGGCCTCTACTGCAAGTCCAAGGAGAAAGGTGGACCCCTGTGTAGCTTGCTGGGGTCGGGAGCCCCTAGGTGGAAGGCCAGGGGGCACCCTGGGGCCTATACTGCAAGTCCAGGGAGAGAGGTGGACCCCTGGTTAGCTTGCTGGGGTCAGAAGCCCCTTGGTGGAAGGCCAGGGGGCACCCTTGGGCCTATACTGCAAGTCCAGGGAGAGAGGTGGACCCATGGGTAGCTTACTGGGGTCAGAGGCCCCTAGTTGGAGGGCCAGGGGCACCCTGGGGCCTCTACTGCAAGTTCAGGGAGAGAGGTGGACCCCTGGGTAGCTTGCTGGTGTCAGAGGCAACTGGATGGAGGGACAGGGGGTACCCTGGGGCCTATACTGCAAGTCCAGGGAGAGAGGTGGACCCCTGGGTAGCTTCCTGAGGTCAGAGGCCCCTGGGTGGAGGGCCAGGGGGCACCCTGGGGCCTATCCTGCAAGTCCAGGGAGAGAGGTGGACCCCTGGGTAGCTTGCTGGGTTCAGAAGCCCCTAGGTGGAGGGCCAGGGGGCACCCTGGGGCCTCTACTGCAAGCCCAGGGAGAGAGGTGGACCCCTGGTTAGCTTGCTGTGGTCGGAAGCCCTTTGGTGGAAAGCCAGGGGGCACCCTGGGGCCTATACTGCAAGTCCAGGGAGAGAGGTGGACCCATGGGTAGCTTACCGGGGTCAGAGGCCCCTAGGTGGAGGGCCAGGGGGCACCCTGGGGCCTCTACTTCAAGTCCAGGGAGAGAGGTGGACCCCTGGGTAGCTTGCTGGGGTCAGAGGCCTCTAGGTGGAGGGCCAGGGGGCACCCAGGGGCCTCTACTGCAAGTCCAGGGAGAAAGGTGGACCCCTGGGTAGCTTGCTGGGGTCTGAAGCCCATAGGTGGAAGGCCAGGGGGTACCCTGGGGCCTATACTGCAAGTTCAGGGAGAGAGGTGGACCCTTGGGTAGCTTCCTAAGGTTAGAGGCCCCTAGGTGGAGGGCCAGGGGGCACCCTGGGGCCTATCCTGCAAGTCCAGGGAGAGAGGTGGACCCCTGGGTAGCTTGCTGGGGTACAAGGCCCCTAAGTGAAGGGCCAGGGGGCACCCTGGGTTCTCTACTGCAAGGCCAGGGAGAAAGGTGGACCCCTTGGTAGCTTGCTGGGGTTAGAAACCCCTAGGTGGAGGGCCAGGGGGCACCCTGGGGCCTCTATTGCAAGTTTAGGGAGAGAGGTGGACCCATGGGTAGCTAGCTGGGGTAAGAGGCCCCTAATTGGAGGGCCAGGGGGCACCCTGGGGCCTCTACTGCAAGTCCAGGGAGAGAGGTGGACCCCTGGGTAGTTTGCTGGGGTCAGAGGCCCCTAGGCGGAGGGACAGGAGGCTTCCTGGGGCCTCTACTGCAAGTGCAGGGAGAGAGCTTAACCCCTGGGTAGCTTGCTGGGGTCGGAAGCCCCTTGGTGGAATGCCAGGGGGCACCCTGGGGCCTATACTGCAAGTCCAGGGAGAGAGGTGGACCCCTGGGTAGCTTGCTGGTGTCAGAGGTCCCTAGGTGGAGGGCCAGGGGGCACTCTGGGGCCTATCCTGCAAGTCCAGGGAGAGAGGTGGACCCCTGGGTAGCTTGCTGGGGTCAGAGGCCTATAGGTGGAGGGCCAGGGGGCACCCTGGGGCCTCTACTGCAAGTCCAGGGAGAGAGGTGGATCCCTGGGTAGCTTGCTGGGGTCTGAAGCCCTTAGGTGGAGGGCCAAGGGGTACCCTGGGGCCTCTACTGCAAGTCTAGGGAGACAGGAGGACCCATGGGTAGCTAGCTGGGGTAAGAGGCCACTAAGTGGAGGGCCAGGGGGTACCCTGGGGCCTCTACTGCAAGTCAAGGGAGAGAGGTGGACCCCTGGGTAGTTTGCTGGGGTAAGAGGCCCCTAGGCGGAGGGACAGGAGGCTTCCTGGGGCCTCTACTGCAAGTCCAGGGAGAAAGGTGGACCCCTGGGTAGCTCGCTTGGGTCAGAGGCCTCTAGGTGAAGGTCAAGGGGGCACCCTGGGGCCTCTACTGCAATCCCAGGGAGAGTTGTGGACCCTTGTGTAGCTTGCTGGGGTCAGAGGAACCTGGGTGGATGGCCAAGGGGCACCCTGGGGCCTATACTGCAAGTCCAGAGAGAGAGGTGGACCCCTGGGTAGCTTCCTGGGGTCAGAGGCCCCTAGGTGGAGCGCAAGGGGGCACCCTGAGGCCTCTACTGCAAGTCCAGGGAGAGAGGTGGACCCCTGGGTAGCATGCTGGGGTCGGAGGCAACTAGGTGGAGGGCCAGGGGACACCCTGGGGCCTAAACTGCAAGTCCAGGGAGAGAGGTGGACACCTGGGTAGCTTGTTGGGGTCAGAAGCCCCTAGGTTTAGTGCCAGTGGGCTTCCTGGGGCCTCTACTGCAAGTCCAAGGAGAAAGTTGGACCCCTGTGTAGCTCTCTGGGGTTAGAGGCCCCTAGGTGGAGGGTCAGGGGGCACCCTGGGGCCTATCCTGCAAGTCCAGGGAGAGAGGTGGACCTCTGGGTAGCTTGCTGGGGTACGAGGCCCCTAGGTGGAGGGCGAGGGGGCACCCTGGGGCCTCTACTGCAAGTCCAGGGAGAGATGTGGACCCCTGGGTAGCTTGCTGGGGTCAGAGGCCTCTAGATGGAGGGCCAAGGGGCACCCTGGGGCCTATACTGCAAGTCCAGGAAGAGAGGTGGACCCCTGGGTAGCTTGCTGGGGTCTGTAGCCCATAGGTGGAGGGCCAGGGGGTACCCTGGGGCCTATACTGCAAGTCCAGGGAGAGAGGTGGACCCCTGGGTAGCTTCCTAAGGTCAGAGGCCCCTAGGTGGAGGGCCAGGGGGCACCCTGGGGCCTATCTTGCAAGTCCAGGGAGAGAGGTGGACCCCTGGGTAGCTTGCTGGTGTACGAGGCCCCTAGGTGGAGGGCCAGGGGGCACCCTGGGGGCTCCACTGCAAGTCCAGGGAGAGAGGTGGACCCCTGGGTAGCTTCCTGGGGTCAGAGTCCCCTAGGTGGAGGGTCAGGAGGTACCCTAGGGCCTCTACTGCAAGTCCAGGGAGAGAGGTGGACCCCTGGGTAGCTTGCTGGGGTCAGAGGCAACTAGGTGGAGGGCCAGGGGGCACCCTAGGGTCTACACTGCAAGTCCAGGGAGAGAGGTGGACCCCTGGGAAGCTTCCTAAGGTCAAAGGCCCCTAGGTGGAGAGCCAGGGGGCACCCTGGGGCTTATCCTGCAAGTCCAAGGAGAGAGGCGGACCCCTGGGTAGCTTGCTGGGGTCGGGAACCCCTTGGTGGAAGGCAAGGGGGCACCCTGGGGCCTATACTACAAGTCCAGGGAGAGAGGTAGACCCCTGAGTAGCTTGCTGGGGTCAGAGGCCTCTAGGTGGAGGGCCAAGGGGCACCTGGGACCTCTACTGCAAGTCCAGGGAGAGAGGTGGACCCCTGGGTAGCTTGCTGGTGTCAGAGGCAACTAGGTGGAGGGACAGGGGGTACCCTGGGGCCTATACTGCAAATCCAGGGAGAGAGGTGGACCCCTGGGTAGCTTCCTGAGATCAGAGGCCCCTAGGTGGAGGGCCAGGGGGCGCCCTGGGGCCTCTACTGCAAGTCCAGGGAGAGAGGTGGACCCCTGGGTAGCTTGCTGGGGTCTGAAGCCCTTAGGTGGAGGGCCAGGGGGCACCCTGGGGCCTATCCTGCAAGTCCAGGGAGAGAGGTGGACCCCTGGGTAGCTTGCTGGGGTACAAGGCCCCTAGGTGGAGGGCCAGGGGCACCCTGGGGCCTATACTGCAAGGCCAGGGAGAGAGGTAGACCCCTGAGTAGCTTGCTGGGGTCGGAAGCCCCTTGGTGGAAGGCCAGGGGGCACCCTGGGGCCTATACTGTGTGTCCAGGGAGAGAGGTGGACCCATGGGTAGCTTACTGGGGTCAGAGGCCCCTAGGTGGAGGGCCAGGGGCACCCTGGGGCCTCTACTGCAAGTCCAGGGAGAGAGGTGGACCCCTGGGTAGCTTGCTGGTGTCAGAGGCAACTAGGTGGAGGGACAGGGGGTACCCTGGGGCCTATACTGCAAGTCCAGGGAGAAAGGTGGACCCCTAGTAGCTTCCTGAGGTCAGAGGCCCCTGGGTGGAGGGCCAGGGGGCACCCTGGGGCCTATCCTGCAAGTCCAGGGAGAGAGGTGGACCCCTGGGTAGCTTGCTGGGTTAAGAGGCCCCTAGGTGGAGGGCCAGGGGGCACCCTGGGGCCTCTACTGCAAGCCCAGGGAGAGAGGTGGACCACTGGTTAGCTTGCTGGGGTCGGAAGCCCCTTGGTGGAAAGCCAGGGGGTACCCTGGGGCCTATACTGCAAGTCCAGGGAGAGAGGTGGACCCATGGGTAGCTTACTGGGGTCAGAGGTCCCAAGGTGGAGGTCCAGGGGCACCCTGGGGCCTCTACTGCAAGTCCAGGGAGAGAGGTGGACCCCTGGGTAGCTTGCTGGTGTCAGAGGCAACTAGGTGGAGGGACAGGGGGTACCCTGGGGCCTATACTGCAATTCCAGGGAGAGAGGTGGACCCCTGGGTAGCTTCCTGAGATCAGAGGCCCCTAGGTGGAGGGCCAGGGGGCGCCCTGGGGCCTCTACTGCAAGTCCAGGGAGAGAGGTGGACCACTGGTTAGCTTGCTGGGGTCGGAAGCCCCTTGGTGGAAAGCCAGGGGGCACCTTGGGGCCTATACTGCAAGTCCAGGGAGAGAGGTGGACCCATGGGTAGCTTACTGGGGTCAGAGGCCCCAAGGTGGAGGGCCAGGGGCACCCTGGGGCCTCTACTGCAAGTCCAGGGAGAGAGGTGGACCCCTGGGTAGCTTGCTGGTGTCAGAGGCAACTAGGTGGAGGGACAGGGGGTACCCTGGGGCCTATACTGCAATTCCAGGGAGAGAGGTGGACCCCTGGGTAGCTTGCTGGGGTCTGAAGCCCATAGGTGGAGGGCCAGGGGGAACCCTGGGGCCTATCCTGCAGGTCCAGGGAGAGAAGTGGACCCCTGGGTAGCTGGCTGGGGTACAAGGCCCCTAGGTGGAGGGCCAGGGGCACCCTGGGGCCTCTACTGCAAGGCCAGGGAGAGAGGTGGACCCCTTGGTAGCTTGCTGGGGTTAGAGACCCCTAGGTGGAGGGCCAGGGGGCTTCCTGGGGCCTCTACTGCAATTCCAGGGAGAAAGGTGGACCCCTGGGTAGCTTGCTTGGGTCAGAGGGCCCTATGTGGAGGTCAAGGGGGCACCCTGGGGCCTCTACTGCAATCCCAGGGAGAGTTGTGGACCCTTGTGTAGCTTGCTGGGGTCAGAGGCACCCAGGGTGGAGGGCCAAGGGGCACCCTGGGGCCTATACTGCAAGTCCAGAGAGAGAGGTGGACCCCTGGGTAGCTTCCTGGGGTCAGAGGCCCCGAGGTGGAGGGCAAAGGGGCACCCTGGGGCCTCTGCTGCAAGTCCAGGAAGAGAGGTGGACCCCTGGGTAGCATGCTGGGGTCGGAGGCAACTAGGTGGAGGGCCAGGGGACACCCTGGGGCCTATACTGCAAGTCCAGGGAGAGAGGTGGACCTCTGGGTAGCTTGCTGGGCTACAAGGCCCCTAGGTGGAGGGCGAGGGGGCACCCTGGGGCCTCTAATGCAAGTCCAGGGAGAGAGGTGGACCCCTGGTTAGCTTGCTGGGGTCAGAAGCCGCTAGGTGGAGGGCCAGGGGGCTTCTTGGGGCCTCTACTGCAAGTCCAGGGAGAGAGGTGGACCCCTGGGTAGCTTGCTGGGGTCAGAGGCCCCTAGGTGAACGGCCAGGGGGCTTCGTGGGGCCTCTACTGCAAGTCCAGGGAGAGAGGTGGACCCCTGGGTAGCTTGCTGGGGTCGGAAGCCTCTTGGTGGAAGGCCAGGGGGCACCCTGGGGCCTATACTGCAAGTCCAGGGAGAGAGGTGGACCCATGGGTAGCTTACTGGGGTCAGAGGCCCCTACGTGGAGGGCCAGGGGCACCCTGGGGTCTCTACTGCAAGTCCAGGTAGAGAGGTGGACCCCTGGGTAGCTTGCTGGTGTCAGAGGCAACTAGTTGGAGGGACAGGGGGTACCCTGGGCCCTATACTGCAAGTCCAGGGAGAGAGGTGGACCCCTGGGTAGCTTCCTGAGATCAGAGGACCCTAGGTGGAGGGCCAGGGGGCACCCTGGGGCCTCTAATGCAAGTCCAGGGAGAGAGGTGGACCCCTGGGTAGCTTGCTGGGGTCAGAGGCCTCTAGGTGGAGGGCCAAGGGGCACCATGGGGCCTATCCTGCAAGTCCAGGGAGAGAGGTGGACCCCTGGGTAGCTTGCTGGGGTCAGAGGCAACTAGGTGGAAGGACAGGGTTACCCTGGGGCCTATACTGTAAGTCCAGGGAGAGAGGTGGATCCCTGGGTAGCTTCCAGAGATCAAAGGCCCCTAGGTGGAGAGCCAGGGGGCACCCTGGGGCTTATCCTGCAAGTCAAAGGAGATAGGTGGACCCCTGGGTAGCTTGCTGGGGTACGAGGCCCCTAGTTGGAGGGCCAGGGGGCTTCTTGGGGCCTCTACTGCAAGTCCAGGGAGAGAGGTGGACCCCTGGGTAGCTTGCTGTTGTCGTAGGGCCCAGGTGGAGGGCCAGGGGGCTTCCTGGGGCTTCTACTGCAAGTCTAGGGAGAGAGGTGGACCCCTGGGTAGCTTGCTGGGTTCAGAGGCCCCTAGGTGGACGGCCAGGGGGCTTGGTGGGGCCTCTACTGCAAGTCCAGGGAGAGAGGTGGACCCTGGGTAGCTTGATGGGGTCGGAAGCCCCTTGGTGGAAGGCCAGGGAGCAACCTGGGGCCTATACTGCAAGTCCAGGGAGAGAGGTGGACCCATGGGTAGCTTACTGGGGACAGAGGCCCCTAGGTGGAGGGCCAGGGGCACCCTGGGGCCTCTACTGCAAGTCCAGGGAGAGAGGTGGACCCCTGGGTAGCTTGCTGGTGTCAGAGGCAACTAGGTGGAGGGACAGCGGGTACCCTGAGGCCTATACTGCAAGTCCAGGGAAAGAGGTGGACCCCTGGGTAGCTTCCTGAGATAAGAGGCCCATAGGTGGAGGGCCAGGGGGCACCCTGGGGCTTATCCTGCAAGTCCAGGGAGAGAGGTGGACCCCTGGGTAGCTTGCTGGGGTACGAGGCCCCTAGGTGGAGGGCCAGGGGGCACCCTGGGGCCTATACTGCAAGTCCAGGAAGAGAGGTGGACCCCTGGGTAGCTTGCTGGGTTCAGAGGCCTCTAGGTGGAGGGCCAAGGGGCACCCTGGGACCTCTACTGCAAGTCCAGGGAGAGAGGTGGATCCCTGGGTAGCTTGCTGGGGTCTGAAGCCCATAGGTGGAGGGCCATGGGGTACCCTGGGGCCTATACTGCAAGTCCAGGGAGAGAGGTGGACCCTTGAGTAGCTTCCTAAGGTTAGAGGCCCCTAGGTGGAGGGCCAGGGGGCACCCTGGGGCCTATCCTGCAAGTCTAGGGAGAGAGGTGGACCCCTGGGTAGCTTGCTGGGGTACAAGGCCCCTAGGTGGAGGGCCAGGGGGCACCCTGGGGACTCTACTGCAAGGCCAGGGAGAGAGGTGGACCCCTTGGTAGCTTGCTGGGGTTAGAGACCCCTAGGTGGAGGGCCAGGGGGCACCCTGGGGCCTCTACTGCAAGTCTAGGGAGAGAGGTGGACCCATGGGTAGCTAGCTGAGGTAAGAGGCCCCTAAGTGGAGGGCCAGGGGGCACCCTGGGGCCTCTACTGAAAGTCCAGGGAGAAAAGTGGACCCCTGGGTAGTTTGCTGGGGTCAGAGGCCCCTAGGCGGAGGGACAGGAGGCTTCCTGGGGCCTCTACTGCAAGTCCAGGGAGAAAGGTGGACCCCTGGGTAGCTTGCTTGGGTCAGAGGCCCCTAGGTGGAGGTCAAGGGGGCACCCTGGGGCCTCTACTGCAATCCCAGGGAGAGTTGTGGACCCTTGTGTAGCTTGCTGGGGTCAGAGGCCCCTGGGTGGAGGGCCAAGGGGCACCCTGGGGCCTATACTGCAAGTCCAGAGAGAGAGGTGGGCCCCTGGGTAGCTTCCTGGGGTCAGAGGCCCCTAGGTGGAGGGCAAGGGGCACCCTGGGGCCTCTACTGCAAGTCCAGGGAGAGAGGTTGACCCCTGGGTAGCATGCAGGGGTCGGAGGCAACTAGGTGGAGGGCCAGGGGACACCCTGGGGCCTATACTGCAAGTCCAGGGAGAGAGGTGGACACCTGGGTAGCTTGTTGGGGTCAGAAGCCCCTAGGTTTAGTGCCAGGGGGCTTCCTGGGGCCTCAACTGCAAGTCCAAGGAGAAAGGTGGACCCCTGGGTAGCTTCCTGGGGTCAGAGACCCCTAGGTGGAGGGTCAGGAGGTACCCTAGGGCCTCTACTGCAAGTCCAGGGAGAGAGGTGGAACCCTGGGTAGCTTGCTGGGGTCAGAGGCAACTAGGTGGAGGGCCAGGGGGCACCCTGGGGCCTCTACTGCAAGCCCAGGGAGAGAGGTGGACCCCTGGTTAGCTTGCTGGGGTCAGAAGCCGCTAGGTGGAGGGCCAGGGGGCTTCTTGGGGCCTCTACTGCAAGTCCAAGGAGAAAGGTGGACCCCTGTGTAGCTTGCTGGGGTACGAGGCCCCTAGGTGGAGGGCCAGGGGCACTCTGGGGCCTATACTGCAAGGCCAGGGAGAGAGGTAGACCCCTGAGTAGCTTGCTGGGGTCGGAAGCCCCTTGGTGGAAGGCCAGGGGGCACCCTGGGGCCTCTACTGCAAGTCCAGGAAGAGAGGTGCTCCCCTGGGTAGCTTGCTGGGGTCAGAGGCCTCTAGGTGGAGGGCCAAGGGGCACCCTGGGGCCTATACTCGAGTCCAGGGAGAGAGGTGGACCCCTGGGTAGCTTGCTGGGGTCTGTAGCCCATAGGTGGAGGGCCAGGGGGTACCCTGGGGCCTATACTGCAAGTCCAGGGAGAGAGGTGGACCCCTGGGTAGCTTCCTAAGGTCAGAGGCCCCTAGGTGGAGGACCAGGGGGCACCCTGGGGCCTATCCTGCAAATCCAGGGAGAGAGGTGGACCCCTGGGTAGCTTGCTGGGGTACGAGGCCCCTAGGTGGAGGGCCAGGGGGCACCCTGGGGCCTATCCTGCAAGTCCAGGGAGAGAGGTGGACCCCTGGGTAGCTTGCTGGGGTACGAGGCAACTAGGTGGAGGGCCAGGGGACACCCTAGGGTCTACACTGCAAGTCCAGGGAGAGAGGTGGACCCCTGGGTAGCTTCCTAAGGTCAGAGGTCCCTAGGTGGAGTGCCAGGGGGCAAGCTGGGGCCTATCTTGCAAGTCCAGGGAGAGAGGTGGACCCCTGGCTAGCTTGCTGGGGTATGAGGCCCCTAGGTGGAGGGCCAGGGGGCACCCTGGGGCCTCTACTGCAAGTCCAGGGAGAGAGGAGGACCCCTGGGTAGCTTGCTGGGGTCAGAGGCACCTAGGTGGAGGGACAGGGGTACCCTGGGGCCTATACTGCAAGTCCAGGGAGAGAGGTGGACCCCTGGGTAGCTTGCTGGGGTACGAGGCCCCTAGTTGGAGGGTCAGGGGGCACTCTGGGGTCTCTACTGCAAGCCCAGGGAGAGAGGTGGACCCCTGGTTAGCTTGCTGGGGTCGGAAGCCCCTTGGTGGAAGGCCAGGGGGCACCCTGGGGCCTATACTGCAAGTCCAGGGAGAGAGGTGGACCCATGGGTAGCTTTCTGGGGTCAGAGGCCCCTAGGTGGAGGGCCAGGGGCACCCTGGGGCCTCTACTGCAAGTCCAGGGAGAGAGGTGGACCCCTGGGTAGCTTGTTGGTGTCAGAGGCAACTAGGTGGAGGGACAGGGGGTACCCTGGGGCCTATACTGCAAGTCCAGGGAGAGAGGTGACTACCCAGGGGTCCACATCTCTCCAGAAGCCCCTAGGTTTAGTGCCAGGGGGCTTCCTGGGGCCTCAACTGCAAGTCCAAGGCGAAAGGTGGACCCCTGTGTAGCTTGCTGGGGTCAGAGGCAACTAGTTGGAGGGCCAGGGGGCACCCTAGGGTCTACACTGCAAGTCCAGGGAGAGATGTGGACCCCTGGGTAGCTTCCTAAGGTCAGAGGCCCTTAGGTGGAGGGCCAGGGGGTACCCTGGGGCCTATCCTGCAAGTACAGGGAGAGAGGTGGACCCCTGGGTAGCTTGCTGGGGTACGAGGCCCCTAGGTGGAGGGCCAGGGGGCACGATGGGGCCTCTACTGCAAGTCCAGGGAGAGAGGTGGACCCCTGGGTAGCTTGCTGGGGTCGGGAGCCCCTTGGTGGAAGGCCAGGGGGCACCCTGGGGCCTATACTGCAAGTCCAGGGAGAGAGGTGGACCCCTGGGTAGCTTCCTGAGATCAGACGCCCCTAGGTGGAGGGCCATGGGGCACCCTAGGGCCTATTCTGCAAGTCCAGGGAGAGAGGTGGACCCCTGGGTAGCTTGCTGGGGTACGAGGCCCCTAGGTGGAAGGCCAGGGGGCACCCTGGGGCCTCTACTGCAAGTCCAGGAAGAGAGGTGGACCCCTGGGTAGCTTGCTGGGGTCAGAAGCCTCTAGGTGGAGGGCCAGGGGGCACCCTGGGGCCTCTACTGCAAGTCCAGGGAGAGAGGTGGACCCATGGGTAGCTTGCTGGGGTCTGAAGCCCATAGGTGGAGGGCCAGGGGGTACCCTGGGGCCTACACTGCAAGTTCAGGGAGAGAGGTGGACCCTTGGGTAGCTTCCTAAGCTTAGAGGCCCCTAGGTGGAGGGCCAGGGGGCACCCTGGGGCCTATCCTGCAAGTCCAGGGAGAGAGGTGGTACCCTGGGTAGCTTACTGGGGTACAAGGCCCCTAGGTGGAGGGCAAGGGGGCACCCTGGGGCCTCTACTGCAAGGCCAGGGAGAGAGGTGGACCCTTTGGTAGCTTGCTGGGGTTAGAGACCCCTATGTGGAGGGCCAGGGGGCACCCTGGGGCCTCTACTGCAAGTCTAGGGAGAGAGGTGGACTCATGGGTAGCTAGCTGGGGTAAGAGGCCCCTAAGTGGAGGGCCAGGGGGCACCCTGGGGCCTCTACTGTAAGTCCAGGGAGAGAGGTGGACCCCTGGGTAGTTTGCTGGGGTCAGAGGCCCCTAGGCGGAGGGACAGAAGGCTTCCTGGGGCCTATACTGCAAGTCCAGGGAGAGAGGTGGACCCCTGGGTAGCTTGCTTGGGTCAGAGGCAACTAGGTGGAGGGCCAAGGAGCACCCTGGGGCCTATACTGCAAGTCCAGGGAGAGAGGTGGACCCCTGGGTAGCTTGCCTGGGTCAGAGGCAACTAGGTGGAGGGCCAGGGGGCACCCTAGGGTCTACACTGCAAGTCCAGTGAGAGAGGTTGACCTTTGGGAAGCTTTCTAAGGTCAGAGGCCCCTAGGTGGAGGGCCAGGGGGCACCCTGGTGCTTATCCTGCAAGTCCAAGGAGAGAGGTTGACCCCTGGGTAGCTAGCTGGGGTACGAGGCCCCTAGTTGGAAGGCCAGGGGGCACCCTGGGGCCTCTAGTGCAAGCCCAGGGAGAGAGGTGGACCCCTGGTTAGCTTGCTGGGGTCAGAAGCCGCTAGGTGGAGGGCCAGGGGGCTTCTTGCAGCCTCTACTGCAAGTCCAGGGAGAGAGGTGGACCCCTGGGTAGCTTGCTGTTGTCGTAGGCCCCCAGGTGGAGGGCCAGGGGGCTTCCTGGGGCTTCTACTGCAAGTCTAGGGAGAGAGGTGGACCCCTGGGTAGCTTACTGGGGTCAGAGGCCCCTAGGTGAACGGCCAGGGGGCTTCGTGGGACCTCTACTGCAAGTCCAGGGAGAGAGGTGGACCCCTGGGTAGCTTGCTGGGGTCGGAGGCAACTAGGTGGAGGGACAGGGGGTACCCTGGGGGCTATTCTGCAAGTCCAGGGAGAGAGGTGGACCCCTGGGTAGCTTCCTGAGATCAGAGGACCCTAGGTGGAGGGCCAGGGGGCACCCTGGGGCCTATCCTGCAAGTCCAGGGAGAGAGGTGGACCCCTGGGTAGCTTGCTGGGGTCAGAGGCATCTAGGTGGAGGGCCAGGGGGCACCCTAGGGTCTACAATGCAAGTCCAGGGAGAGAGGTGGACCCCTGGGTAGCTTCCTAAGGTCAGAGGCCCCTAGGTGGAGGGCCAGGGGGCACCCTGGGGCCTATCCTGCAAGTCCAGGGAGAGAGGTGGACCGCTGGGTAGCTTGCTGGGGTAAGAGGCCCCTAGGTGGAGGGCCAGGGGGCACCATGGGGCCTCTACTGCAAGTCCAGGGAGAGAGGTGGACCCCTGGGTAGCTTCCTAAGGTCAGAGGCCCCTAGTTGGAGGGCCAGGAGGTACCCTAGGGCCTCTACTGCAAGTCCAGGGAGAGAGGTGGACCCCGGGGTAGCTTGCTGGGGTCAGAGGCAACTAGGTGGAGGGCCAGGAGGTACCCTAGGGCCTCTACTGCAAGTCCAGGGAGAGAGGTGGACCCCTGGGTAGCTTGCTGGGGTCAGAGGCATCTAGGTGGAGGGCCAGGGGGCACCCTAGGGTCTACAATGCAAGTCCAGGGAGAGAGGTGGACCCCTGGGTAGCTTCCTAAGGTCAGAGGCCCCTAGGTGGAGGGCCAGGGGGCACCCTGGGGCCTCTCCTGCAAGTCCAGGGAGAGAGGTGGACCGCTGGGTAGCTTGCTGGGGTACGAGGCCCCTAGGTGGAGGGCCAGGGGGCACCATGGGGCCTATCCTGCAAGTGCAGGGAGAGAAGTGGACCCCTGGGTAGCTTGCTGGGGTCAGAGGCAACTAGGTGGAAGGACAGGGGTACCCTGGGGCCTATACTGTAAGTCCAGGGAGAGAGGTGGATCCCTGGGTAGCTTCCAGAGATCAAAGGCCCCTAGATGGAGAGCCAGGGGGCACCCTGGGGCTTATCCTGCAAGTCAAAGGAGAAAGGTGGACCCCTGGGTAGCTTCCTAAGGTCAGAGGCCCCTAGGTGAAGGACCAGGGGGCACCCTGGGGCCTATCCTGCAAGTCCAGGGAGAGAGGTGGACCCCTGGGTAGCTTGCTGGGGTACAAGGCCCCTAGGTGGAGGGCCAGGGGGCACCCTGGGGCCTATACTTTAAGTCCAGGAAGAGAGGTGGACCCCTGGGTAGCTTGCTGGGGTCAGAGGCCTCTAGGTGGAGGGCCAAGGGGCACCCTGGGACCTCTACTGCAAGTCCAGGGAGAGAGGTGGATCCCTGGGTAGCTTGCTGGGGTCTGAAGCCCATAGGTGGAGGGCCATGGGGTACCCTGGGGCCTATACTGCAAGTCCAGGGAGAGAGGTGGACCCTTGGGTAGCTTCCTAAGGTTAGAGGCCCCTAGGTGGAGGGCCAGGGGGCACCCTGGGGCCTATCCTGCAAGTCTAGGGAGAGAGGTGGACCCCTGGGTAGCTTGCTGGGGTACAAGGCCCCTAGGTGGAGGGCCAGGGGGCACCCTGGGGACTCTACTGCAAGGCAAGGGAGAGAGGTGGACCCCTTGGTAGCTTGCTGGGGTTAGAGACCCCTAGGTGGAGGGCCAGGGGGCACCCTGGGGCCTCTACTGCAAGTCTAGGGAGAGAGGTGGACCCATGGGTAGCTAGCTGAGGTAAGAGGCCCCTAAGTGGAGGGCCAGGGGGCACCCTGGGGCCTCTACTGAAAGTCCAGGGAGAAAAGTGGACCCCTGGGTAGTTTGCTTGGGTCAGAGGCCCCTAGGCGGAGGGCACAAGGCTTCCTGGGGCCTCTACTGCAAGTCCAGGGAGAAAGGTGGACCCCTGGGTAGCTTGCTTGGGTCAGAGGCCCCTAGGTGGAGGTCAAGGGGGCACCCTGGGGCCTCTACTGCAATCCCAGGGAGAGTTGTGGACCCTTGTGTAGCTTGCTGGGGTCAGAGGCCCCTGGGTGGAGGGCCAAGGGGCACCCTGGGGCCTATACTGCAAGTCCAGAGAGAGAGGTGGGCCCCTGGGTAGCTTCCTGGGGTCAGAGGCCCTTAGGTGGAGGGCAAGGGGCACCCTGGGGCCTCTACTGCAAGTCCAGGGAGAGAGGTGGACCCCTGGGTAGCATGCAGGGGTCGGAGGCAACTAGGTGGAGGGCCAGGGGACACCCTGGGGCCTATACTGCAAGTACAGGGAGAGAGGTGGACACCTGGGTAGCTTGTTGGGGTCAGAAGCCCCTAGGTTTAGTGCCAGGGGGCTTCCTGGGGCCTCAACTGCAAGCCCAGGGAGAGAGGTGGACCCCTGGTTAGCTTGCTGGGGTCAGAAGCCGCTAGGTGGAGGGCCAGGGGGCTTCTTGGGGCCTCTACTGCAAGTCCAAGGAGAAAGGTGGACCCCTGTGTAGCTTGCTGGGGTACGAGGCCCCTAGGTGGAGGGTCAGGGGGCACCCTGGGGCCTATCCTGCAAGTCCAGGGAGAGAGGTGGACCTCTGGGTAGCTTGCTGGGGTACGAGACCCGTAGGTGGAGGGCGAGGGGGCACCCTGGGGCCTCTACTGCAAGTCCAGGAAGAGAGGTGCTCCCCTGGGTAGCTTGCTGGGGTCAGAGGCCTCTAGGTGGAGGGCCAAGGGGCACCCTGGGGCCTATACTCGAGTCCAGGGAAAGAGGTGGACCCCTGGGTAGCTTGCTGGGGTCTGTAGCCCATAGGTGGAGGGCCAGGGGGTACCCTGGGGCCTATACTGCAAGTCCAGGGAGAGAGGTGGACCCCTGGGTAGCTTCCTAAGGTCAGAGGCCCCTAGGTGAAGGACCAGGGGGCACCCTGGGGCCTATCCTGCAAGTCCAGGGAGAGAGGTGGACCCCTGGGTAGCTTGCTGGGGTACGAGGCCCCTAGGTGGAGGGCCAGGTTGCACCCTGGGGCCTATCCTGCAAGTCCAGGGAGAGAGGTGGACCCCTGGGTAGCTTGCTGGGGTACGAGGCCCCTAGGTGGACGGCCAGGGGGCTTCGTGGGGCCTCTACTGCAAGTCCAGGGAGAGATGTGGACCCCTGGGTAGCTTGCTGGGGTCGGAAGCCCCTTGGTGGAAGGCCAGGGGGCACCCTGGGGCCTATACTGCAAGTCCAGGGAGAGAGGTGGACCCATGGGTAGCTTACTGGGGTTAGAGACCCCTAGGTGGAGGGCCAGGGGGCACCCTGGGGCCTCTACTGCAAGTCTAGGGAGAGAGGTGGACCCAAGGGTAGCTAGCTGGGGTAAGAGGCCCCTAAGTGGAGGTCAAGGGGGCACCCTGGGGCCTCTACTGCAAACCCAGGGAGAGTTGTGGACCCTTGTGTAGCTTGCTGGGGTCCGAGGCCCCTGGGTAGAGGGCCAAGGGGCACCCAGGGGCCTATACTGCAAGTCCAAAGAGAGAGGTGGACCCCTGGGTAGCTTCCGGGGGTCAGAGGCCCCTAGGTGGAGGGCCAGGGGGCACCCTGGGGCCTCTACTGCAAGTCCAGGGAGAGAGGTGGACCCCTGGGTAGCATGCTGGGGTCGGAGGCAACTAGGTGGAGGGCCAGGGGCACCCTGGGGCCTATCCTGCAAGTCCATGGAGAGAGGTGGACCCCTGGGTAGCTTGCTGGGGTACGAGGCCCCTAGGTGGACGGCCAGGGGGCTTCGTGGGGCCTCTACTGCAAGTCCAGGGAGAGAGGTGGACCCCTGGGTAGCTTGCTGGGGTCGGAAGCCCCTTGGTGGAAGGCCAAGGGGCACCCTGGGGCCTATACTGCAAGTCCAGGGAGAGAGGTGGACCCATGGGTAGCTTACTGGGGTCAGAGGCCCCTAGGTGGAGGGCCAGGGGCACCCTGGGGCCTCTACTGCAAGGCCAGGGAGAGAGGTGGACCCCTTGGTAGCTTGCTGGGGTTAGAGACCCCTAGGTGGAGGGCCAGGGGGCAACCTGGGGCCTCTACTGCAAGTCTAGGGAGAGAGGTGGACCCATGGGTAGCTAGCTAGGGTAAGAGGCCCCTAAGTGGAGGGCCAGGTGGCACCCTGGGGCCTCTACTGCAAGTCCAGGGAGAGAGGTGGACCCCTGGGTAGTTTCCTGGTGTCAGAGGCCCCCAGGCGGAGGGACAGGAGGCTTCCTGGGGCCTCTTCTGCAAGTCCAGGGAGAAAGGTGGACCCCTGGGTAGCTTGCTTGGGTCAGAGGCCTCTAGGTGGAGGTCAAGGGGGCACCCTGGGGCCTCTACTGCAATCCCAGGGAGAGTTGTGGACCCTTGTGTAGCTTGCTGGGGTCTGAGGCCCCTGGGTGGAGGGCCAAGGGGCACCCTGAGGGCTATACTGCAAGTCCAGAGAGAGAGGTGGACCCCTGGGTAGCTTCCTGGGGTCGAAGGCCCCTAGGTGGAGGTCAAGGGGGCACCCTGGGGCCTCTACTGCAAGTCCAGGGAGAGAGGTGGACCGCTGTGTAGCATGCTGGGGTCGGAGGCAACTAGGTGGAGGGCCAGGGGACACCCTGGGGCCTATACTGCAAGTCCAGGGAGAGAGGTGGACAACTGGGTAGCTTGTTGGGGTCAGAAGCCCCTAGGTTTAGTGCCAGGGGGCTTCCTGGGGCCTCAACTGCAAGTCCAAGGAGAAAGGTGGACCCCTGGGTAGCTTCCTGGGGTCAGAGTCCCCTAGGTGGAGGGTCAGGAGGTACCCTAGGGCCTCTACTGCAAGTCCAGGGAGAGAGGTGGACCCCTGGGTAGCTTGCTGGGTTCAGAGGCAACTAGGTGGAGGGCCAGGGGGCAACCTAGGGTCTACACTGCTAGTCCAGGGAGAGAGGTGGACCCCTGGGTAGCTTCCTAAGGTCAGAGGCCCCTAGGTGGAGGGCCAGGGGTACCCTGGGGCCTATACTGCAAGTCCAGGGAGAGAGGTGGACCCCTGGGTAGCTTCCAGAGGTCAAAGGCCCCTAGGTGGAGAGCCAGGGGGCACCCTGGGGCTTATCCTGCAAGTCCAAGGAGAGAGGTGGACCCCTGGGTAGCTTGCTGGGGTCAGAGGCCCCTAAGTGGAGGGTCAGGGGGCACCCTGGGGCCTATCCTGCAAGTCCAGGGAGAGAGGTGAACCTCTGGGTAGCTTGCTGGGGTACGAGGTCCCTAGGTGGAGGGCGAGGGGGCACCCTGGGGCCTCTACTGCAAGTCCAGGGAGAGAAGTGGACCCCTGTGTAGCTTGCTGGGGTCAGAGGCCCCTAGGTGGAGGGTCAGGGGGCACCCTGGGGCCTATCCTGCAAGTCCAGGGAGAGAGGTGAACCTCTGGGTAGCTTGCTGGGGTACGAGGTCCCTAGGTGGAGGGCGAGGGGGCACCCTGGGGCCTCCACTGCAAGTCCAGGAAGAGAGGTGCACCCCTGGGTAGCTTGCTGGGGTCAGAGGCCTCTAGGTGGAGGGCCAAGGGGCACCCTGGGGCCTATACTGCAAGTCCAGGGAGAGAGGTGGACCCCTGGGTAGCTTGCTGGGGTCTGTAGCCCATAGGTGGAGGGCCAGGGGGTACCCTGGGGCCTATACTGCAAGTCCAGGGAGAGAGGTGGACCCCTGGGTAGCTTCCTAAGGTCAGAGGCCCCTAGGTGGAGGACCAGGGGGCACCCTGGGGCCTAATCTGCAAGTCCAGGGAGAGAGGTGGACCCCTGGGTAGCTTGCTGGGGTACGAGGCCCCTAGGTGGAGGGCCAGGGGGCACCCTGGGGCCTATCCTGCAAGTCCAGGCAAAGAGGTGGACCCCTGGGTAGCTTGCTGGGGTACGAGGCCCCTAGGTGGATGGCCAGGGGGCTTCGTGGGGCCTCTACTGCAAGTCCAGGGAGAGATGTGGACCCCTGGGTAGCTTGCTGGGGTCAGAAGCCCCTAGGTGGAAGGCCAGGGGCCACCTTGGGGCCTATACTGCAAGTCCAGGGAGAGAGGTGGACCCATGGGTAGCTTACTGGGGTCAGAGGCCCCTAGGTGGAGGGCCAGGGGCACCCTGGGGCCTCTACTGCAAGTCCAGGGAGAGAGGTGGACCCCTGGGTAGCATGCTGGGGTCGGAGGCAACTAGGTGGAGGGCCAGGGGACACCCTGGGGCCTATACTGCAAGTCCAGGGAGAGAGGTGGACCCCTGGGTAGCTTGCTGGGGTACGAGGCCCCTAGGTGGAGGGCCAGGGGGCACCCTGGGGCCTCTACTGCAAGTCCAGGGAGAGAGGTGGACCCCTGGGTAGCTTCCTGGGGTCAGAGTCCCCTAGGTGGAGGGTCAGGAGGTACCCTAGGGCCTCTACTGTAAGTCCAGGTAGAGAGGTGAACCCCTGGGTAGCTTGCTGGGGTCAGAGGCAACTAGGTGAAGGGCCAGGGGGAAACCCTGGGTAGCTTCCTGGGGTCACAGGCCTCTAGGTGGAGGGTCAGGGGGCACCCTGGGGCCTCTACTGCAAGTCCATGGAGACAGGTGGACCCCTGGGTAGCTTGCTGGGGTCTGAAGCCCATAGATGGAGGGCCAGGGGGCACCCTGGGGCCTCTACTGCAAGTTCAGGGAGAGAGGTGGACCCTTGGGTAGCTTGCTGGGGTCAGAGGCCTCTAGGTGGAGGGCCAGGGGGCACCCTGGGGCCTCTACTGCAAGTCCAGGGAGAGAGGAGGACCCCTGGGTAGCTTGCTGGGGTACGAGGCCCCTAGGTGGAGGTCAAAGGGGCACCCTGGGGCCTCTACTGCAATCCCAGGGAGAGTTGTGGACCCCTGGTTAGCTTGGTGGGGTCGGAAGCCCCTTGGTGGAGGGCCAGGGGCACCCTGGGGCCTCTACTGCAAGTCCAGGGAGAGAGGTGGACCTCTGGGTAGCTTGCTGGTGTCAGAGGCAACTAGGTGGAGGGACAGGGGGTACCCTGGGGCCTATACTGCAAGTCCAGGGACAGGGGTGACTACCCAGGGGTCCACCTCTCTCCAGAAGCCCCTAGGTTTAGTGCCAGGGGGCTTCCTGGGGCCTCAACTGCAAGTCCAAGGAGAAAGGTGGACCCCTGTGTAGCTTGCTGGGGTCAGAGGCAACTAGGTGGAGGGCCAGGGTGCAACCTAGGGTCTACACTGCAAGTCCAGGGAGAGAGGTGGACCCCTGGGTAGCTTCCTATGGTCAGAAGCCCCTAGGTGGAGGGCCAGGGGGCACCCTGGGGCCTATCCTGCAAGTCCAGGGAGAGAGGTGGACCCCTGGGTAGCTTGCTGGGGTACGAGGCCCCTGGATGAAGGTCCAGGGGGCACCATGGGGCCTCTACTGCAAGTCCAGGGAGAGAGGTGGACCCCTGGGTAGCTAGCTGGGGTCAGAGGCAACTAATTGGAAGGACAGGTGTACCCTGGGGAATATATTGCAAGTCCAGGGAGAGAGGTGGACCCCTGGGTAGCTTCCTGAGGTCAAAGGCCCCTAGGTGGAGAGCCAGGTAGCACCCTGGGGCTTATCCTGCAAGTCCAAGGAGAGAGGTGGACCCCTGATTAGCTTGCTGGGGTCGGGAGCCCCTTGGTGGAAGGCCAGGGGGCACCCTGGGGCCTCTACTGCAAGTCCAGGGAGAGAGGTGGACCCATGGGTAGCTTACTGGGGTCAGAGGCCCCTAGGTTGAGGGCCAGGGGCACCCTGGGGCCTATACTGCAAGTCCAGGGAGAGAGGTGGACACCTGGGTAGCTTGTTGGGGTTAGAAGCCCGTAGGTTTAGTGCCAGGGGGCTTCCTCGGGCCTCAACTGCAAGTCCAAGGAGAAAGGTGGACCCCTGTGTAGCTTGCTGGGGTCAGAGGCCCCTAGGTGGAGGTTCAGGGGGCACCCTGGGGCCTATCCTGCAAGTCCAGGGAGAGAGGTGGACCCCTGGGTAGCTTGCTGGGGTACGAGGCCTCTAGGTGGAGGAACAGGGGGCACCCTGGGGCCTCTACTGCAAGTCTAGGGAGAGAGGTGGACCCCTGGGTAGCTTGCTGGGGTCAGAGGCCCCTAGTTGGAGGGCCAGGGGGCACCCTGGGGCCTCTACTGCAAGCCCAGGGAGAGAGGTGGACCCCTGGTTAGCTTGCTGTGGTCAGAAGCCGCTAGGTGGAGGGCCAGGGAGCTTCTTGGGGCCTCTACTGCAAGTCCAAGGAGAAAGGTGGACCCCTGTGTAGCTTGCTGGGATCGGGAGCCCCTAGGTGGAAGGCCAGGGGGCACCCTGGGGCCTATACTGCAAGTCCAGAGAGAGAGGTGGATCCTTGGTTAGCTTGCTGGGGTCGGAAGCCCCTTGGTGGAAGGCCAGGGGGCACCCTGGGGCCTACACTGCAAGTCCAGGGAGAAAGGTGGACCCCTGGGTAGCTTGCTGGTGTCAGAGGCCTCTATGTGGAGGGCCAAGGGGCACCCTGGGGTCTATACTGCAAGTCCAGGGAGAGAGGTGGACCCCTGGGTAGCTTGCTGGGGTCTGTAGCCCATAGGTGGAGGGCCAGGGGGTACCCTGGGGCCTATACTGCAATTCCAGGGAGAGAAGTGGACGCCTGGGTAGCTTCCTAAGGTCAGAGGCCCCTAGGTGGAGGGCCAGGGGGCACCCTGGGGCCTATCCTGCAAGTCCAGGGAGAGAGGTGGACCCCTGGGTAGCTTGCTGGGGTACGAGGCCCCTAGGTGGAGGTTCAGGGGGCACCCTGGGGCCTCTACTGCAAGTCCAGGGAGAGAGGTGGACCCCTGGGTAGCTTCCAGGGGTCAGAGTCCCCTAGGTGGAGGGTCAGGAGGTACCCTAGGGCCTCTACTGTAAGTCCAGGGAGAGAGGTGGACCCCTGGGTAGCTTGCTGGGGTCAGAGGCAACTAGGTGAAGGGCCAGGGGGCACCCTAGGGTCTACACTGCAAGTCCAGGGAGAGAGGTGGACCCCTGGGTAGCTTCCTAAGGTCAGAGGCCCCTAGGTGGAAGGCCTAGGGGCACCCTGGGGCCTATCCTGCAAGTCCAGGGAGAGATGTGGACCCCTGGGTAGCTTGCTGGGGTACGAGGCCCCTAGGTGGAGGGCCAGGGGGCACCCTGGGGCTTATCCTGCAAGTCCAAGGAGAGAGGTGGACCCCTGGGTAGCTTGCTGGGGTACGAGGCCCCTAGTTGGAGGGCCAGGGGGCACCCTGGGGCCTCTACTGCAAGTTCAGGGAGAGAAGTGGACCCCTGGGTAGCTTGCTGGTGTCAAAGGCAACTAGGTGGAGGGCCAGGGGGCACCCTGGGGCCTATCCTGCAAGTCCAGGGAGAGAGGTGGACCCCTGGGTAGCTTGCTGGGTTCAGAAGCCCCTAGGTGGAGGGCCAGGGGGCACCCTGGGGCCTCTACTGCAAGCCCAGGGAGAGAGGTGGACCCCTGGTTAGCTTGCTGGGGTCGCAAGCCCCTTGGTGGAAAGCCAGGGGGCACCCTGGGGCCTATACTGCAAGTCCAGGGAGAGAGGTGGACCCATGGGTAGCTTACTGGGGTCAGATGCCCCTAGGTGGAGGGCCAGGGGGCACCCTGGGGCCTCTACTGCAAGTCCAGGGAGAGAGGTGGACCCCTAGGTAGCTTGCTGGGGTCACAGGCCTCTAGGTGGAGGGTCAGGGGGCACCCTGGGGCCTCTACTGCAAGTCCATGGAGACAGGTGGACCCCCGGGTAGCTTGCTGGTGTCTGAAGCCCATAGGTGGAGGGCCAGGGGGCACCCTGGGGCCTCTACTGCAAGTTCAGGGAGAGAGGTGGACCCTTGGGATGCTTGCTGGGGTCAGAGGCCTCTAGGTGGAGGGCCAGGGGGCACCCTGGGGCCTCTACTGCAAGTCCAGGGAGAGAGGAGGACCCTTGGGTAGCTTGCTTGGGTACGAGGCCCCTAGGTGGAGGTCAAGGGGGCACCCTGGGGCCTCTACTGCAATCCCAGGGAGAGTTGTGGACCCCTGGTTAGCTTGGTGGGGTCGGAAGCCCCTTGGTGGAGGGCCAGGGGCACCCTGGGGCCTCTACTGCAAGTCCAGGGAGAGAGGTGGACCCCTGGGTAGCTTGCTGGTGTCAGAGGCAACTAGGTGGAGGGACAGGGGGTACCCTGGGGCCTATACTGCAAGTCCAGGAATAGGGGTGACTACCCAGGGGTCCACCTTTCTCCAGAAGCCCGTAGGTTTAGTGCCAGGGGGCTTCCTCGGGCCTCAACTGCAAGTCCAAGGAGAAAGGTGGACCCTTGTGTAGCTTGCTGGGGTCAGAGGCCCCTAGGTGGAGGTTCAGGGGGCACCCTGGGGCCTATCCTGCAAGTCCAGGGAGAGAGGTGGACCCCTGGGTAGCTTGCTGGGGTACGAGGCCTCTAGGTGGAGGGCCAGGGGGCACCCTGGGGCCTCTACTGCAAGTCTAGGGAGAGAGGTGGACCCCTGGGTAGCTTGCTGGGGTCAGAGGCCCCTAGTTGGAGGGCCAGGGGGCACCCTGGGGCCTCTACTGCAAGCCCAGGGAGAGAGGTGGACCCCTGGTTAGCTTGCTGTGGTCAGAAGCCGCTAGGTGAAGGGCCAGGGAGCTTCTTGGGGCCTCTACTGCAAGTCCAAGGAGAAAGGTGGACCCCTGTGTAGCTTGCTGGGGTCGGGAGCCCCTAGGTGGAAGGCCAGGGGGCACCCTGGGGCCTATACTGCAAGTCCAGGGAGAGAGGTGGACCCTTGGTTAGCTTGCTGGGGTCGGAAGCCCCTTGGTGGAAGGCCAGGGGGCACCCTGGGGCCTATACTGCAAGTCCAGGAAGAAAGGTGGACCCCTGGGTAGCTTGCTGGTGTCAGAGGCCTCTATGTGGAGGGCCAAGGGGCACCCTGGGGTCTATACTGCAAGTCCAGGGAGAGAGGTGGACCCCTGGGTAGCTTGCTGGGGTCTGTAGCCCATAGGTGGAGGGCCAGGGGGTACCCTGGGGCCTATACTGCAATTCCAGGGAGAGAAGTGGACGCCTGGGTAGCTTCCTAAGGTCAGAGGCCCCTAGGTGGAGGGCCAGGGGGCACCCTGGGGCCTATCCTGCAAGTCCAGGGAGAGAGGTGGACCCCTGGGTAGCTTGCTGGGGTACGAGGCCCCTAGGTGGAGGGCCAGGGGGCACCCTGGGGCCTCTACTGCAAGTCCAGGGAGAGAGGTGGACCCCTGGGTAGCTTCCAGGGGTCAGAGTCCCCTAGGTGGAGGGTCAGGAGGTACCCTAGGGCCTCTACTGTAAGTCCAGGGAGAGAGCTGGACCCCTGGGTAGCTTGCTGGGGTCAGAGGCAACTAGGTGAAGGGCCAGGGGGCACC
This sequence comes from Danio rerio, assembly GCF_049306965.1. Lineage (NCBI taxonomy): Eukaryota > Metazoa > Chordata > Actinopteri > Cypriniformes > Danionidae > Danio > Danio rerio. The sequence goes on along the minus strand of NC_133182.1, from coordinate 55,361,600 downwards.
CTAGGGTCTACACTGCAAGTCCAGGGAGAGAGGTGGACCCCTGGGTAGCTTCCTAAGGTCAGAGGCCCCTAGGTGGAAGGCCAGGGGGCACCCTGGGGCCTATCCTGCAAGTCCAGGGAGAGATGTGGACCCCTGGGTAGCTTGCTGGGGTACGAGGCCCCTAGGTGGAGGGCCAGGGGGCACCCTGGGGCTTATCCTGCAAGTCCAAGGAGAGAGGTGGACCCCTGGGTAGCTTGCTGGGGTACGAGGCCCCTAGTTGGAGGGCCAGGGGGCACCCTGGGGCCTCTACTGCAAGTTCAGGGAGAGAAGTGGACCCCTGGGTAGCTTGCTGGTGTCAAAGGCAACTAGGTGGAGGGCCAGGGGGCACCCTGGGGCCTATCCTGCAAGTCCAGGGAGAGAGGTGGACCCCTGGGTAGCTTGCTGGGTTCAGAAGCCCCTAGGTGGAGGGCCAGGGGGCACCCTGGGGCCTATACTGCAAGTCCAGGGAGAGAGGTGGACCCATGGGTAGCTTACTGGGGTCAGAGGCCCCTAGGTGGAGGGCCAGGGGGCACCCTGGGGCCTCTACTGCAAGTCCAGGGAGAGAGGTGGACCCCTAGGTAGCTTGCTGGGGTCACAGGCCTCTAGGTGGAGGGCCAGGGGGCACCCTGGGGCCTCTACTGCAAGTCCATGGAGACAGGTGGACCCCCGGGTAGCTTGCTGGTGTCTGAAGCCCATAGGTGGAGGGCCAGGGGGCACCCTGGGGCCTCTACTGCAAGTTCAGGGAGAGAGGTGGACCCTTGGGTAGCTTGCTGGGGTCAGAGGCCTCTAGGTGGAGGGCCAGGGGGCACCCTGGGGCCTCTACTGCAAGTCCAGGGAGAGAGGAGGACCCCTGGGTAGCTTGCTGGGGTACGAGGCCCCTAGGTGGAGGTCAAGGGGGCACCCTGGGGCCTCTACTGCAATCCCAGGGAGAGTTGTGGAAACCTGGTTAGCTTGGTGGGGTCGGAAGCCCCTTGGTGGAGGGCCAGTGGCACCCTGGGGCCTCTACTGCAAGTCCAGGGAGAGAGGTGGACCCCTGGGTAGCTTGCTGGTGTCAGAGGCAACTAGGTGGAGGGACAGGGGGTACCCTGGGGCCTATACTGCAAGTCCAGGAATAGGGGTGACTACCCAGGGGTCCACCTCTCTCCAGAAGCCCCTAGGTTTAGTGCCAGGGGGCTTCCTGGGGCCTCAACTGCAAGTCCAAGGAGAAAGGTGGACCCCTGTGTAGCTTGCTGGGGTCAGAGGCAACTAGGTGGAGGGCCAGGGTGCACCCTAGGGTCTACACTGCAAGTCCAGGGAGAGAGGTGGACCCCTGGGTAGCTTCCTATGGTCAGAAGCCCCTAGGTGGAGGGCCAGGGGGCACCCTGGGGCCTATCCTGCAAGTCCAGGGAGAGAGGTGGACCCCTGGGTAGCTTGCTGGGGTATGAGGCCCCTGGATGGAGGGCCAGGGGGCACCATGGGGCCTCTACCACAAGTCCAGGGAGAGAGGTGGACCCCTGGGTAGCTTGCTGGGGTCAGAGGCAACTAAGTGGAAGGACAGGGGTACCCTGGGGCCTATATTGCAAGTCCAGGGAGAGAGGTGGACCCCTGGGTAGCTTCCTGAGGTCAAAGGCCCCTAGGTGGAGAGCCAGGGGGCACCCTGGGGCTTATCCTGCAAGTCCAAGGAGAGAGGTGGACCCCTGATTAGCTTGCTGGGGTCGGGAGCCCCTTGGTGGAAGGCCAGGGGGCACCCTGGGGCCTCTACTGCAAGTCCAGGGAGAGAGGTGGACCCATGGGTAGCTTACTGGGGTCAGAGGCCCCTAGGTTGAGGGCCAGGGGCACCCTGGGGCCTCTACTGCAAGTCCAGGGAGAGAGGTGGACCCCTGGGTAGCTTGCTGGGGTCTGAAGCCCATAGGTGGAGGGCCAGGGGGTACCCTGGGGCCTATACTGCAAGTTCAGGAATAGAGGTGGACCCTTGGGTAGCTTCCTAAGGTTAGAGGCCCCTAGGTGGAGGGCCAGGGGGCACCCTGGGGCCTATCCTGCAAGTCCAGGGAGAGAGGTGGACCCCTGGGTAGCTTGCTGGGGTCTGAAGCCCATAGGTGGAGGGCCAGGGGGTACCCTGGGGCCTATACTGCAAGTACAGGAATAGAGGTGGACCCTTGGGTAGCTTCCTAAGGTTAGAGGCCCCTAGGTGGAGGGCCAGGGGGCACCCTGGGGCCTATCCTGCAAGTCCAGGGAGAGAGGTGGACCCCTGGGTAGCTTGCTGGGGTACAAGGCCCCTTGGTGGAGGGCCAGGGGGCACCCTGGGGCCTCTACTGCAAGTCTAGGGAGAGAGGTGGACCCATGGGTAGCTAGCTGGGGTAAGAGGCCCCTAAGTGGAGGGCCAGGGGGCACCCTGGGGCCTCTAATGCAAGTCCAGGGAGAGAGGTGGACCCCTGGGTAGTTTGCTGGGGTCAGAGGCCCCTAGGCGGCGGGACAGGAGGCTTCCTGGGGCCTCTACTGCAAGTCCAGGGAGAAAGGTGGACCCCTGGGTAGCTTGCTTGGGTCAGAGGCCCCTAAGTGGAGGTCAAAGGGGCACCCTGGGGCCTCTACTGCAATCCCAGGGAGAGTTGTGGACCCTTGTGTAGCTTGCTGGGGTCAGAGGCCCCTGGGTGGAGGGCCAAGGGGCACCCTGGGGCCTCTACTGCAAGTCCAGGGAGAGAGGTGGACCCCTGGGTAGCATGCTGGGGTCGGAGGCAACTAGGTGGAGGGCCAGGGGACACCCTGGGGCCTATACTGCAAGTCCAGGGAGAGAGGTGGACACCTGGGTAGCTTGTTGGGGTCAGAAGTCCATAGGTTTAGTGCCAGGGGGCTTCCTCTGGCCTCAACTGCAAGTCCAAGGAGAAAGGTGGACCCCTGTGTAGCTTGCTGGGGTCAGAGGCCCCTAGGTGGAGGTTCAGGGGGCACCCTGGGGCCTATCCTGCAAGTCCAGGGTGAGAGGTGGACCTCTGGGTAGCTTGCTGGGGTACGAGGCCCCTAGGTGGAGGGCGAGGGGGCACCCTGGGGCCTCTACTGCAAGTCCAGGGAGAAAGGTGGACCCCTGGGTAGCTTGCTGGGGTCAGAGGCCTCTAGGTGGAGGGCCAAGGGGCACCCTGGGGCCTATACTGCAAGTCCAGGGAGAAGGGTGGACCCCTGGGTAACTTGCTGGGGTCTGTAGCCCATAGGTGGAGGGCCAGTGGGTACCCTGGGGCCTATACTGCAATTCCAGGGAGAGAGGTGGACGCCTGGGTAGCTTCCTAAGGTCAGTGGCCCCTAGGTGGAGGGCCAGGGGGCACCCTGGGGCCTATCCTGCAAGTCCAGGGAGAGAGGTGGACCCCTGGGTAGCTTGCTGGGGTACGAGGCCCCTAGGTGGAGGGCCAGGGGGCACCCTGGGGCCTCTACTGCAAGTCCAGGGAGAGAGGTGGACCCCTGGGTAGCTTCCTGGGGTCAGAGTCCCCTAGGTGGAGGGTCAGGAGGTACCCTAGGGCCTCTACTGTAAATCCAGGGAGAGAGGTGGACCCCTGGGTAGCTTGCTGGGGTCAGAGGCAACTAGGTGGAGGGCCAGGGGGCACCCTAGGGTCTACACTGCAAGTCCAGGGAGAGAGGTGGACCCCTGGGTAGCTTCCTAAGGTCAGAGGCCCCTAGGTGGAAGGCCAGGGGGCACCCTGGGGCCTATCCTGCAAGTCCAGGGAGAGATGTGGACCCCTGGGTAGCTTGCTGGGTACGAGGCCCCTAGGTGGAGGGCCAGGGGGCACCCTGGGGCTTATCCTGCAAGTCCAAGGAGAGAGGTGGACCCCTGGATAGCTTGCTGGGGTACGAGGCCCCTAGTTGGAGGGCCAGGGGGCACCCTGGGTTCTCTACTGCAAGCCCAGGGAGAGAAGTGGACCCCTGGTTAGCTTGCTGGGGTCAGAAGCCGCTAGGTGGAGGGCCAGGGAGCTTCTTGGGGCCTCTACTGCAAGTCCAAGGAGAAAGGTGGACCCCTGTGTAGCTTGCTGGGGTCGGGAGCCCCTAGGTGGAAGGCCAGGGGGCACCCTGGGGCCTATACTGCAAGTCCAGGGAGAGAGGTGGACCCCTGGTTAGCTTGCTGGGGTCAGAAGCCCCTTGGTGGAAGGCCAGGGGGCACCCTGGGGCCTATACTGCAAGTCCAGGGAGAGAGGTGGACCCATGGGTAGCTTACTGGGGTCAGAGGCCCCTAGTTGGAGGGCCAGGGGCACCCTGGGGCCTCTACTGCAAGTCCAGGGAGAGAGGTGGACCCCTGGGTAGCTTGCTGGGGTCGGAAGCCCCTTGGTGGAAAGCCAGGGGGCACCCTGGGGCCTATACTGCAAGTCCAGGGAGAGAGGTGGATGCCTGGGTAGCTTCCTAAGGTCAGAGGCCCCTAGGTGGAGGGCCAGGGGGCACCCTGGGGCCTATCCTGCAAGTCCAGGGAGAGAGGTGGACCCCTGGGTAGCTTGCTGGGGTACGAGGCCCCTAGGTGGAGGGCCAGGGGGCACCCTGGGGCCTCTACTGCAAGTCCAGGGAGAGAGGTGGACCCCTGGGTAGCTTCCTGGGGTCAGAGTCCCCTAGGTGGAGGGTCAGGAGGTACCCTAGGGCCTCTACTGTAAGTCCAGGGAGAGAGGTGGACCCCTGGGTAGCTTGCTGGGGTCAAAGGCAACTAGGTGGAGGGCCAGGGGGCACCCTAGGGTCTACACTGCAAGTCCAGGGAGAGAGGTGGACCCCTGGGTAGCTTCCTAAGGTCAGAGGCCTCTAGGTGGAAGGCCAGGGGGCACCCTGGGGCCTATCCTGCAAGTCCAGGGAGAGATGTGGACCCCTGGGTAGCTTGCTGGGGTACGAGGCCCCTAGGTGGAGGGCCAGGGGGCACCCTGGGGCTTATCTTGCAAGTCCAAGGAAAGAGGTGGACCCCTGGATAGCTTGCTGGGGTACGAGGCCCCTAGTTGGAGGGCCAGGGGGCACCCTGGGGCCTCTACTGCAAGCCCAGGGAGAGAGTTGGACCCCTGCTTAGCTTGCTGGGGTCGGAAGCCGCTAGGTGGAGGGCCAGGGAGCTTCTTGGGGCCTCTACTGCAAGTCCAAGGAGAAAGGTGGACCCCTGTGTAGCTTGCTGGGGTCGGGAGCCCCTAGGTGGAAGGCCAGGGGGCACCCTGGGGCCTATACTGCAAGTCCAGGGAGAGAGGTGGACCCCTGGTTAGCTTGCTTGGGTCAGAAGCCCCTTGGTGGAAGGCCAGGGGGCACCCTTGGGCCTATACTGCAAGTCCAGGGAGAGAGGTGGACCCATGGGTAGCTTACTGGGGTCAGAGGCCCCTAGTTGGAGGGCCAGGGGCACCCTGGGGCCTCTACTGCAAGTTCAGGGAGAGAGGTGGACCCCTGGGTAGCTTGCTGGTGTCAGAGGCAACTAGGTGGAGGGACAGGGGGTACCCTGGGGCCTATACTGCAAGTCCAGGGAGAGAGGTGGACCCCTGGGTAGCTTCCTGAGGTCAGAGGCCCCTGGGTGGAGGGCCAGGGGGCACCCTGGGGCCTATCCTGCAAGTCCAGGGAGAGAGGTGGACCCCTGGGTAGCTTGCTGGGTTCAGAAGCCCCTAGGTGGAGGGCCAGGGGGCACCCTGGGGCCTCTACTGCAAGCCCAGGGAGAGAGGTGGACCCCTGGTTAGCTTGCTGTGGTCGGAAGCCCTTTGGTGGAAAGCCAGGGGGCACCCTGGGGCCTATACTGCAAGTCCAGGGAGAGAGGTGGACCCATGGGTAGCTTACCGGGGTCAGAGGCCCCTAGGTGGAGGGCCAGGGGGCACCCTGGGGCCTCTACTTCAAGTCCAGGGAGAGAGGTGGACCCCTGGGTAGCTTGCTGGGGTCAGAGGCCTCTAGGTGGAGGGCCAGGGGGCACCCTGGGGCCTCTACTGCAAGTCCAGGGAGAAAGGTGGACCCCTGGGTAGCTTGCTGGGGTCTGAAGCCCATAGGTGGAAGGCCAGGGGGTACCCTGGGGCCTATACTGCAGTTCAGGGAGAGAGGTGGACCCTTGGGTAGCTTCCTAAGGTTAGAGGCCCCTAGGTGGAGGGCCAGGGGGCACCCTGGGGCCTATCCTGCAAGTCCAGGGAGAGAGGTGGACCCCTGGGTAGCTTGCTGGGGTACAAGGCCCCTAAGTGAAGGGCCAGGGGGCACCCTGGGATCTCTACTGCAAGGCCAGGGAGAGAGGTGGACCCCTTGGTAGCTTGCTGGGGTTAGAAACCCCTAGGTGGAGGGCCAGGGGGCACCCTGGGGCCTCTATTGCAAGTTTAGGGAGAGAGGTGGACCCATGGGTAGCTAGCTGGGGTAAGAGGCCCCTAAGTGGAGGGCCAGGGGGCACCCTGGGGCCTCTACTGCAAGTCCAGGGAGAGAGGTGGACCCCTGGGTAGTTTGCTGGGGTCAGAGGCCCCTAGGCGGAGAGACAGGAGGCTTCCTGGGGCCTCTACTGCAAGTGCAGGGAGAGAGCTTAACCCCTGGGTAGCTTGCTGGGGTCGGAAGCCCCTTGGTGGAATGCCAGGGGGCACCCTGGGGCCTATACTGCAAGTCCAGGGAGAGAGGTGGACCCCTGGGTAGCTTGCTGGTGTCAGAGGCAACTAGGTGGAGGGACAGGGGGTACCCTGGGGCCTATACTGCAAGTCCAGGGAGAGAGGTGGATCCCTGGGTAGCTTGCTGGGGTCTGAAGCCCTTAGGTGGAGGGCCAAGGGGTACCCTGGGGCCTCTACTGCAAGTCTAGGGAGAGAGGAGGACCCATGGGTAGCTAGCTGGGGTAAGAGGCCACTAAGTGGAGGGCCAGGGGGTACCCTGGGGCCTCTACTGCAAGTCAAGGGAGAGAGGTGGACCCCTGGGTAGTTTGCTGGGGTAAGAGGCCCCTAGGCGGAGGGACAGGAGGCTTCCTGGGGCCTCTACTGCAAGTCCAGGGAGAAAGGTGGACCCCTGGGTAGCTTGCTTGGGTCAGAGGCCTCTAGGTGGAGGTCAAGGGGGCACCCTGGGGCCTCTACTGCAATCCCAGGGAGAGTTGTGGACCCTTGTGTAGCTTGCTGGGGTCAGAGGAACCTGGGTGGAGGGCCAAGGGGCACCCTGGGGCCTATACTGCAAGTCCAGAGAGAGAGGTGGACCCCTGGGTAGCTTCCTGGGGTCAGAGGCCCCTAGGTGGAGCGCAAGGGGGCACCCTGAGGCCTCTACTGCAAGTCCAGGGAGAGAGGTGGACCCCTGGGTAGCATGCTGGGGTCAGAGGCAACTAGGTGGAGGGCCAGGGGACACCCTGGGGCCTAAACTGCAAGTCCAGGGAGAGAGGTGGACACCTGGGTAGCTTGTTGGGGTCAGAAGCCCCTAGGTTTAGTGCCAGTGGGCTTCCTGGGGCCTCTACTGCAAGTCCAAGGAGAAAGTTGGACCCCTGTGTAGCTCTCTGGGGTTAGAGGCCCCTAGGTGGAGGGTCAGGGGGCACCCTGGGGCCTATCCTGCAAGTCCAGGGAGAGAGGTGGACCTCTGGGTAGCTTGCTGGGGTACGAGGCCCCTAGGTGGAGGGCGAGGGGGCACCCTAGGGCCTCTACTGCAAGTCCAGGGAGAGATGTGGACCCCTGGGTAGCTTGCTGGGGTCAGAGGCCTCTAGATGGAGGGCCAAGGGGCACCCTGGGGCCTATACTGCAAGTCCAGGAAGAGAGGTGGACCCCTGGGTAGCTTGCTGGGGTCTGTAGCCCATAGGTGGAGGGCCAGGGGGTACCCTGGGGCCTATACTGCAAGTCCAGGGAGAGAGGTGGACCCCTGGGTAGCTTCCTAAGGTCAGAGGCCCCTAGGTGGAGGGCCAGGGGGCACCCTGGGGCCTATCTTGCAAGTCCAGGGAGAGAGGTGGACCCCTGGGTAGCTTGCTGGTGTACGAGGCCCCTAGGTGGAGGGCCAGGGGGCACCCTGGGGGCTCCACTGCAAGTCCAGGGAGAGAGGTGGACCCCTGGGTAGCTTCCTGGGGTCAGAGTCCCCTAGGTGGAGGATCAGGAGGTACCCTAGGGCCTCTACTGCAAGTCCAGGGAGAGAGGTGGACCCCTGGGTAGCTTGCTGGGGTCAGAGGCAACTAGGTGGAGGGCCAGGGGGCACCCTAGGGTCTACACTGCAAGTCCAGGGAGAGAGGTGGACCCCTGGGAAGCTTCCTAAGGTCAAAGGCCCCTAGGTGGAGGGCCAGGGGGCACCCTGGGGCTTATCCTGCAAGTCCAAGGAGAGAGGCGGACCCCTGGGTAGCTTGCTGGGGTCGGGAACCCCTTGGTGGAAGGCAAGGGGGCACCCTGGGGCCTATACTACAAGTCCAGGGAGAGAGGTAGACCCCTGAGTAGCTTGCTGGGGTCAGAGGCCTCTAGGTGGAGGGCCAAGGGGCACCTGGGACCTCTACTGCAAGTCCAGGGAGAGAGGTGGACCCCTGGGTAGCTTGCTGGTGTCAGAGGCAACTAGGTGGAGGGACAGGGGGTACCCTGGGGCCTATACTGCAAATCCAGGGAGAGAGGTGGACCCCTGGGTAGCTTCCTGAGATCAGAGGCCCCTAGGTGGAGGGCCAGGGGGCGCCCTGGGGCCTCTACTGCAAGTCCAGGGAGAGAGGTGGACCCCTGGGTAGCTTGCTGGGGTCAGAAGCCCATAGGTGGAGGGCCCGGGGGCACCCTGGGGCCTATCCTGCAAGTCCAGGGAGAGAGGTGGACCCCTGGGTAGCTTGCTGGGGTACAAGGCCCCTAGGTGGAGGGCCAGGGGCACCCTGGGGCCTATACTGCAAGGCCAGGGAGAGAGGTAGACCCCTGAGTAGCTTGCTGGGGTCGGAAGCCCCTTGGTGGAAGGCCAGGGGGCACCCTGGGGCCTATACTGCAAGTCCAGGGAGAGAGGTGGACCCATGGGTAGCTTACTGGGGTCAGAGGCCCCTAGGTGGAGGGCCAGGGGCACCCTGGGGCCTCTACTGCAAGTCCAGGGAGAGAGGTGGACCCCTGGGTAGCTTGCTGGTGTCAGAGGCAACTAGGTGGAGGGACAGGGGGTACCCTGGGGCCTATACTGCAAGTCCAGGGAGAAAGGTGGACCCCTAGTAGCTTCCTGAGGTCAGAGGCCCCTGGGTGGAGGGCCAGGGGGCACCCTGGGGCCTATCTTGCAAGTCCAGGGAGAGAGGTGGACCCCTGGGTAGCTTGCTGGGTTAAGAGGCCCCTAGGTGGAGGGCCAGGGGGCACCCTGGGGCCTCTACTGCAAGCCCAGGGAGAGAGGTGGACCACTGGTTAGCTTGCTGGGGTCGGAAGCCCCTTGGTGGAAAGCCAGGGGGCACCCTGGGGCCTATACTGCAAGTCCAGGGAGAGAGGTGGACCCATGGGTAGCTTACTGGGGTCAGAGGTCCCAAGGTGGAGGGCCAGGGGCACCCTGGGGCCTCTACTGCAAGTCCAGGGAGAGAGGTGGACCCCTGGGTAGCTTGCTGGTGTCAGAGGCAACTAGGTGGAGGGACAGGGGGTACCCTGGGGCCTATACTGCAATTCCAGGGAGAGAGGTGGACCCCTGGGTAGCTTCCTGAGATCAGAGGCCCCTAGGTGGAGGGCCAGGGGGCGCCCTGGGGCCTCTACTGCAAGTCCAGGGAGAGAGGTGGACCACTGGTTAGCTTGCTGGGGTCGGAAGCCCCTTGGTGGAAAGCCAGGGGGCACCCTGGGGCCTATACTGCAAGTCCAGGGAGAGAGGTGGACCCATGGGTAGCTTACTGGGGTCAGAGGCCCCAAGGTGGAGGGCCAGGGGCACCCTGGGGCCTCTACTGCAAGTCCAGGGAGAGAGGTGGACCCCTGGGTAGCTTGCTGGTGTCAGAGGCAACTAGGTGGAGGGACAGGGGGTACCCTGGGGCCTATACTGCAATTCCAGGGAGAGAGGTGGACCCCTGGGTAGCTTGCTGGGGTCTGAAGCCCATAGGTGGAGGGCCAGGGGGCACCCTGGGGCCTATCCTGCAGGTCCAGGGAGAGAAGTGGACCCCTGGGTAGCTGGCTGGGGTACAAGGCCCCTAGGTGGAGGGCCAGGGGCACCCTGGGGCCTCTACTGCAAGGCCAGGGAGCGAGGTGGACCCCTTGGTAGCTTGCTGGGGTTAGAGACCCCTAGGTGGAGGGCCAGGGGGCTTCCTGGGGCCTCTACTGCAATTCCAGGGAGAAAGGTGGACCCCTGGGTAGCTTGCTTGGGTCAGAGGGCCCTATGTGGAGGTCAAGGGGGCACCCTGGGGCCTCTACTGCAATCCCAGGGAGAGTTGTGGACCCTTGTGTAGCTTGCTGGGGTCAGAGGCACCCAGGGTGGAGGGCCAAGGGGCACCCTGGGGCCTATACTGCAAGTCCAGAGAGAGAGGTGGACCCCTGGGTAGCTTCCTGGGGTCAGAGGCCCCGAGGTGGAGGGCAAAGGGGCACCCTGGGGCCTCTGCTGCAAGTCCAGGAAGAGAGGTGGACCCCTGGGTAGCATGCTGGGGTCGGAGGCAACTAGGTGGAGGGCCAGGGGACACCCTGGGGCCTATACTGCAAGTCCAGGGAGAGAGGTGGACCTCTGGGTAGCTTGCTGGGCTACAAGGCCCCTAGGTGGAGGGCGAGGGGGCACCCTGGGGCCTCTAATGCAAGTCCAGGGAGAGAGTTGGACCGCTGGTTAGCTTGCTGGGGTCAGAAGCCGCTAGGTGGAGGGCCAGGGGGCTTCTTGGGGCCTCTACTGCAAGTCCAGGGAGAGAGGTGGACCCCTGGGTAGCTTGCTGTTGTCGTAGGCCCCCAGGTGGAGGGCCAGGGGGCTTCCTGGGGCTTCTACTGCAAGTCTAGGGAGAGAGGTGGACCCCTGGGTAGCTTGCTGGGGTCAGAGGCCCCTAGGTGAACGGCCAGGGGGCTTCGTGGGGCCTCTACTGCAAGTCCAGGGAGAGAGGTGGACCCCTGGGTAGCTTGCTGGGGTCGGAAGCCTCTTGGTGGAAGGCCAGGGGGCACCCTGGGGCCTATACTGCAAGTCCAGGGAGAGAGGTGGACCCATGGGTAGCTTACTGGGGTCAGAGGCCCCTACGTGGAGGGCCAGGGGCACCCTGGGGCCTCTACTGCAAGTCCAGGTAGAGAGGTGGACCCCTGGGTAGCTTGCTGGTGTCATAGGCAACTAGTTGGAGGGACAGGGGGTACCCTGGGCCCTATACTGCAAGTCCAGGGAGAGAGGTGGACCCCTGGGTAGCTTCCTGAGATCAGAGGACCCTAGGTGGAGGGCCAGGGGGCACCCTGGGGCCTCTAATGCAAGTCCAGGGAGAGAGGTGGACCCCTGGGTAGCTTGCTGGGGTCAGAGGCCTCTAGGTGGAGGGCCAAGGGGCACCATGGGGCCTATCCTGCAAGTCCAGGGAGAGAGGTGGACCCCTGGGTAGCTTGCTGGGGTCAGAGGCAACTAGGTGGAAGGACAGGGTTACCCTGGGGCCTATACTGTAAGTCCAGGGAGAGAGGTGGATCCCTGGGTAGCTTCCAGAGATCAAAGGCCCCTAGGTGGAGAGCCAGGGGGCACCCTGGGGCTTATCCTGCAAGTCAAAGGAGAGAGGTGGACCCCTGGGTAGCTTGCTGGGGTACGAGGCCCCTAGTTGGAGGGCCAGGGGGCTTCTTGGGGCCTCTACTGCAAGTCCAGGGAGAGAGGTGGACCCCTGGGTAGCTTGCTGTTGTCGTAGGGCCCAGGTGGAGGGCCAGGGGGCTTCCTGGGGCTTCTACTGCAAGTCTAGGGAGAGAGGTGGACCCCTGGGTAGCTTGCTGGGTTCAGAGGCCCCTAGGTGGACGGCCAGGGGGCTTCGTGGGGCCTCTACTGCAAGTCCAGGGAGAGAGGTGGACCCTGGGTAGCTTGATGGGGTCGGAAGCCCCTTGGTGGAAGGCCAGGGGGCAACCTGGGGCCTATACTGCAAGTCCAGGGAGAGAGGTGGACCCATGGGTAGCTTACTGGGGACAGAGGCCCCTAGGTTGAGGGCCAGGGGCACCCTGGGGCCTCTACTGCAAGTCCAGGGAGAGAGGTGGACCCCTGGGTAGCTTGCTGGTGTCAGAGGCAACTAGGTGGAGGGACAGCGGGTACCCTGAGGCCTATACTGCAAGTCCAGGGAAAGAGGTGGACCCCTGGGTAGCTTCCTGAGATAAGAGGCCCATAGGTGGAGGGCCAGGGGGCACCCTGGGGCTTATCCTGCAAGTCCAGGGAGAGAGGTGGACCCCTGGGTAGCTTGCTGGGGTACGAGGCCCCTAGGTGGAGGGCCAGGGGGCACCCTGGGGCCTATACTGCAAGTCCAGGAAGAGAGGTGGACCCCTGGGTAGCTTGCTGGGTTCAGAGGCCTCTAGGTGGAGGGCCAAGGGGCACCCTGGGACCTCTACTGCAAGTCCAGGGAGAGAGGTGGATCCCTGGGTAGCTTGCTGGGGTCTGAAGCCCATAGGTGGAGGGCCATGGGGTACCCTGGGGCCTATACTGCAAGTCCAGGGAGAGAGGTGGACCCTTGAGTAGCTTCCTAAGGTTAGAGGCCCCTAGGTGGAGGGCCAGGGGGCACCCTGGGGCCTATCCTGCAAGTCTAGGGAGAGAGGTGGACCCCTGGGTAGCTTGCTGGGGTACAAGGCCCCTAGGTGGAGGGCCAGGGGGCACCCTGGGGACTCTACTGCAAGGCCAGGGAGAGAGGTGGACCCCTTGGTAGCTTGCTGGGGTTAGAGACCCCTAGGTGGAGGGCCAGGGGGCACCCTGGGGCCTCTACTGCAAGTCTAGGGAGAGAGGTGGACCCATGGGTAGCTAGCTGAGGTAAGAGGCCCCTAAGTGGAGGGCCAGGGGGCACCCTGGGGCCTCTACTGAAAGTCCAGGGAGAAAAGTGGACCCCTGGGTAGTTTGCTGGGGTCAGAGGCCCCTAGGCGGAGGGACAGGAGGCTTCCTGGGGCCTCTACTGCAAGTCCAGGGAGAAAGGTGGACCCCTGGGTAGCTTGCTTGGGTCAGAGGCCCCTAGGTGGAGGTCAAGGGGGCACCCTGGGGCCTCTACTGCAATCCCAGGGAGAGTTGTGGACCCTTGTGTAGCTTGCTGGGGTCAGAGGCCCCTGGGTGGAGGGCCAAGGGGCACCCTGGGGCCTATACTGCAAGTCCAGAGAGAGAGGTGGGCCCCTGGGTAGCTTCTTGGGGTCAGAGGCCCCTAGGTGGAGGGCAAGGGGCACCCTGGGGCCTCTACTGCAAGTCCAGGGAGAGAGGTTGACCCCTGGGTAGCATGCAGGGGTCGGAGGCAACTAGGTGGAGGGCCAGGGGACACCCTGGGGCCTATACTGCAAGTCCAGGGAGAGAGGTGGACACCTGGGTAGCTTGTTGGGGTCAGAAGCCCCTAGGTTTAGTGCCAGGGGGCTTCCTGGGGCCTCAACTGCAAGTCCAAGGAGAAAGGTGGACCCCTGGGTAGCTTCCTGGGGTCAGAGACCCCTAGGTGGAGGGTCAGGAGGTACCCTAGGGCCTCTACTGCAAGTCCAGGGAGAGAGGTGGACCCCTGGGTAGCTTCCTAAGGTCAGAGGCCCCTAGGTGGAGGGCCAGGGGGCACCCTGGGGCCTATCCTGCAAGTCCAGGGAGAGAGGTGGACCCCTGGGTAGCTTGCTGGGGTACGAGGCCCCTAGGTGGAGGGCCAGGGACACCCTGGGGCCTTTCCTGCAAGTCCAGGGAGAGAGGTGGACCGCTGGGTAGCTTGCTGGGGTACGAGGCCCCTAGGTGGAGGGCCAGGGGGCACCCTGGGGCCTATCCTGCAAGTCTAGGGAGAGAGGTGGACCCCTGGGTAGCTTGCTGGGGTACAAGGCCCCTAGGTGGAGGGCCAGGGGGCACCCTGGGGACTCTACTGCAAGGCCAGGGAGAGAGGTGGACCCCTTGGTAGCTTGCTGGGGTTAGAGACCCCTAGGTGGAGGGCCAGGGGGCACCCTGGGGCCTCTACTGCAAGTCTAGGGAGAGAGGTGGACCCATGGGTAGCTAGCTGAGGTAAGAGGCCCCTAAGTGGAGGGCCAGGGGGCACCCTGGGGCCTCTACTGAAAGTCCAGGGAGAAAAGTGGACCCCTGGGTAGTTTGCTGGGGTCAGAGGCCCCTAGGCGGAGGGACAGGAGGCTTCCTGGGGCCTCTACTGCAAGTCCAGGGAGAAAGGTGGACCCCTGGGTAGCTTGCTTGGGTCAGAGGCCCCTAGGTGGAGGTCAAGGGGGCACCCTGGGGCCTCTACTGCAATCCCAGGGAGAGTTGTGGACCCTTGTGTAGCTTGCTGGGGTCAGAGGCCCCTGGGTGGAGGGCCAAGGGGCACCCTGGGGCCTATACTGCAAGTCCAGAGAGAGAGGTGGGCCCCTGGGTAGCTTCCTGGGGTCAGAGGCCCCTAGGTGGAGGGCAAGGGGCACCCTGGGGCCTCTACTGCAAGTCCAGGGAGAGAGGTTGACCCCTGGGTAGCATGCAGGGGTCGGAGGCAACTAGGTGGAGGGCCAGGGGACACCCTGGGGCCTATACTGCAAGTCCAGGGAGAGAGGTGGACACCTGGGTAGCTTGTTGGGGTCAGAAGCCCCTAGGTTTAGTGCCAGGGGGCTTCCTGGGGCCTCAACTGCAAGTCCAAGGAGAAAGGTGGACCCCTGGGTAGCTTCCTGGGGTCAGAGACCCCTAGGTGGAGGGTCAGGAGGTACCCTAGGGCCTCTACTGCAAGTCCAGGGAGAGAGGTGGACCCCTGGGTAGCTTGCTGGGGTCAGAGGCAACTAGGTGGAGGGCCAGGGGGCACCCTGGGGCCTCTACTGCAAGCCCAGGGAGAGAGGTGGACCCCTGGTTAGCTTGCTGGGGTCAGAAGCCGCTAGCTGGAGGGCCAGGGGGCTTCTTGGGGCCTCTACTGCAAGTCCAAGGAGAAAGGTGGACCCCTGTGTAGCTTGCTGGGGTACGAGGCCCCTAGGTGGAGGGCAAGGGGCACCCTGGGGCCTATACTGCAAGGCCAGGGAGAGAGGTAGACCCCTGAGTAGCTTGCTGGGGTCGGAAGCCCCTTGGTGGAAGGCCAGGGGGCACCCTGGGGCCTCTACTGCAAGTCCAGGAAGAGAGGTGCTCCCCTGGGTAGCTTGCTGGGGTCAGAGGCCTCTAGGTGGAGGGCCAAGGGGCACCCTGGGGCCTATACTCGAGTCCAGGGAGAGAGGTGGACCCCTGGGTAGCTTGCTGGGGTCTGTAGCCCATAGGTGGAGGGCCAGGGGGTACCCTGGGGCCTATACTGCAAGTCCAGGGAGAGAGGTGGACCCCTGGGTAGCTTCCTAAGGTCAGAGGCCCCTAGGTGGAGGACCAGGGGGCACCCTGGGGCCTATCCTGCAAATCCAGGGAGAGAGGTGGACCCCTGGGTAGCTTGCTGGGGTACGAGGCCCCTAGGTGGAGGGCCAGGGGGCACCCTGGGGCCTATCCTGCAAGTCCAGGGAGAGAGGTGGACCCCTGGGTAGCTTGCTGGGGTACGAGGCAACTAGGTGGAGGGCCAGGGGACACCCTAGGGTCTACACTGCAAGTCCAGGGAGAGAGGTGGACCCCTGGGTAGCTTCCTAAGGTCAGAGGTCCCTAGGTGGAGTGCCAGGGGGCAAGCTGGGGCCTATCTTGCAAGTCCAGGGAGAGATGTGGACCCCTGGCTAGCTTGCTGGGGTATGAGGCCCCTAAGTGGAAGGCCAGGGGGCACCCTGGGGCCTCTACTGCAAGTCCAGGGAGAGAGGAGGACCCCTGGGTAGCTTGCTGGGGTCAGAGGCAACTAGGTGGAGGGACAGGGGGTACCCTGGGGCCTATACTGCAAGTCCAGGGAGAGAGGTGGACCCCTGGGTAGCTTGCTGGGGTACGAGGCCCCTAGTTGGAGGGTCAGGGGGCACTCTGGGGTCTCTACTGCAAGCCCAGGGAGAGAGGTGGACCCCTGGTTAGCTTGCTGGGGTC
This sequence comes from Danio rerio, assembly GCF_049306965.1. Taxonomy (NCBI): domain Eukaryota; kingdom Metazoa; phylum Chordata; class Actinopteri; order Cypriniformes; family Danionidae; genus Danio; species Danio rerio. The sequence goes on along the minus strand of NC_133182.1, from coordinate 55,345,739 downwards.
GGAAGCCCCTTGGTGGAAGGCCAGGGGGCACCCTGGGGCCTATACTGCAAGTCCAGGGAGAGAGGTGGACCCTTGGGTAGCTTTCTGGGGTCAGAGGCCCCTAGGTGGAGGGCCAGGGGCACCCTGGGGCCTCTACTGCAAGTCCAGGGAGAGAGGTGGACCCCTGGGTAGCTTGTTGGTGTCAGAGGCAACTAGGTGGAGGGACAGGGGGTACCCTGGGGCCTATACTGCAAGTCCAGGGAGAGAGGTGACTACCCAGGGGTCCACCTCTCTCCAGAAGCCCCTAGGTTTAGTGCCAGGGGGCTTCCTGGGGCCTCAACTGCAAGTCCAAGGCGAAAGGTGGACCCCTGTGTAGCTTGCTGGGGTCAGAGGCAACTAGTTGGAGGGCCAGGGGGCACCCTAGGGTCTACACTGCAAGTCCAGGGAGAGATGTGGACCCCTGGGTAGCTTCCTAAGGTCAGAGGCCCTTAGGTGGAGGGACAGGGGGTACCCTGGGGCCTATCCTGCAAGTCCAGGGAGAGAGGTGGACCCCTGGGTAGCTTGCTGGGGTACGAGGCCCCTAGGTGGAGGGCCAGGGGGCACGATGGGGCCTCTACTGCAAGTCCAGGGAGAGAGGTGGACCCCTGGGTAGCTTGCTGGGGTCGGGAGCCCCTTGGTGGAAGGCCAGGGGGCACCCTGGGGCCTATACTGCAAGTCCAGGGAGAGAGGTGGACCCCTGGGTAGCTTCCTGAGATCAGACGCCCCTAGGTGGAGGGCCATGGGGCACCCTAGGGCCTATTCTGCAAGTCCAGGGAGAGAGATGGACCCCTGGGTAGCTTGCTGGGGTACGAGGCCCCTAGGTGGAGGGCCAGGGGGCACCCTGGGGCCTCTACTGCAAGTCCAGGAAGAGAGGTGGACCCCTGGGTAGCTTGCTGGGGTCAGAAGCCTCTAGGTGGAGGGCCAGGGGGCACCCTGGGGCCTCTACTGCAAGTCCAGGGAGAGAGGTGGACCCATGGGTAGCTTGCTGGGGTCTGAAGCCCATAGGTGGAGGGCCAGGGGGTACCCTGGGGCCTATACTGCAAGTTCAGGGAGAGAGGTGGACCCTTGGGTAGCTTCCTAAGGTTAGAGGCCCCTAGGTGGAGGGCCAGGGGGCACCCTGGGGCCTATCCTGCAAGTCCAGGGAGAGAGGTGGTACCCTGGGTAGCTTACTGGGGTACAAGGCCCCTAGGTGGAGGGCAAGGGGGCACCCTGGGGCCTCTACTGCAAGGCCAGGGAGAGAGGTGGACCCTTTGGTAGCTTGCTGGGGTTAGAGACCCCTATGTGGAGGGCCAGGGGGCACCCTGGGGCCTCTACTGCAAGTCTAGGGAGAGAGGTGGACTCATGGGTAGCTAGCTGGGGTAAGAGGCCCCTAAGTGGAGGGCCAGGGGGCACCCTGGGGCCTCTACTGTAAGTCCAGGGAGAGAGGTGGACCCCTGGGTAGTTTGCTGGGGTCAGAGGCCCCTAGGCGGAGGGACAGAAGGCTTCCTGGGGCCTATACTGCAAGTCCAGGGAGAGAGGTGGACCCCTGGGTAGCTTGCTTGGGTCAGAGGCAACTAGGTGGAGGGCCAAGGAGCACCCTGGGGCCTATACTGCAAGTCCAGGGAGAGAGGTGGACCCCTGGGTAGCTTGCCTGGGTCAGAGGCAACTAGGTGGAGGGCCAGGGGGCACCCTAGGGTCTACACTGCAAGTCCAGGGAGAGAGTTTGACCTTTGGGAAGCTTTCTAAGGTCAGAGGCCCCTAGGTGGAGGGCCAGGGGGCACCCTGGTGCTTTTCATGCAAGTCCAAGGAGAGAGGTTGACCCCTGGGTAGCTAGCTGGGGTACGAGGCCCCTAGTTGGAGGGCCAGGGGGCACCCTGGGGCCTCTAGTGCAAGCCCAGGGAGAGAGGTGGACCCCTGGTTAGCTTGCTGGGGTCAGAAGCCGCTAGGTGGAGGGCCAGGGGGCTTCTTGGGGCCTCTACTGCAAGTCCAGGGAGAGAGGTGGACCCCTGGGTAGCTTGCTGTTGTCGTAGGCCCCCAGGTGGAGGGCCAGGGGGCTTCCTGGGGCTTCTACTGCAAGTCTAGGGAGAGAGGTGGACCCCTGGGTAGCTTACTGGGGTCAGAGGCCCCTAGGTGAACGGCCAGGGGGCTTCGTGGGACCTCTACTGCAAGTCCAGGGAGAGAGGTGGACCCACGGGTAGCTTACTGGGGTCAGAGGCCCCTACGTGGAGGGCCAGGGTTACCCTGGGGCCTCTACTGCAAGTCCAGGGAGAGAGGTGGACCCCTGGGTAGCTTGCTGGTGTCAGAGGCAACTAGATGGAGGGACAGGGGGTACCCTGGGGGCTATTCTGCAAGTCCAGGGAGAGAGGTGGACCCCTGGGTAGCTTCCTGAGATCAGAGGACCCTAGGTGGAGGGCCAGGGGGCACCCTGGGGCCTATCCTGCAAGTCCAGGGAGAGAGGTGGACCCCTGGGTAGCTTGCTGGGGTCAGAGGCATCTAGGTGGAGGGCCAGGGGGCACCCTAGGGTCTACAATGCAAGTCCAGGGAGAGAGGTGGACCCCTGGGTAGCTTCCTAAGGTCAGAGGCCCCTAGGTGGAGGGCCAGGGGGCACCCTGGGGCCTATCCTGCAAGTCCAGGGAGAGAGGTGGACCGCTGGGTAGCTTGCTGGGGTAAGAGGCCCCTAGGTGGAGGGCCAGGGGGCACCATGGGGCCTCTACTGCAAGTCCAGGGAGAGAGGTGGACCCCGGGGTAGCTTGCTGGGGTCAGAGGCAACTAGGTGGAGGGCCAGGAGGTACCCTAGGGCCTCTACTGCAAGTCCAGGGAGAGAGGTGGACCCCTGGGTAGCTTGCTGGGGTCAGAGGCATCTAGGTGGAGGGCCAGGGGGCACCCTAGGGTCTACAATGCAAGTCCAGGGAGAGAGGTGGACCCCTGGGTAGCTTCCTAAGGTCAGAGGCCCCTAGGTGGAGGGCCAGGGGGCACCCTGGGGCCTCTCCTGCAAGTCCAGGGAGAGAGGTGGACCGCTGGGTAGCTTGCTGGGGTACGAGGCCCCTAGGTGGAGGGCCAGGGGGCACCATGGGGCCTATCCTGCAAGTGCAGGGAGAGAAGTGGACCCCTGGGTAGCTTGCTGGGGTCAGAGGCAACTAGGTGGAAGGACAGGGGTACCCTGGGGCCTATACTGTAAGTCCAGGGAGAGAGGTGGATCCCTGGGTAGCTTCCAGAGATCAAAGGCCCCTAGATGGAGAGCCAGGGGGCACCCTGGGGCTTATCCTGCAAGTCAAAGGAGAAAGGTGGACCCCTGGGTAGCTTCCTAAGGTCAGAGGCCCCTAGGTGAAGGACCAGGGGGCACCCTGGGGCCTATCCTGCAAGTCCAGGGAGAGAGGTGGACCCCTGGGTAGCTTGCTGGGGTACAAGGCCCCTAGGTGGAGGGCCAGGGGGCACCCTGGGGCCTATACTTTAAGTCCAGGAAGAGAGGTGGACCCCTGGGTAGCTTGCTGGGGTCAGAGGCCTCTAGGTGGAGGGCCAAGGGGCACCCTGGGACCTCTACTGCAAGTCCAGGGAGAGAGGTGGATCCCTGGGTAGCTTGCTGGGGTCTGAAGCCCATAGGTGGAGGGCCATGGGGTACCCTGGGGCCTATACTGCAAGTCCAGGGAGAGAGGTGGACCCTTGGGTAGCTTCCTAAGGTTAGAGGCCCCTAGGTGGAGGGCCAGGGGGCACCCTGGGGCCTATCCTGCAAGTCCAGGGAGAGAGGTGGTACCCTGGGTAGCTTACTGGGGTACAAGGCCCCTAGGTGGAGGGCAAGGGGGCACCCTGGGGCCTCTACTGCAAGGCCAGGGAGAGAGGTGGACCCCTTGGTAGCTTGCTGGGGTTAGAGACCCCTAGGTGGAGGGCCAGGGGGCACCCTGGGGCCTCTACTGCAAGTCTAGGGAGAGAGGTGGACTCATGGGTAGCTAGCTGGGGTAAGAGGCCCCTAAGTGGAGGGCCAGGGGGCTTCCTGGAGCTTCTACTGCAAGTCTAGGGAGAGAGGTGGACCCCTGGGTAGCTTACTGGGGTCAGAGGCCACTAGGTGAACGGCCAGGGGGCTTCGTGGGACCTCTACTGCAAGTCCAGGGAGAGAGGTGGACCCCTGGGTAGCTTGCTGGGGTCGGAAGCCCCTTGGTGGAAGGCCAGGGGGCACCAAGGGGCCTATACTGCAAGTCCAGGGAGAGAGGTGGACCCACGGGTAGCTTACTGGGGTCAGAGGCCCCTACGTGGAGGGCCAGGGGCACCCTGGGGCCTCTACTGCAAGTCCAGGGAGAGAGGTGGACCCCTGGGTAGCTTGCTGGTGTCAGAGGCAACTAGATGGAGGGACAGGGGGTACCCTGGGGGCTATTCTGCAAGTCCAGGGAGAGAGGTGGACCCCTGGGTAGCTTCCTGAGATCAGAGGACCCTAGGTGGAGGGCCAGGGGGCACCCTGGGGCCTATCCTGCAAGTCCAGGGAGAGAGGTGGACCCCTGGGTAGCTTGCTGGGGTCAGAGGCATCTAGGTGGAGGGCCAGGGGGCACCCTAGGGTCTACAATGCAAGTCCAGGGAGAGAGGTGGACCCCTGGGTAGCTTCCTAAGGTCAGAGGCCCCTAGGTGGAGTACCAGGGGGCACCCTGGGGCCTATCCTGCAAGTCCAGGGAGAGAGGTGGACCGCTGGGTAGCTTGCTGGGGTACGAGGCCCCTAGGTGGAGGGCCAGGAGGCACCATGGGGCCTCTACTGCAAGTCCAGGGAGAGAGGTGGACCCCTGGGTAGCTTCCTAAGGTCAGAGGCCCCTAGTTGGAGGGCCAGGAGGTACCCTAGGGCCTCTACTGCAAGTCCAGGGAGAGAGGTGGACCCCGGGGTAGCTTGCTGGGGTCAGAGGCAACTAGGTGGAGGGCCAGGATGTACCCTAGGGCCTCTACTGCAAGTCCAGAGAGAGAGGTGGACCCCTGGGTAGCTTGCTGGGGTCAGAGGCATCTAGGTGGAGGGCCAGGGGGCACCCTAGGGTCTACAATGCAAGTCCAGGGAGAGAGGTGGACCCCTGGGTAGCTTCCTAAGGTCAGAGGCCCCTAGGTGGAGGGCCAGGGGGCACCCTGGGGCCTCTCCTGCAAGTCCAGGGAGAGAGGTGGACCGCTGGGTAGCTTGCTGGGGTACGAGGCCCCTAGGTGGAGGGCCAGGGGGCACCATGGGGCCTATCCTGCAAGTGCAGGGAGAGAAGTGGACCCCTGGGTAGCTTGCTGGGGTCAGAGGCAACTAGGTGGAAGGACAGGGGTACCCTGGGGCCTATACTGTAAGTCCAGGGAGAGAGGTGGATCCCTGGGTAGCTTCCAGAGATCAAAGGCCCCTAGATGGAGAGCCAGGGGGCACCCTGGGGCTTATCCTGCAAGTCAAAGGAGAAAGGTGGACCCCTGGGTAGCTTCCTAAGGTCAGAGGCCCCTAGGTGAAGGACCAGGGGGCACCCTGGGGCCTATCCTGCAAGTCCAGGGAGAGAGGTGGACCCCTGGGTAGCTTGCTGGGGTACAAGGCCCCTAGGTGGAGGGCCAGGGGGCACCCTGGGGCCTATACTTTAAGTCCAGGAAGAGAGGTGGACCCCTGGGTAGCTTGCTGGGGTCAGAGGCCTCTAGGTGGAGGGCCAAGGGGCACCCTGGGACCTCTACTGCAAGTCCAGGGAGAGAGGTGGATCCCTGGGTAGCTTGCTGGGGTCTGAAGCCCATAGGTGGAGGGCCATGGGGTACCCTGGGGTCTATACTGCAAGTCCAGGGAGAGAGGTGGACCCTTGGGTAGCTTCCTAAGGTTAGAGGCCCCTAGGTGGAGGGCCAGGGGGCACCCTGGGGCCTATCCTGCAAGTCTAGGGAGAGAGGTGGACCCCTGGGTAGTTTGCTGGGGTCAGAGGCCCCTAGGCGGAGGGACAGAAGGCTTCCTGGGGCCTATACTGCAAGTCCAGGGAGAGAGGTGGACCCCTGGGTAGCTTGCTTGGGTCAGAGGCAACTAGGTGGAGGGCCAAGGAGCACCCTGGGGCCTATACTGCAAGTCCAGGGAGAGAGGTGGACCCCTGGGTAGCTTGCCTGGGTCAGAGGCAACTAGGTGGAGGGCCAGGGGGCACCCTAGGGTCTACACTGCAAGTCCAGGGAGAGAGGTTGACCTTTGGGAAGCTTTCTAAGGTCAGAGGCCCCTAGGTGGAGGGCCAGGGGGCACCCTGGTGCTTATCCTGCAAGTCCAAGGAGAGAGGTTGACCCCTGGGTAGCTAGCTGGGGTACGAGGCCCCTAGTTGGAGGGCCAGGGGGCACCCTGGGGCCTCTAGTGCAAGCCCAGGGAGAGAGGTGGACCCCTGGTTAGCTTGCTGGGGTCAGAAGCCGCTAGGTGGAGGGCCAGGGGGCTTCTTGGGGCCTCTACTGCAAGTCCAGGGAGAGAGGTGGACCCCTGGATAGCTTGCTGTTGTCGTAGGACAAAAGGTGGAGGGCCAGGGGGCTTCCTGGGGCTTCTACTGCAAGTCTAGGGAGAGAGGTGGACCCCTGGGTAGCTTACTGGGGTCAGAGGCCACTAGGTGAACGGCCAGGGGGCTTCGTGGGACCTCTACTGCAAGTCCAGGGAGAGAGGTGGACCCCTGGGTAGCTTGCTGGGGTCGGAAGCCCCTTGGTGGAAGGCCAGGGGGCACCATGGGGCCTATACTGCAAGTCCAGGGAGAGAGGTGGACCCACGGGTAGCTTACTGGGGTCAGAGGCCCCTACGTGGAGGGCCAGGGGCACCCTGGGGCCTCTACTGCAAGTCCAGGGAGAGAGGTGGACCCCTGGGTAGCTTGCTGGTGTCAGAGGCAACTAGATGGAGGGACAGGGGGTACCCTGGGGGCTATTCTGCAAGTCCAGGGAGAGAGGTGGACCCCTGGGTAGCTTCCTGAGATCAGAGGACCCTAGGTGGAGGGCCAGGGGGCACCCTGGGGCCTATCCTGCAAGTCCAGGGAGAGAGGTGGACCCCTGGGTAGCTTGCTGGGGTCAGAGGCATCTAGGTGGAGGGCCAGGGGGCACCCTAGGGTCTACAATGCAAGTCCAGGGAGAGAGGTGGACCCCTGGGTAGCTTCCTAAGGTCAGAGGCCCCTAGGTGGAGTACCAGGGGGCACCCTGGGGCCTATCCTGCAAGTCCAGGGAGAGAGGTGGACCGCTGGGTAGCTTGCTGGGGTACGAGGCCCCTAGGTGGAGGGCCAGGAGGCACCATGGGGCCTCTACTGCAAGTCCAGGGAGAGAGGTGGACCCCTGGGTAGCTTCCTAAGGTCAGAGGCCCCTAGTTGGAGGGCCAGGAGGTACCCTAGGGCCTCTACTGCAAGTCCAGGGAGAGAGGTGGACCCCGGGGTAGCTTGCTGGGGTCAGAGGCAACTAGGTGGAGGGCCAGGAGGTACCCTAGGGCCTCTACTGCAAGTCCAGAGAGAGAGGTGGACCCCTGGGTAGCTTGCTGGGGTCAGAGGCATCTAGGTGGAGGGCCAGGGGGCACCCTAGGGTCTACAATGCAAGTCCAGGGAGAGAGGTGGACCCCTGGGTAGCTTCCTAAGGTCAGAGGCCCCTAGGTGGAGGGCCAGGGGGCACCCTGGGGCCTCTCCTGCAAGTCCAGGGAGAGAGGTGGACCCCTGGGTAGCTTGCTGGGGTACAAGGCCCCTAGGTGGAGGGCCAGGGGGCACCCTGGGGCCTATACTTTAAGTCCAGGAAGAGAGGTGGACCCCTGGGTAGCTTGCTGGGGTCAGAGGCCTCTAGGTGGAGGGCCAAGGGGCACCCTGGGACCTCTACTGCAAGTCCAGGGAGAGAGGTGGATCCCTGGGTAGCTTGCTGGGGTCTGAAGCCCATAGGTGGAGGGCCATGGGGTACCCTGGGGTCTATACTGCAAGTCCAGGGAGAGAGGTGGACCCTTGGGTAGCTTCCTAAGGTTAGAGGCCCCTAGGTGGAGGGCCAGGGGGCACCCTGGGGCCTATCCTGCAAGTCTAGGGAGAGAGGTGGACCCCTGGGTAGTTTGCTGGGGTCAGAGGCCCCTAGGCGGAGGGACAGAAGGCTTCCTGGGGCCTATACTGCAAGTCCAGGGAGAGAGGTGGACCCCTGGGTAGCTTGCTTGGGTCAGAGGCAACTAGGTGGAGGGCCAAGGAGCACCCTGGGGCCTATACTGCAAGTCCAGGGAGAGAGGTGGACCCCTGGGTAGCTTGCCTGGGTCAGAGGCAACTAGGTGGAGGGCCAGGGGGCACCCTAGGGTCTACACTGCAAGTCCAGGGAGAGAGGTTGACCTTTGGGAAGCTTTCTAAGGTCAGAGGCCCCTAGGTGGAGGGCCAGGGGGCACCCTGGTGCTTATCCTGCAAGTCCAAGGAGAGAGGTTGACCCCTGGGTAGCTAGCTGGGGTACGAGGCCCCTAGTTGGAGGGCCAGGGGGCACCCTGGGGCCTCTAGTGCAAGCCCAGGGAGAGAGGTGGACCCCTGGTTAGCTTGCTGGGGTCAGAAGCCGCTAGGTGGACGGCCAGGGGGCTTCTTGGGGCCTCTACTGCAAGTCCAGGGAGAGAGGTGGACCCCTGGGTAGCTTGCTGTTGTCGTAGGACAAAAGGTGGAGGGCCAGGGGTCTTCCTGGGGCTTCTACTGCAAGTCTAGGGAGAGAGGTGGACCCCTGGGTAGCTTACTGGGGTCAGAGGCCACTAGGTGAACGGCCAGGGGGCTTCGTGGGACCTCTACTGCAAGTCCAGGGAGAGAGGTGGACCCCTGGGTAGCTTGCTGGGGTCGGAAGCCCCTTGGTGGAAGGCCAGGGGGCACCATGGGGCCTATACTGCAAGTCCAGGGAGAGAGGTGGACCCACGGGTAGCTTACTGGGGTCAGAGGCCCCTACGTGGAGGGCCAGGGTCACCCTGGGGCCTCTACTGCAAGTCCAGGGAGAGAGGTGGACCCCTGGGTAGCTTGCTGGTGTCAGAGGCAACTAGATGGAGGGACAGGGGGTACCCTGGGGGCTATTCTGCAAGTCCAGGGAGAGAGGTGGACCCCTGGGTAGCTTCCTGAGATCAGAGGACCCTAGGTGGAGGGCCAGGGGGCACCCTGGGGCCTATCCTGCAAGTCCAGGGAGAGAGGTGGACCCCTGGGTAGCTTGCTGGGGTCAGAGGCATCTAGGTGGAGGGCCAGGGGGCACCCTAGGGTCTACAATGCAAGTCCAGGGAGAGAGGTGGACCCCTGGGTAGCTTCCTAAGGTCAGAGGCCCCTAGGTGGAGTACCAGGGGGCACCCTGGGGCCTATCCTGCAAGTCCAGGGAGAGAGGTGGACCGCTGGGTAGCTTGCTGGGGTACGAGGCCCCTAGGTGGAGGGCCAGGAGGCACCATGGGGCCTCTACTGCAAGTCCAGGGAGAGAGGTGGACCCCTGGGTAGCTTCCTAAGGTCAGAGGCCCCTAGTTGGAGGGCCAGGAGGTACCCTAGGGCCTCTACTGCAAGTCCAGGGAGAGAGGTGGACCCCGGGGTAGCTTGCTGGGGTCAGAGGCAACTAGGTGGAGGGCCAGGAGGTACCCTAGGGCCTCTACTGCAAGTCCAGAGAGAGAGGTGGACCCCTGGGTAGCTTGCTGGGGTCAGAGGCATCTAGGTGGAGGGCCAGGGGGCACCCTAGGGTCTACAATGCAAGTCCAGGGAGAGAGGTGGACCCCTGGGTAGCTTCCTAAGGTCAGAGGCCCCTAGGTGGAGGGCCAGGGGGCACCCTGGGGCCTCTCCTGCAAGTCCAGGGAGAGAGGTGGACCGCTGGGTAGCTTGCTGGGGTACGAGGCCCCTAGGTGGAGGGCCAGGGGGCACCATGGGGCCTATCCTGCAAGTGCAGGGAGAGAAGTGGACCCCTGGGTAGCTTGCTGGGGTCAGAGGCAACTAGGTGGAAGGACAGGGGTACCCTGGGGCCTATACTGTAAGTCCAGGGAGAGAGGTGGATCCCTGGGTAGCTTCCAGAGATCAAAGGCCCCTAGATGGAGAGCCAGGGGGCACCCTGGGGCTTATCCTGCAAGTCAAAGGAGAAAGGTGGACCCCTGGGTAGCTTCCTAAGGTCAGAGGCCCCTAGGTGAAGGACCAGGGGGCACCCTGGGGCCTATCCTGCAAGTCCAGGGAGAGAGGTGGACCCCTGGGTAGCTTGCTGGGGTACAAGGCCCCTAGGTGGAGGGCCAGGGGGCACCCTGGGGCCTATACTTTAAGTCCAGGAAGAGAGGTGGACCCCTGGGTAGCTTGCTGGGGTCAGAGGCCTCTAGGTGGAGGGCCAAGGGGCACCCTGGGACCTCTACTGCAAGTCCAGGGAGAGAGGTGGATCCCTGGGTAGCTTGCTGGGGTCTGAAGCCCATAGGTGGAGGGCCATGGGGTACCCTGGGGTCTATACTGCAAGTCCAGGGAGAGAGGTGGACCCTTGGGTAGCTTCCTAAGGTTAGAGGCCCCTAGGTGGAGGGCCAGGGGGCACCCTGGGGCCTATGCTGCAAGTCTAGGGAGAGAGGTGGACCCCTGGGTAGCTTGCTGGGGTACAAGGCCCCTAGGTGGAGGGCCAGGGGGCACCCTGGGGACTCTACTGCAAGGCCAGGGAGAGAGGTGGACCCCTTGGTAGCTTGCTGGGGTTAGAGACCCCTAGGTGGAGGGCCAGGGGCACCCTGGGGCCTCTACTGCAAGTCTAGGGAGAGAGGTGGACCCATGGGTAGCTAGCTGAGGTAAGAGGCCCCTAAGTGGAGGGCCAGGGGGCACCCTGGGGCCTCTACTGAAAGTCCAGGGAGAAAAGTGGACCCCTGGGTAGTTTGCTGGGGTCAGAGGCCCCTAGGCGGAGGGACAGGAGGCTTCCTGGGGCCTCTACTGCAAGTCCAGGGAGAAAGGTGGACCCCTGGGTAGCTTGCTTGGGTCAGAGGCCCCTAGGTGGAGGTCAAGGGGGCACCCTGGGGCCTCTACTGCAATCCCAGGGAGAGTTGTGGACCCTTGTGTAGCTTGCTGGGGTCAGAGGCCCCTGGGTGGAGGGCCAAGGGGCACCCTGGGGCCTATACTGCAAGTCCAGAGAGAGAGGTGGGCCCCTGGGTAGCTTCCTGGGGTCAGAGGCCCTTAGGTGGAGGGCAAGGGGCACCATGGGGCCTCTACTGCAAGTCCTAGGAGAGAGGTGGACCCCTGGGTAGCATGCAGGGGTCGGAGGCAACTAGGTGGAGGGCCAGGGGACACCCTGGGGCCTATACTGCAAGTACAGGGAGAGAGGTGGACACCTGGGTAGCTTGTTGGGGTCAGAAGCCCCTAGGTTTAGTGCCAGGGGGCTTCCTGGGGCCTCAACTGCAAGCCCAGGGAGAGAGGTTGACCCCTGGTTAGCTTGCTGGGGTCAGAAGCCGCTAGGTGGAGGGCCAGGGGGCTTCTTGGGGCCTCTACTGCAAGTCCAAGGAGAAAGGTGGACCCCTGTGTAGCTTGCTGGGGTACGAGGCCCCTAGGTGGAGGGTCAGGGGGCACCCTGGGGCCTATCCTGCAAGTCCAGGGAGAGAGGTGGACCTCTGGGTAGCTTGCTGGGGTACGAGACACGTAGGTGGAGGGCGAGGGGGCACCCTGGGGCCTCTACTGCAAGTCCAGGAAGAGAGGTGCTCCCCTGGGTAGCTTGCTGGGGTCAGAGGCCTCTAGGTGGAGGGCCAAGGGGCACCCTGGGGCCTATACTGCAAGTCCAGAGAGAGAGGTGGACCCCTGGGTAGCTTGCTGGGGTCTGAAGCCCATAGTTGGAGGGCCATGGGGTACCCTGGGGCCTATACTGCAAGTCCAGGGAAAGAGGTGGACCCTTGGGTAGCTTCCTAAGGTTAGAGGCCCCTAGGTGGAGGGCCAGGGGGCACCCTGGGGCCTATCCTGCAAGTCTAGGGAGAGAGGTGGACAACTGGGTAGCTTGCTGGGGTACAAGGCCCCTAGGTGGAGGGCCAGGGGGCACCCTGGGGCCTCTACTGCAAGTCTAGGGAGAGAGGTGGACCCATGGGTAGCTAGCTGGGGTAAGAGGCCCCTAAGTGGAGGGCCAGGGGGCACCCTGGGGACTCTACTGCAAGGCCAGGGAGAGAGGTGGACCCCTTGGTAGCTTGCTGGGGTTAGAGACCCCTAGGTGGAGGGCCAGGGGGCACCCTGGGGCCTCTACTGCAAGTCTAGGGAGAGAGGTGGACCCATGGGTAGCTAGCTGGGGTAAGAGGCCCCTAAGTGGAGGGCCAGGGGGCACCCTGGGGCCTCTACTACAAGTCCAGGGAGAGAGGTGGACCCCTGGGTAGTTTGCTGGGGTCAGAGGCCCCTAGGCGGAGGGACAGGAGGCTTCCTGGGGCCTCTACTGCAAGTCCAGGGAGAAAGGTGGACCCCTGGGTAGCTTGCTTGGGTCAGAGGCCCCTAGGTGGAGGTCAAGGGGGCACCCTGGGGCCTCTACTGCAATCCCAGGGAGAGTTGTGGACCCTTGTGTAGCTTGCTGGGGTCAGAGGCCCCTGAGTGGAGGGCAAAGGGGCACCCTGGGGCCTATACTGCAAGTCCAGAGAGAGAGGTGGACCCCTGGGTAGCTTGCTGGGGTCAGAGGCCCCTAGGTGGAGGGCAAGGGGCACCCTGGGGCCTCTACTGCAAGTCCAGGGAGAGAGGTGGACACCTGGGTAGCTTGTTGAGGTAAGAAGCCCCTAGGTTTAGTGCCAGGGGGCTTCCTGGGGCCTCAACTGCAAGTCCAAGGAGAAAGGTGGACCCCTGGGTAGCTTCCTTGGGTCAGAGACCCCAAGGTGGAGGGTCGGGAGGTACCCTAGGGCCTCTACTGCAAGTCCAGGGAGAGAGGTGGACCCCTGGGTAGCTTGCTGGGGTCAGAGGCAACTAGGTGGAGGGCCAAGGGGCACCGTGGGGCCTATACTGCAAGTCCAGAGAGAGAGGTGGACCCCTGAGTAGCTTCCTGGGGTCAGAGGCCCCTAGGTGGAGGCAAGGGGGCACCCTGGGGCCTCTACTGCAAGTCCAGGGAGAGAGGTGGACCCCTGCGTAGCATGCTGGGGTCGGAGGCAACTAGGTGGAGGGCCAGGGGACACCCTGGGGCCTATACTGCAAGTCCAGGGAGAGAGGTGGACACCTGGGTAGCTTGTTGGGGTCAAAAGCCCCTAGGTTTAGTGCCAGGGGGCTTCCTGGTGCCTCAACTGCAAGTCCAAGGAGAAAGGTGGACCCCTGTGTAGCTTGCTGGGGTCAGAGGCCCCTAGGTGGAGGGTCAGGGGGCACCCTGGGGCCTATCCTGCAAGTCAAGGGAGAGAGGTGGACCTCTGGGTAGCTTGCTGGGGTACGAGGCCCCTAGGTGGAGGGCGAGGGGGCACCCTGGGGCCTCTACTGCAAGTCCAGGGAGAGAGGTGGACCCCTGGGTAGCTTGCTGGGGTAAGAGGCCCCTAGGTGGAGGGCAATGGGGCACCCTGGGGCCTCTACTGCAATCCCAGGGAGAGTTGTGGATCCTTGTGTAGCTTGCTGGGGTACGAGGCCCCTAGGTGGAGGGCCAGGGGGCACCCTGGGGCCTCTACTGCAAGTTCAGAGAGAGAAGGACACCTGGGTAGCTTCCTGGGGTCAGAGTCCCCTAGGTGGAGGGCCAGGAGGTACCCTAGGGCCTCTACTGCAAGTCCAGGGAGAGAGGTGGACCCCTGGGTAGCTTCCTAAGGTCAGAGACCCCTAGGTGGAGGGCCAGGGGGCACCCTGGGGCCAATCCTGCAAATCCAGGGAGAGAGGTGGACCCCTGGGTAGCTTGCTGGGGTCAGAGGCCCCTAGGTGGAGGGCCAGGGGGCACCATGGGGCCTCTACTGCAAGTCCAGGGAGAGAGGTGGACCCCTGGGCAGCTTGCTGGGGTCAGAGGCAACTAGGTGGAAGGACAGGGGTACCCTGGGGCCTATACTGCAAGTCCAGGGAGAGAGGTGGACCCCTGGGTAGCTTCCTGAGGTCAAAGGCCCCTAGGTGGAGAGCCAGGGGGCACCCTGGGGCTTATCCTGCAAGTCGAAGGAGAGAGGTGGACCCCTGGGTAGATTGCTGGGGTACGAGGCCCCTAGTTGGAGGGCCAGGGGGCACCCTGGTGCCTCTACTGCAAGCCCAGGGAGAGAGGTGGACCCCTTTGTAGCTTGCTGGTGTCAGAGGCAACTAGGTGGAGGGATAGGGCGTACCCTGGGGCCTATACTGCAAGTCCAGGGAGAGAGGTGGACCCCTGGGTAGCTTGCTGGGGTCTGTAGCCCATAGGTGGAGGGCCAGGGGGTACCCTGGGGCCTATACTGCAAGTCCAGGGAGAGAGGTGGACCCCTGGGTAGCTTCCTAAGGTCAGAGGCCCCTAGGTGGAGGGCCAGGGGGCACCCTGGGGCCTATCCTGCAAGTCCAGGGAGAGAGGTGAACCCCTGGGTAGCTTGCTGGGGTACGAGGCCCCTAGGTGGAGGGCCAGGGGACACCCTGGGGCCTTTCCTGCAAGTCCAGGGAGAGAGGTCAACCACTGGGTAGCTTGCTGGGGTACGAGGCCCCTAGGTGGAGGGCCAGGGGGCACCATGGGGCCTATCCTGCAAGTCCAGGGAGAGAGGTGGACCCCTGGGTAGCTTGCTGGGGTCAGAGGCAACTAGGTGGAAGGACAGGGGTACCCTGGGGCCTATACTGCAAGTCCAGGGAGAGAGGTGGACCCCTGGGTAGCTTCTAGAGGTCAGAGGCCCCTAGGTGGAGAGCCAGGGGGCACCCTGGGCCTTACCCTGCAAGTCAAAGGAGAGAGGTGGACCCCTGGGTAGCTTGCTGGGGTGCGAGGCCCCTAGGTGGAGGGCGAGGGGGCACCTTGGGGCCTCTACTGCAAGTCCAGGGAGAGAGGTGGACCCCTGGGTAGCTTGCTGGGGTCAGAGGCCTCTAGGTGGAGGGCCAAGGGGCACCCTGGGGCCTATACTGCAAGTCCAGGGAGAGAGGTGGACCCCTGGGTAGCTTGCTGGGGTCAGAGGCAACTAGGTGGAAGGACAGGGGTACCCTGGGGCCTATACTGCAAGTCCAGGGAGAGAGGTGGACCCCTGGGTAGCTTCTAGAGGTCAGAGGCCCCTAGGTGGAGAGCAAAAGGGCACCCTGGGCCTTATCCTGCAAGTCAAAGGAGAGAGGTGGACCTCTGGGTAGCTTGCTGGGGTACGAGGCCCCTAGGTGGAGGGCGAGGGGGCACCCTGGGGCCTCTACTGCAAGTCCAGGGAGAGAGGTGGACCCCTGGGTAGCTTGCTGGGGTCAGAAGCCTCTAGGTGGAGGGCCAAGGGGCACCTGGGACCTCTACTGCAAGTCCAGGGAGAGAGGTGGATCCCTGGGTAGCTTGCTGGGGTCTGAAGCCCATAGGTGGAGGTCCATGGGGTACCCTGGGGCCTATACTGCAAGTCCAGGGAAAGAGGTGGACCCTTGGGTAGCTTGCTAAGGTTAGAGGCCCCTAGGTGGAGGGCCAGGGGGCACCCTGGGGCCTATCCTGCAAGTCTAGGGAGAGAGGTGGACAACTGGGTAGCTTGCTGGGGTACAAGGCTCCTAGGTGGAGGGCCAGGGGGCACCCTGGGGCCTCTACTGCAAGTCTAGGGAGAGAGGTGGACCCATGGGTAGCTAGCTGGGGTAAGAGGCCCCTAAGTGGAGGGCCAGGGGGCACCCTGGGGACTCTACTGCAAGGCCAGGGAGAGAGGTGGACCCCTTGGTAGCTTGCTGGGGTTAGAAACCCCTAGGTGGAGGGCCAGGGGGCACCCTGGGGCCTCTACTGCAAGTCTAGGGAGAGAGGTGGACCCATGGGTAGCTAGCTGGGGTAAGAGGCCCCTAAGTGGAGGGCCAGGGGGCACCCTGGGGCCTCTACTACAAGTCCAGGGAGAGAGGTGGAACCCTGGGTAGTTTGCTGGGGTCAGAGGCCCCTAGGCGGAGGGACAGGAGGCTTCCTGGGGCCTCTACTGCAAGTCCAGGGAGAAAGGTGGACCCCTGGGTAGCTTGCTTGGGTCAGAGGCCCCTAGGTGGAGGTCAAGGGGGCACCCTGGGGCCTCTACTGCAATCCCAGGGAGAGTTGTGGACCCTTGTGTAGCTTGCTGGGGTCAGAGGCCCCTGAGTGGAGGGCAAAGGGGCACCCTGGGGCCTATACTGCAAGTCCAGAGAGAGAGGTGGTCCCCTGGGTAGCTTGCTGGGGTCAGAGGCCCCTAGTTAGAGGGCAAGGGGCACCCTGGGGCCTCTACTGCAAGTCCAGGGAGAGAGGTGGACCCCTGGGTAGCATGCAGGGGTCGGAGGCAACTAGGTGGAGAGCCAGGGGACACCCTGGGGCCTATACTGCAAGTCCAGGGAGAGAGGTGGACACCTGGGTAGCTTGTTGAGGTAAGAAGCCCCTAGGTTTAGTGCCAGGGGGCTTCCTGGGGCCTATACTGCAAGTCCAGGGAGAGAGGTGGACCCATGGGTAGCTTACTGGGGTCAGAGGCCCCAAGGTGGAGGGCCAGGGGCACCCTGGGGCCTCTACTGCAAGTCCAGGGAGAGAGGTGAACCCCTGGGTAGCTTGCTGGTGTCAGAGGCAACTAGGTGGAGGGACAGGGGGTACCCTGGGGCCTATACTGCAATTCCAGGGAGAGAGGTGGACCCCTGGGTAGCTTCCTGAGATCAGAGGCCCCTAGGTGGAGGGCCAGGGGGCGCCCTGGGGCCTCTACTGCAAGTCCAGGGAGAGAGGTGGACCCCTGGGTAGCTTGCTGGGGTCTGAAGCCCATAGGTGGAGGGCCAGAGGGTACCCTGGGGCCTATACTGCAAGTTCAGGGAGAGAGGTGGACCCTTGGGTAGCTTCCTAAGGTTAGAGGCCCCTAGGTGGAGGGCCAGGGGGCACCCTGGGGCCTATTCTAAAAAGTCCAGGGAGAGAGGTGGACCCCTGGGTAGCTTGCTGGGGTCAGAGGCCTCTAGGTGGAGGGCCAAGGGGCACCCTGGGGCCTATACTGCAAGTCCAGGGAGAGAGGTGGACCCCTGGGTAGCTTGCTGGGGTCTGTAGCCCATAGGTGGAGGGCCAGGGGGTACCCTGGGGCCTATACTGCAAGTCCAGGGAGAGAGGTGGTCCCCTGGGTAGCTTCCTAAGATCAGAGGCCCCTAGGTGGAGGGCCAGGGGGCACCCTGGGGCCTATCCTGAAAGTAAAGGGAGAGAGGTGGACCCCTGGGTAGCTTGCTGGGGTAAGAGGCCCCTAGGTGGAGGGCCAGGGGGCACCCTGGGGCCTCTACTGCAAGTCCAGGGAGAGAGGAGGACCCCTGGGTAGCTTGCTGGGGTCAGAGGCAACTAGGTGGAGGGACAGGGGGTACCCTGGGGCCTATACTGCAAGTCCAAGGAATAAGGTGGACCCCTGGGTAGCTTGCTGGGGTACGAGGCCCCTAGTTGGAGGGCCAGGGGGCACCCTGGGGCCTCTACTGCAAGCCCAGTTAGAGAGGTGGACCCCTGGTTAGCTTGCTGGGGTCGGAAGCCCCTTGGTGGAAGGCCAGGGGGCACCCTGGGGCCTCTACTGCAAGTCCAGGGAGAGAGGTGGACCCATGGGTAGCTTACTGGCGTCAGATGCCCCTAGGTGGAGGGCCAGGGGCACCCTGGGGCCTCTACTGCAAGTCCAGGGAGAGAGGTGGACCCCTGGGTAGCTTGCTGGTGTCAGAGGCAACTAGGTGGAGGGTCAGGGGGTACCCTGGGGCCTATACTGCAAGTCCAGGGAGAGAGGTGGACCCCTGGATAGCTTCCTGAGGTCAGAGGCCCCTAGGTGGAGGGCCAGGGGGCACCCTGGGGCCTATCCTGCAAGTCCAGGGAGAGAGGTGGACCCCTGGGTAGCTTCCTGGGGTCAGAGTCCCCTAGGTGGAGGGTCAGGAGGTACCCTAGGGCCTCTACTGCAAGTCCAGGGAGAGAGGTGGACCCCTGGGTAGCTTGCTGGGGTCAGAGGCCTCTAAGTGGAGGGCCAGGGGGCAACCTGGGGCCTCTACTGCAAGTCCAGGGAGAGAGGTGGACCCCTGGGTAGCTTGCTGTTGTCGTAGGCCCCCAGGTGGAGGGCCAGGGGGCTTCCTGGGGCTTCTACTGCAAGTCTAGGGAGAGAGGTGGACCCCTGGGTAGCTTGCTGGGATCAGAGGCCCCTAGGTGGACGGCCAAGGAGGTTTCGTGGGGCCTCTACTGCAAGTCCAGGGAGAGAGGTGGACCCCTGGTTATCTTGCTGGGGTCAGAGGCCGCTAGGTGGAGGGCCAGGGGGCTTCTTGGGGCCTCTACTGCAAGTCCAGGGAGAGAGGTGGACCCCTGGGTAGCTTGCTGTTGTCGTAGGCCCCCAGGTGGAGGGCCAGGGGGCTTCCTGGGGCTTCTACTGCAAGTCCAGGGAGAGAGGTGGACCCATGGGTAGCTTACTGGGGTCAGAGGCCCCTAGGTGGAGGGCCAGGGGCACCCTGGGGCCTCTACTGCAAGTCCAGGGAGAGAGGTGGACCCCTGGGTAGCTTGCTGGTGTTAGAGGCAACTAGGTGGAGGGACAAGGGGTACCCTGGGTCCTCTACTGCAAGTCCAGGGAGAGAGGTGGACCCCTGGGTAGCATGCTGGGGTCGGAGGCAACTAGGTGGAGGGCCAGGGGACACCCTGGGGCCTATCCTGCAATTCCAGGGAGAGAGGTGGACAACTGGGTAGCTTGTTGGGGTCAGAAGCCCATAGGTTTGGTGCCAGGGGGCTTCCTGTGGCCTCAACTGCAAGTCCAAGGAGAAAGGTGGACCCCTGTGTAGCTTCCTGGGGTCAGAGTCCCCTAGGTGGAGGGCGAGGGGGCACCCTGGGGCCTCTACTGCAAGTCCAGGGAGAGAGGTGGACCCCTGGGTAGCTTGCTGGGGTCAGAGGCTTCTAGGTGGAGGGCCAAGGGGCACCCTGGGGCCTATACTCCAAGTCCAGGGAGAGAGGTGGACCCCTGGGTAGCTTGCTGAGGTCTGTAGCCCATAGGTGGAGGGCCAGGGGGTACCCTGGGGCCTATACTGCAAGTCCAGGGAGAGAGGTGGACCCCTGGGTAGCTTCCTAAGGTCAGAGGCCCCTAGGTGGAGGGCCAGGGGGCACCCTGGGGCCTATACTGCAAGTCCAGGGAGAGAGGAAGACCCCTGGGTAGCTTGCTGGGGTCAGAGGCAACTAGTTGGAGGGCCAGGGAGCACCCTAGGGTCTACACTGCAAGTCCAGGGAGAGAGGTGGACCCCTGGGTAGCTTCCTAAGGTCAGAGGCCCCTAGGTGGAGGGCCAAGGGGCACCCTGGGGCCTATCCTGCAAGTCCAGGGAGAGAGGTGGACCCCTGGGTAGCTTGCTGGTGTACGAGGCCTCTAGGTGGAGGGCCAGGGGGCACCATGGGTCCTCTACTGCAAGTCCAGGGAGAGAGGTGGACCCCTGGGTAGCTTCCAGAGGTCAAAGGCCCCTAATTGGAGAGAAAGGGGGCACCCTGGGGCTTATCCTGCATGTCCAAGGAGATAGGTGGACCCCTAGGTAGCTTTTTGGGGTACGAGGCCTCTAGTTGGAGGGCCAGGGGGCACCCTAGGGCATCTACTGCAAGCCCAGGGAGAGAGTTGGACCCCTGGTTAGCTTGCTGGGGTCAGAAGCCGCTAGGTGGAGGGCCAGGGGGCTTCTTGGGGGATCTACTGCAAGTCCAGGGAGAGACGTGGACCCCTGGGTAGCTTGCTGTTGTCGTAGGCCCCCAGGTGGAGGGCCAGGGGGCTTTCTGGGGCTTCTACTACAAGTCTATGGAGAGAGGTGGACCCCTGGGTAGCTTGCTGGGGTCAGAGGCCCCTAGGTGGATGGCCAGGGGGCTTCGTGGGGCCTCCACTGCAAGTCCAGGGAGAGAGGTGGACCCCTGGGTAGCTTGCTGGTGTCAGAGGCAACTAGGTGGAGGGACGGGGGTACCCTGGGGCCTATACTGCAAGTCCAGGGAGAGAGGTGGACCCCTGGGTAGCTTCCTGAGATCAGAGGCCCCTAGGTGGAGGGCCAGGGGGCACCCTGGGGCCTATCCTGCAAGTCCAGGGAGAGAGGTGGACCCCTGGGTAGCTTGCTGGGGTACAAGGCCTCTAGGTGGAGGGCCAGGGGGCACCCTGGGGCCTCTACTGCAAGTCCAGGGAGAGAGGTGGACTCCTGGGTAGCTTGCTTGGGTCAGAAGCCCCTAGGTGGAGGGCCAGGGGGCACCCGGGGGCCTCTACTGCAAGTCCAGGGAGAGAGGTGGACCCCTGGGTAGCTTGCTGGGGTCAGAGGCCTCTAGGTGGATGGCCAGGGGGCACCCTGGGGCCTCTACTGCAAGTCCAGGGAGAGAGGTGGACCCCTGGGTAGCATGCTGGGGTCGGAGGCAACTAGGTGGAGGGCCAGGGGACACCCTGGGGCCTATCCTGCAATTCCAGGGAGAGAGGTGGACCCCTGGGTAGCTTCCTAAGGTCAGAGGCCCCTAGGTGGAGGGCCAGGGGGCACCCTGGGGCTTATCCTGCAAGTCCAGGGAGAGAGGTGGACCCCTGGGTAGCTTGCTGGGGTATGACGCCCCTAGGTGGAGGGCCAGGGGGCACCCTGGGGCCTCTACTGCAAGTACAAGGAGAGAGGTGGACCCCTGGGTAGCTTGCTGGAGTCAGAGGCCTCTAGATGGAGGGCCAGGGGGCACCCTGGGGCCTCTACTGCAAGTCCAGGGAGAGAGGTGGACCACTGGGTAGCTTGCTGGGGTCTGAAGCCCATAGGTGGAGGGCCAGGGGGTACCCTGGGGTCTATACTGCAAGTCCAGGGAGAGAGGTGGAACCTTGGGTAGCTTCCTAAGGTTAGAGGCCCCTAGGTGGAGGGCCAGGGGGCACCCTGGGGCCTATCCTGCAAGTCCAGGGAAAGAGGTGGACCCCTGGGAAGCTTGCTGGGGTACAAGGCCCCTAGGTGGAGGGCCAGGGGGCACCCTGGGGCCTCTACTGCAAGTCTAGGGAGAGAGGTGGACCCATGGGTAGCTAGCTGGGGTAAGAGACCATTAAGTGGAGGGCCAGGGGGCACCTTGGGGCCTCTACTTCAAGTCCAGGGAGAGAGGTGGACCCCTGGGTAGTTTGCTGGGGTCAGAGGCCCCTAGGCGGAGGGATAGGGGGCTTCCTGGGGCCTCTACTGCAAGTCCAGGGAGAGAGGTGGACCCCTGGGTAGCTTGCTTGGGTCAGAGGCCCCTAGGTGGAGGTCAAGGGGGCACCCTGGGGCCTCTACTGCAATCCCAGGGAGAGTTGTGGACCCTTGTGTAGCTTGCTGGGGTCAGAGGCCCCTGGGTGGAGTGCCAAGGGGCACCCTGGGGCCTCTACTGCAAGTCCAGAGAGAGAGGTGGACCCCTGGGTAGCTTCCTGGGGTCAGAGGACCCTAGGTGGAGGGCAAGGGGGCACCCTGGGGCATCTACTGCAAGTCCAGGGTGAGATGTGGACCCCTGTGTAGCTTGCTGGGGTCAGAGGCCCCTAGGTGGAGGGCCAAGGGGCACCCTGGGGCCTATACTGCAAGTCCAGGGAGAGAGGTGGACCCCTGGGTAGCTTGCTGGTGTCAGAGGCAACTAGGTGGAGGGACAGGGGGTACCCTGGGGCCTATACTGCAATTCCAGGGAGAGAGGTGGACCCCTGGGTAGCTTCCTGAGATCAGAGGCCCCTAGGTGGAGGGCCAGGGGGCGCCCTGGGGCCTCTACTGCAAGTCCAGGGAGAGAGGT